>NC_139942.1:24937099-25144599 GCF_963454915.1 Gymnoscopelus microlampas | reverse complement strand
AATTAAGCACAGAGAGCCAGCGACCTCATAGATCCTCATCTTCTCTTTATGGCAGGCTGCCCACATCACAGCTGAACTGATGGCTCCTGCTGCAGATACCAGCTCCTGACCTGTGTGTGTAGAGAGGATGGATGCACAGAGGAGCACACACACACACACACACACACACACACACACACACACACACACACACACACACACACACACACACACACACACACACACACACACACACACACACACACACACACACACACACACACTGGAGTAACAAAAGACCTAACTCATGATCTGGTGGTGATTGTAGCTCTCTCTCTCTCTGTGTGTGTGTGTGTGTGTGTGTGTGTGTGTGTGTGTGTGTGTGTGTGTGTGTGTGTGTGTGTGTGTGTGTGTGTGTGTGTGTGTGTGTGTGTGTGTGTGTGTGTGTGTGTGTGTGTGTGTGTGTGTGTGTGCGCGCGCGTGCGTACGTGCGTGCGTGCGTGCGTGTGTGCCGCTTGGGTGGCCCAAAGGATGAGCGCTCATTGTTGTTGGAATTCAATAGGGCTGATTAGTAAAGAAAAGTGTGTGTGTGTGTGTGTGTGTGTGTGTGTGTGTGTGCGTGTGTGTGTGTGTGTGTGTGTGCGCGCGCGTGTTTGTGTGTGTGTGCGTGTGTGCCTGCTGACATGCACTGGCATGCAAGCCCTGCGCAGGCCAGGGTGGGGGGTGATGTATGTGTTTGTACTTTCTTTTTTTTCTTCTTGCACCAAGCACAGCTAAGAGAAGAATGGGGGAATTAGCTGTAAAGCCAGCGAGGAGGCATACATACTGGAGGATGACATACCACACAAATCTGGGGAGCTGGGATTGTTTCCGAGGCGGGCCCCCCTCGCAGACCCAAGCGCTGTGCTTTGTGTGGCGCTCAGAGCTCTTTCTCCCACAGCCACGAGGCAGTGACTTTTATAGGAAAAAAAAATCATCGCTTGATGTTCCATCGTTTTATGTGAAGCGGCAATATTCCTATGAATTGAGACATCTGCTTTGCAGCGCCGCGAGATGTGAACTTGGCCCTTAAGGATGTTTAAGCACTACAAGACATTTCTTGAAGTAATTAAGCACAATGTTGCAGTCCCAGTTGGGTTTGCTGGAGAGTGCATGACTGCGTCAAAGCCCCAAGAAGAAAGAACGGGATGTGGAAATTACACGCACGTCGTTGTAGCTTTGTTCTGGACAACTCTGTGGGACAAATACTGATATTAGAAGTTGTGTTACTTACAAAGGTCTTTGGGAAACTAATAGTTATTGTTGTTGTCGGGCAGAATTGTTGCTGTAGGGCGGTAAATTGAAATTTACCGCCCTACTTGATCATACTACAGCGTCACACAAAAGCATCAAAAGTATCAGATCCGCAAGATCTGCTATTTTTACAGCCTATTCTTGAATTTGAATCCTGAAAAGTAACAGTTTTGGACATCGGCAGAGACGATATGATCTTGTTATGTGTGAATGATCTGTCACCTTCCCCATAACAGTCACATTCCCCATTATGTAGGAAAGGTTACAGCCATCATGTTGAGCCATGCAAGACAAAGATCTGATCAGCCTCTGCATTTCTTTACTTTCCTTCCAGGGAGTAATCACTTCTTGACCTACATGAACCCTGGCACTCCTATTCTGAGCATTTCATAATAGGCAGGAATTAGGTACAAATGGACATTCAGCAAAAAATGGACGGACATCTGGCAAAAATGGATGAATGTTTGGTGAATGTTCTACGAAAATAGCAGATACAAGCTCAGAAAGCATTGTGTTGAGACATTTTTAAAATCTGACATATAACAAAGTATACAGGTTTTAAGCGGTTACTAATAAGTGGGCCAATTATGTGATATGCATCCATCCATCCATCCATTGTTTTATCTATCCATCCATCCATCCATCCATCCATGCATCCAGCCATGCATTGTTTTATCTATCCATCCATCCATCCATCATTTTATTTATCCATCCATCCATCCATCCATCCATCCATCCATCCATCCAACCAACCAACCAACCAACCACATTGACGTATTCATCCATTGACTCCCTCTCTTAATAGTGTTGTTTATTCATTTGCACACGTACGTAGACACCAAATTAATGCAAATTGAAAACAGTCCGTGAATAATGGGAAAAGTCAACGAGCAGGAAAACAAACGTCACCAAAAAACAAAAAAAAACATTGCTGTCGGGGGAGAAACCTCTTATCTCCATATTTATTTATTTTTATGTTTTCTTGTAAATTAACGCCCTACTCCGTCCAACTAATCACACAAAAGTAGCAAAAAATAGACGATTTACGACCTCAAAGCATGTTGCATTGTGATGCGTTTTGAGCTTGTAGATCGGCTATTTTTGCTATTATTGAACCTGAAGCTTGAAAATGTACAGTTTGGGACATATGAGGTTTCGATCCGACAGCAACGACATCAACGCACATTCCTTCGATGACTCAGTGGTTCCCTCAGTCTTGTATACATCCTCTCTGTATGATGCAAACTCACCTCAGCAACACTGTGTGTGCGTGTGTGTGTGTGTGTGTGTGTGTGTGTGTGTGTGTGTGTGTGTGTGTGTGTGTGTGTGTGTGTGTGTGTGTGTGTGTGTGTGTGTGTGTGTGTGTGTGTGTGTCTGTGTGTGTGTGTGTGTGTGTGTGTGTGTGTGTGTGTGTGTGTGTGTATGTTCCCTCCAGTCAACCGTATCCCAGATTGTTGCTCCGACTGACTTCTAATCATCTCTGGGAGAAACAGAGGAAGTCAAAGATCAATATTTACCAAAATGCTCCTCAAAATAACAAATGTGTTTGTAATTTACGTCGTGTGTTATACGTTGTGCGCACGTGTGTATGTATGTATTACTCGGTGTATGTGTGTGTGCGTGTGCGTGTGTGCGTGTGCGTGTGCGTGTGCGTGCGTGTGTGCGTGTGTGTGTCTACACACATAAGCATCAGGGTGTGTATGTATACCTGTGTGTGTGTGTGTGGTATGCATGGATAGTTTTTGTGTGAATGTATTTGTTTATAGTCTGCTATACTAGCGGTTCTCAAAGTGGGGTCCAGGGACCCTCTGGGTTCCTCGAGGGAGGTTCCAAATGGACCTTTACCTGTCTTTAACTCTGAGAGTGATCAAATGGAAACAAATGGACCCTTACAGTTCTGAAACTCTGAGAGCGTATACAAATGGAACCAAATGGACCCTTACAGGTATGTTACTCTGAGAGCATACAAATGGAACCAAATGGACCCTTACAGGTATGTTACTCTGAGAGCATACAAATGGAACCAAATGGACCCTTACAGGTCTGTAACTCTGAGAGCGTACAAATGGAACCAAATGGACCCTTACAGGTCTGTTACTCTGAGAGCGTACAAATGGAACCAAATGGACCCTTACAGTTCTGTAACTCTGAGAGCGTATACAAATGGAACCAAATGGACCCTTACAGGTCTGTTACTCTGAGAGCGTACAAATGGAACCAAATGGACCCTTACAGGTCTGTAACTCTGAGAGCGTACAAATGGAACCGAATGGACCCTCACGGGTCCATTCGGTTCCAGTTGTACACTCTCAGAGTTATGGCGGCCCTTGAAATTAAAAAAGTTTGAGAACCACTGTCTTGGTTGAGACTGGGTTTGGGGGTCTGGGGGGGTTGAAGGAATATGAAGTTCCAGGCAGTCATGCAGGCGGGCGGGAGGGAGAGAGGGAGAGAGGGAGGGAGGGTCTGTATAGTGTAAACATGTTTTAAATAAACAGGAACCAGCGTAATGCCCTTTTAATTGATTCATTCTGTGCTGCGCTGTTTACAGAAGGGCCTAAATATGAGCCTCTTAAGGCAGAGGGCCTAGTGTTTAGAAGTGGTTTGTTTGGTTCAAACAATAACAGTTTGAAACGCCAGACACAGTCATGGATTTTGGGGGTGCTGCGCAGCGTCGCACCGCTGTGACTGTCTCTGTGGCGTTTGTTGTGTTGCGTTCCACTTTGCGTCTCTTCATCAACAACATCATCATCACGCGCTGGTTGTGTTTTCCATTCCCTGACGACTCCATTTTGGAGAGAGAGAAGGGGGGGGAGGGGCATTACAACGGGCTACGCAACCGGTACCCCCACTGTCTCCGCTCTGCAATTTACAGCCCAGACAGGGTGTGCGTCTGTGTGTGTGTGTGTGTGTGTGTGTGTGTGTGTGTGTGTGTGTGTGTGTGTGTGTGTGTGTGTGTGTGTGTGTGTGTGTGTGTGTGTGTGTGTGTGTGTGTGTGTGTGTCTCCGCGCGCGCGCCCGTGTGTGTGTGTGTGTGTGTGTGTGTGTGTGTGTGGAGTCAGCCGCGGTGTAATGATATGGTGGCATGGCGTGGTGGGGTGCTTGCTAAGGAAGGGCTGGGGTTGGTAATTAAACAGAATGCGCACACACATACACACACACACACACACACACACACACACACACACACACACACACACACACACATACATGGTGAATGAGGGGCGCACAGGCGTAGAGAGAGACTGTTGGGGGGGGTGTGTTGAGAGAGAGAGAGAGAGAGAGAGAGAGAGAGAGAGAGAGAGATGCTAAACACATCCAAGTGGTATAGCGTTGGCTGTGGAAACCTCGTATGTCAAAAAAACGTACTTTTCAGAATTCTAATTCAAAAAGTAGCAAAGATAACAGCTCTACAAGTGCCGTGTGACGTGTTTTGAGCTTGTCGGTCTGCTATTTTTGCTACTTTAGTGTGACACTGTAGTATGACGTGGTAGGGCGTTAATTGACGAAAAAAACATTAATAGTTCAAGTATGGAGATAAGAGGTTTCTTGTCCCACAGGCAACGATAGTAAAAGGTAATGAAGGCTCAGTGCTGGGGCTGGCATACAGACAGCCATTTAATGTGGTGAGGAGGACTGGGGCATGCTGGGAGTTCAAGCAGAGCCGTACACTGTGCGCGTTAGGGCAAAATGTGCGGGGAGATGCAGAAATAACAGTCTACGGGGTATAAAGGCCTAAATCCTGAGTGTTAACCACTTAAGACCTTATTTATTGCATTGTCGTATAGTACGGTTGGCGGTGCATGGGGGGAAAAAAACATCTGATGTACCAGCTCACAACGTGTCACGCAGTGAGTGACGTGTTGTAAGCTTGCAGATCTGATTAATTGAATTTACTGATGAATTGAGTACAATGGACCACAATGGAAAGTTGGACACAGGCCCCAGGGGCTTTTTGTGTTATCTAAATAATATCTAAATATACTGTTAACAAACTCGTTAATAAAATATTCAATCAATCAACCTGCTTTGTATTTTTGCATTTTTTTAAATTATAAAAATGTAATAAAAAGCTTGCCGTCATGCCTAAAATAGTGGTTAATTCAACTGTGAAAGTGCAAAAATGCAACCCATATTTCACTTGTCTGGTCCCAGTAACTCCAGCTTCAGGTACTCTTAAAGCCTAATTTACGTTCCGTCGCACAAAGGTGCTGCAACGTCAAAAATAGCAGACCTACAAGCTCACAATGCGTTGCGTCCGTGACGCATTGTGAGCTTGTAGGTCTGCTATTTTCGACAGGCGACACCGTCGCGCGCCGAAGTATTAGTAGAATGTAGCCAAATATGTTCCATATCTACTGTGTAATTGTCCATCTGTGCAGGGTCAGGGACCCAGCAGTCGTGTTCCTATAGCCCAGACCTTAACATAACGTCTGGGCTAAGGAAAAAGTGGCCCTTATGGAGCCACATTTCTTGCGGCTCTTGCGGAGTCCACAATAATACACGCCACAAGTTTTTTCCATATCTTTCGCAGTTATTTTACATTTCATCATTTTAGTTTTATTTTCTTCAGCCGTTGCATTAAAGTGGAGTCTTGCTGCAGTATGTTGTTCAACTTGGGGTTTATACTGTTAGGTATACAGCTCTGCGCTGGAAACATTGGGGACCCACATGTCATAGTACTGTACCGTTTTAAGCAAACATATGACTTCCCCACTCTGGTTGGCCCAATAAAAAAACCCAAGTGGGCTTGAAGGATTAATTTCAAAAGCACACTGACACATTTCTGCGCTATTTGCGGTTCATGGTTTTGATTGGTGTTCATTTGAAGAGGTTATAACGTACGGGGGCCTGCAGTATCTCACTCTTTAGGTTTTTTTTAATGGTCCATAAAAAGAAACTGAATTAGTTTCAGAATAGAACCAAAATGAGAGAATTTAAAGGCATGGATTAAACAGTTTTAAACTAATCTGTTTTTCTTTTTCTTTTCTTTTTTCTCTGTCTTTTTAATTTCAAGGAGTATTTCTAAAGACATATTTGCAGCGGGTGGGTTATAAATTAAATCCACGTCTGTTGAACTGTTTTTTTTTTCTTCTCTTTTTCATTTCTTTTCAGTCTGTGACATGGCTCTGCTCTGCTTTCTATAGGAAGGAGCGTTTGAGCAGGAAAAAAATGGTGAGGACTAACTGGGAAATTGTGAGCGACAGAGTGGCCCTGTGGACTAGTTACTGACCAAATGCAGAGCTGCACCACTCTCTGTGTATGAAACACAAACCTTGAAGCTATTCTAGCACTGTAGCCCACAGGGCATGTCTACAAAGTGGCTACATGCCTAGCTATCATATTCCATCACTTTAAATGTCTACTTTCAGTGAATGGCATATACACATGCATTCATTGTGGAAGTTTCTTGTTATTGTGGAAGGCCACTTGTAGGGGAGGCCGCAGTGGCAGGCCTGCTGATACAGGATACAGTAGATGCAGGACAGGACACAATAGATGCACGATAATAGACAGGAAAAAATAGGTAATCAGTTTTATGTGACATCTCGGCATGCTGAATCTGTTGTAAATTGCTTTAACAATTTAAGCCCAATTTAAACCTCTTATCTCCATATTCTAACTTTTTGTGTTTTTTTCGTAAATGAATGCCCTACTTGATCATAGTATATCATCTCACAAAAGTAGCAGATCCAGAAGCTCGAAACGTGCCGCGAAGCAACACGTTTTGAGCTTGTAGATCTGCTACATTTGAATTTGAATCCTGAAAAGTAACAGTTTTGGACATGTTCCACCCAACAGAGATAGTTGTCATATGACAAACAGTCAATCTACAAGCGCAGTGTTGACGCTTTGAACTTGAGCTTGTTTGTTCAGTTACAGGGGTCTCCCTGTCTCTCCAGCGGTTTAATTCCAGCCAATCAGGAGAGAGTACCCATTTATCAGCTTACATTTTATAGTGTTCCAGTTACAATTGTGTCTGCTCATTTCTTTGTGTCATCACTTCCAATATCACTTGTTTAATCTGTATCCTGTGTGAGTTCTCTATCCTGATTGGATCAAATTCATGGTATCCCGACCTGAAAATGCATTTTCTGTTTAATAAAGAGCTGGAGAGACATGGAGGCTCTATTGCAATGAGTATCAGAATATAGAGCTATTTAACACTTATTTTAACCAAAAAATATCACTTACACTGCCTTTAAGGTTCTTGCTCAGGGACACTTTGACATGTACCCTGGGCGTCTCTCAGACAGGGGGTGAACTGATGACCTACTGATTACCAGACAGTGTGCAATTAAAAAATGCAATAAAATCATGATGTCACTCTGTCTTTAGCTTCCTTTCCCCCCTCCATTGTGTTGCCTACCTGACAGCCTCTGTGGTGCAGCTGTTCATTGATTCTTCACAGGTGTCAATCAACAGGGGTCATGTTCCACAGGTAATTCCTAAACAATGAATCATTCAGGGGGGTAAATAACAAAGTTAATTTTAACAGTTCACAGCTGTTTCGCCCATTTATTATTGTTGTTTTTACCTTTATTTAAGCAGGCAAGGCAAGATTAAGAACAAATTTGTATTCACAACTGCGGCCTGGCAAAAGGAAGGCGTCTTGAAGGAGAGGGTAAAGGGGGACGCGCATTACATTCACCAATTCACTCACACATTCATAGTTCATACACCGACGGAAACCACGCAAGGCACCAACCTGTACAATTAGGGGTTCAGTGTCTTACTCAAGGACACTTCGGCACAAACTCTCGGGGAACCCGGGATCAAACTAGGAACTTTCCGTTTCCCAAGCGGCTGCCCTACCTCCCTCGCTATTGCAGCCCCAAGAACCCAAATACAGGAGAGCGAGGCAGGTAGTGTTCAAAACCCATGATTGGGTGATTTAATACAGGTGAACAGAGACAAGATGTCACAAACTAACATGATGCGACAGCGACACAAACAATGACCAAAATGTGACTATAAAAACATCACATGGAATCCAATTTGCATGACTTCACTTTTTTAAATATACACGAAAGGGTGATTTATACTTGGTTACGCACCAGTGTTGTGCGACGAAAATAGGTTACGATTTGTGCGACATGGTGTGCATGTGCAACCAAGTATAACTCTCATGCATTATTTAAGACAGCCCAAAACACATTGCGTTCCTCAACCAATTACATCTTTCACTTATAATGACATGCCTAAAGAGGACGGCAGGTGTTGAAAGTGTTTAAATGTCTTTTGTTCCCCACTCTAAAGCTGCCTGACCTGTAGAACCTCCTTAGTCACAGGTTAACCCACGCATCACTAATTGTGGGACGAGGGACCCCACAGCAGAGTCCCCAACTAGATCTGCTTTTTTTTTTTGACAATTCCTTTGACATTTCTTTTAAATGTTATGTGTATGTTTTACCTTTTTTTTGCACTTAGCACGGTGACTGCACTTTTCAACAGATACAATAAACATCTAGATAGGCACTCAAAACAAGTGTTATTATATTAACTGTGGGAAAACCGGGACATTTTAGTGTTTTTGAAATATTTGGCGGGACTCGGGGACTCCCAGCTTGAAACCGGGACAATCCTGGCCAAACCGGGACGTCTGGTCACCATATAGCCCAACCACCCCTGACTTTAGCTGAAACCCCAAGTCAGTCCACGGCACGCTGCATGAATCCAGACAGAGACAATTACAGAGATCACTTAATGGGTTTGGGCCCGAGCGACCAAACCACCACCATCACACACTGGGGTTTAGCTATGCTGCCTGTCCTATGGCTAACACACAGACCACACACACACACGCGCACGCACACGCACATGCACGCGCGCGCGCACACACACACACACACACGCGCGCGCGTACGCACGCACGCACGCACGCACGCACGCACGCACACACAGATTTCATATTAACCACCATATTTGAGCTACATTGAGGGTTGCCCTGTCAAAAAGAGGCCAGGAAGGGACATTTCTGCTTGTATCCTGAGCGTGACGGCTAACAAGCCGACCTGCAGTGATGAAACCTTATGTAACTGGAAATGCATTCCAGATTCACACACACACATTGCTTTCACTACAACTGAGTGATAATTGTGTCGTGAATTTCGTGTGAAAATAAAATGTCTTTAACATCCATGATCATTATGTACGTAGGGCTGCAACAATCCATTATTTTCATGGCGATTATTACGTTTTTGATTAATTGAATAATCGAGAAATGATTATATATCAATGCAAACATTATATATCAACAAAATCGATTGACCACTTAACCCTAATTTATACTTTGTTGCACAACGAAATAGTGAAAACAAGTTTGTAGACCGGCCATTTTCACTATTTTCAATTGTTTTTATTAAATAATTGATTTATTTATTAAATTATCAATGATCAATACTTTGTTATAATCGATTACATGGATTAAATGTACGATTTATTTTATAAGGGGTCCGTGGCACAAAATAATTTCAGATGGGGGTCTGCGGCCAAATACATATTTTACATACATACATAACATACATATTTGGGGGTCCTTGACATGAAAAAGTTTGAGAACCACTGGTCTATACTCGTGCCAGTGCCCAAGGTACTGGCCATACAACTGGAGTTGGTCCCTGAGCACAGCACTGTGGCTAACACAGGTTCAAGGTTCAAGGTTCAAGGTCTTTATTAATGTCCCAAAAGGGCAATTAGGTTTACAGCAAAGAGGTAGTGGTTTAAAACATACAGACAGTACAGGACAACAACAGATGTGAAATACCATAGCATAAACAGAGACCTGGGCGCGTCTAGTGCAAGTATAGACAATCCATAGACAATAAAAAAATAAAAATAAAGGCTACATCCAGAAAGTGCGTCGATATAAAGTGCTGGCATAAAGTGCTTGTCAGGATGGATCAAATTCAGAGGACATCTTTGAATATATATATTTTTTTCATTGCATACGTTTTTAATGCAAATCTTTGCTTCTGGGCGTCCCTGGCGCAAAATATTTTTGAGATGGGGGGCCGCAGCCAAACACAAATCATTTTGGGGGTCCTTACCTTGACATGAAGAAGTTTGAGAAGCACTGCCCTAGACAGTACTCTCTAACACTTCCATGGTCACATTAACACTGATGATGTTACTGTGTGGGCTGTCACACCATTTTAGCAGGTGATGATTGCTTTAAACAAGCGGTCAGCTAATTGCGCAACCATTAGTATTCAAATGGCTTCAGGGGAAACCAGAAACCACTGAATGTAAATGTTCCACTGGATAATATTAGCACGGTTATGCATTATATTTATTTCCAACACACTCTTCCATTTGACATCAAATATTCACAGCAATACAAACAAACAGAAAGTGAGTGAGAGTTGTGAATGATGGCCTTGTGTCCCCATTTGGCACCAGAGTCCCCTCGCCTTGTGTTTCCACTGACACAGGCTCCTCTAATTCACCGCGGTGGAAAGTAACTAAGTACATTTACTCAAGTACTCACTTAAGTTCGATTTTGAGGTGCTTTTACTTTACTTACTTTACTTTAAGTATTTCCATGTTTCAGTAATTTATACCTCTACTCCGCTATACATCTCAGAGTCAAATATTGTACTTCGCGTTGTGAGCTTGTAGGTCAGCTATTTTTGAAAAAGTCCTTTTACTTTAATTATGAATACAGGCCTTTTACTTTAACATAACATTGTACCAGAGATTGTTTTGGTGGTATTTCTACTTTTACTTAAAGGCCTCCTATCACCCGTCTTCATATACAGTAATTGGTCTTCACTAATGCTTATTATAATATGGCACCATTTCTATCTAATAAGTCTGTGTCTCAGAGGAGCGCTGTGGACAGTTCAGAAACCTGCCTACCAGTGACAGCATCGGTATAGGTCATTTCTTTTAATTTTTATTCTTTTTATTTATCAATGCAAGAACAATGGCTTCTATATCAAATGCTAACTCTGCAGGATGAGAAAAGCTGCAGTTTCTATTAGCTTGGAATCCCCACTGATGATGTCATTGGTAGGGGTTCTGACCTGTCCATATAGCCCCACCAATGAGACACAGAGTGAGTAGACGGAAATGCTGCCACGTTATGATGAGCATTAGTGAGGACCAATTATATGAAGATATGTTTGAAAATGGGCGAAGAGCTATAATTTTAAGACGGGGTGCCGCGATTTTCAGTGATTCCCCCCCCCCACCTAAAACATAATCATCAGGTATTATGGTCATACAAGGAGGAAGATTTTTTTCAAAAAAGTGTACAGAAATTGTTAAAATTATGTTTTTATGTGGACACGCCTCCAGTTCATGAAGTATACCTGGTTCTCACCTTAGCACCTCCTCCACCACCTTAGCACCACCCACCTGTCCTAGTACCTCCTGCTCATGCCCACACCTGTTGTGTAATGATAATGAGGGGGTGGGTATATTTTTACTATGTCACTAAAGCGCTGTTTTTCTATTGGCACGCTTGACCCTCAAGGTTTCAGCCTCCAGGTAGAAAACTAGTTAGAGAAGACATAAAACACAATAAAAACACCACCAGGGGGCTTAATGAAGTTCTATCAACCTCATAGACACATGAAAAACAGAAAAAGTGCAAAACCGTGGCACCACCTCTTTAACCAATTGAACCCTGTAGTCCATATTCTGAGGGGAACATTAGCCAAGGAGTCCCAAGGCCTTGTGTTTCCAGTGAAACGGGCTCCAGTAATCCAGTCCTGCCTGGGTCTGAAATGGGAGCTAGGTATCAAAGAACATGCTGTAGTGGTTGTGTGCTGATGGAGCCAACCACTGCTCCAGCAAACACTTTCCAGGAGCCCGTGTGGCTACACCTGTGTGTACCAACCTGCTGTCCTCCTGCTCATTACCATGGAAACCTAAATAAATAAATAAACAAAATTACTGTTGAAGAAACAAACAAAAAATCAGCAGCTGGGCAAACATAATGTGGTGCGGTGTGGTGGGCATGGACTTGGCTGTGGTGGTGTACAGTACATCAGTGATTTCCAAACGATAGGTCCCGGACGCATTTCTGGGTCACGGACCTATTTTTATGGGTTGTGAGTACGTACCAGTATGTTTTGTATTTTTTTTTTACGTCTCCTACAATTTGTTTAAGTTATTATTTCAGAAGATGTAAAAAAAAAAAAAAGACAACTGGATTTTTTTCAAATGTTCTATCCCTAACATTTTTCAAGAATAATTTTATAAATGTTTCAACAAAAATAAATCCATACATTAAAAAAAACGTTAAAAAATAGTGATATTAGCAGATCGACATGGTCACCACGCATTGCAATGTGATGCGTTGTGACCTTGTAGATCTGCTATTTTCACAATTAAATAGGACTTAAAAGACCTTCATATAATTGGTCTTCACTATTGTTCATTATAAGATGGCACCATGTCTGTCTACTTACTCCGTCTACTCAAAACCACCTACCAGTGACATCATCAGTAGGCAGGTTTTGTAATTTCAAGATTTCAAATATCTACTTTTAATTTTGTATTAATGCAAGAACAATGGCTTCTGTTTCAGCACGCTAACTTTACAGGAGGAGATAGGCTGTAGTTTCTAATAGCTTGGAATCTCCACCGATGATGTCATTGGTAGGCATGCAGTTTCTGAACTGTCCACAGCTCACCAATGAAACGCAGAGTGATAGACAAAAATGGTGCCATCTTATAATGAGCGATAGTGAGGACCAATATGAAGATATGGTTGAAAATGGGTGAAGTGCTCCTTAGAGTGATTCATTCATGATGTATTTTTGTACGTTCGGGGCCCAAGGAGACATCACATTTCACTCTTGGGTCTCGAGCTAAAAGGTTTGGGAACTTCTGGTGTACATGTTCATTGAAACTTTTCACTACTTGAACTCAGTTATATTATTTTCTGGTTTATATTTTTATTGTTCACACCAGCAGTTGCAGTTGTACAACATATGGTCCCTCATATGTATTTTGAATACAGGCCTTTTACTTGCAACAAAGTATTTTTATATTGTGGTATTGCTACTTTTACTGAAGTAAAAAACTAATCTGAGTACTTCTTATTAGTACGTTTTTGTACGTAATCTGAGGCTGCTTATTAGCCAAGTGTAGTATAGGTCCTACAGTCTTCCATTTACAGTGTAATCTGAGTTCATCAGTTTCTGTTTGCTGTTAGACTGCTCTCTGCTGGTCCTAAGGTATAATGCAACACATATAAAAGACTAACCTTATTTCAGATGACACATTGATGTGGAAAACAAGTAATATGAAATTATATTTATCTGTCTTTGCCGAATGTCCACATTTTCAGTACCTGACAAAAAGTTTTTTTGCCCCCAATCGTCTTGACAGTGACCTGTCAGTATCCCATGCATACCAGATAAAGCTATGGTTTTCAAACCTTTATGAATATTTTGGCTTTATTGTGTTGCTCTTCCACTGATCAATTTAAGACTAGGACAAGACACTAAGACAGCATTTCCTTCATGCAAGCTTTCATCTGAGAGCTTTTGAAGAGTTGGGCAATGGGCAACATAACACATCTAAACACAAGTTGACCACATTCTTGCTCCCACACTCAAACCACGCATAAGCCAAAAGAACAAGGAGAGACTGACCACCAAGGTAAAGAGAGGAAGAAATAGAAGAAACAGCAGTCAGACATGCCTCTCACTCCTGACAGTGTCTGGGTGGCTTGTGTGCGTGTCCATGACCATGTATTGCATGTGTGTTTTGTTTATTTAGTCTGCATTGAGGTGATGGGAACAGAGCCATGTCCACTGCCAGTTTTCTTTACACTGAGAGAATATGCCTGTGGACAGCTGGAAACCTGGGAGTGCTTAAACACACTCGGGGCCAACAGAAACATGAAGACAGAGGCGTCATTTCAGAAAACATTAGAGCTGGGGTCTTCAACCGTTTTCAGGCCAAGGACCCCTTAGCTGAGAGGGAGATGAAGCAGGGACCCCTGCTACATGTTGTATAAAATTGTGTTGCATATTAAACTTTTCATAGATGTCATATAGCTTCGTAGACTTGTTTAACAGCAGTGTAAATTAATGTCGTTGTTTTTTTGCTTGCTTGTTTACACATTATCTTTTCTATTGTTGTTGAAATTCTTTATTGGGAATAACCCCTTGAGATGATCCATCTCATTTTCAAGGGGGTCCACAGATTACAGAATACATAATGATACATACATTTAGAAACAGTTTTAAACTATTGAAAAGATGTTATTGACCGAATATGTTGGATTCATGTTAGTGTGTATTTTCAGACATTTAACTATTTAAACCCTCAATACTTAGTAAACTTGACCTTTGGCTCTGTACTTGGTCTGCTCTTTCCACCCCCTGTACACCAAACAAAAAACAACTACAGATTTGATGAAATTAACTGTATAATGACACCGTCAACGATGTTAACAGCAAGTGCAAGGACTTGCAAGTTCACAACTTGGGGGATGGGTACATTGCTTGACCTTGTTAAAACATTTGAAAGTGGGAGATGCTGGTAGCAGTCGCATGCTCTCGACATACATACAGCATATAGCAGTAGTCTTGCATTGCCAGATGACTGGAGACCCACTGCACGCCTATCTAAATTAAACAAAATTCTAAATGTAGTTTGCTAGAACAGTGACGAGAATGGCTGCTGACAAACCTACGCCTGGGCCAACTGCTTGGGTCAATCAATCCTGTCACCGCCCCAATATGACGGACCACCCTCCTTCTTTGCTGTGGTTCTGCAACTGCAATGCAGTTATCTATCTATATAAATGCACAAAACGTGTGCCCCTGCACGTCTCCATAACTGTCAGGTTTCAAACTTGGCATGTGTATCACAGAGGACCTGAGGGAGTGATGTGCCAAGTGGGAAGTCGGTCATATTGGCAGTAGAACTATCTATAAACCCTCAAATCTCCATATGTCTGTCTGTGTCCCTTTTATGTCCATAATCTCTGTATGTATCTCTGTATGTATCTATGTATCTATCTGTCTGTCTGTCTGTCTGTCTGTCTGTCTGTCTGTCTGTCTGTCTATCTGTCTGTCTAATGGGTATTGCACTGACTAAGTACTCTGACAACAGGTATACATGTATTGCATAACCAAAGGGGAATGCGTTCCCAACGGCATTGTTTAGTACATCGTTTTTCTTTACACCTGATCAAATTAGTCAAAGTGTATCTATAGCTTGCTGCTTCAGGAGAAATGGAAATTCAAAAACATGTTTTAAAGCTATTTTAAAAAATATTTTTGAGAGCGGAAATGACAAACAGACGACATGCAGCTTCCTGTGCGGAACCTTTAGGGGACGTAATTACAGACCCTGCGCAGCATGTGAGGATTGTGGAAAAGGCTGGTCTGGCTTCAGAGACTAGTCTACACACAATGTGACTGACAGACATATAAATGGTTAACCACTTAAACCCTATACTTAGTTGACCGGAGTGCCACAGGGGTCAATACTAAGCCCCCTTCTTTTTCCCTCCATACCAAATCTCTCCGCCGAAAATAGACGATCTACTGTGAGCATAATATATACATTATGCTAATTTCACCCAATGCCCCCCCCCCCCCCCCAGAATAGTGACGCTATAAGGTTTGTGTGGTTAAGGAAAGATAGCAATAAAACATAGTTCATTGTAGTATTTTCGTTAAAGCTTAAATCAACGAGAATGGATACATATGATCAAGCAGATAAAGCAAATACGGTAGCAGGTTAGAATAATTAAGAATAGCAACATAACTGCTTCTAACTTCAGGCTAATGTTATACTGAATTAAGAATTGACTTACAGTAAGTCATTTTGGCTGAGCGACTTCTGTGTGATGAAGCATACAGTATTAGGCTTTACTAAGCACTGCCAGGTAGCAGCAGTCTGGAGTTCAAAAGCAGGCCCTTTGGCCCTCTATATGAAGCCCCCAGGGAAGGTGTTTAGCAGGGGTGGAGAGTAGCCAAGTACATTTCGTTGTTGTCGGGCAGAAACCTCATATCTCCATATTCTAACCTTTTGTGTTGCTTTTTGTAAATTAACGCCCTACTTAATCATACTACGGCGTCGCACAAAAGCATCAAAAGTAACAGATCTGCAAGCTGAAAACGCGGTGCGAAGCAAATTGACGCGTTTTGAGATTGTAGATCTGCGACTTTTGCTATTTTTGAATATGAATCCTGAAAAGTAACAGTTTTGGATTTCCACCCGACAGAGACAAAGTTTTAGGTACTTTTACTTTACTTTTACTTATACTTCTATTCCACTACATCTCAGAGGTAAGTATTGTACTTTTTACTCCACTACAATTATTATCTTTTAGTTACTAATTAGTTATTAGACTTGATACAAAACATACATTAACTACTTAAGCCTTGTTTTATACTTAATGTATTCAACAATAGCCGATCTACAAGCTCACAACGCATCGTCGCGTTGTGAGCTTGTAGATCTGCCATTTCCAAAAGATTTAAAGAACTTTTACTTTGGGGAATTTAGGTGCCAATACTTTTGCACTTTTTACTCGAGTCAAATTTTGAACACAGGCCTTTTACTTAAGTTTAAAAAAAACATCAGAGTTCTTCTCTCCAGCGCTGGTGTTTATAGCATGGGGCCTGGCTCTGAATTGACAGACATTGACTGACTGTCTACCTTGAGCAGGAGGAGGAAAGGGTGGAACGGCTTGACGGGAATAGGGCAGGGCCCGAGAAGTGTTGGGAAACAGAGGAAGGTAGAGAACGCGGAGAAAAGAGAGGATAGGGGGAGGGGAGGGGGGGGGGGATACCACCCACTAAGCCAGTTGTGGAGAGGTTCTGGTGGTGTGTGTGTGTGGGGTGGGGGGTCGGGGCGCGCTGCTCACAGGAAACAGTTGTGGCTCCCTCCCAGGCCTCACACCGAGCAGCCCTAGGCCACCCAGTCACCGACAGACACACAGACCCGACCAAACGGACCCCGGGCCAGGCCTCCCTGACACACATTTGTTTATTTTGATCCTTTGCTTGGGGGAGGGAGGGCAGGGGAGGGGAGGGGGGGTGAAGGGGGGCGGGAGGGCATGTGTTCGGCAAAGCTGTTTATTAGGCCTTTGATTTGTCATGTGTCAGTGTTTGCTTGTGGGGGAATGTGTATACATAATTCCAGCTTGTGTATTATAGTTAGGAGTGTTTTTTTTTTTTGTTGAGGCCCGGGGGGCTGGGGGTTGAAGGTACAGGGAAAGACAGGGGGAAGAAGAAGGGGGGGAAGAAGAAGAAGAAGATACTTGCCTCTTAGAATACATGTCAGAGGCAAGTAATTGTGCTTTTGCTCCACTACAATTATCTGACAGCTTTAGTTACTAGTACTTTGCAGATTTAATCATTGATACAAAATATAGTACATTAAACACTTAAGCCCCTATGTTATACTTTCGCTATTCAAAAATAGCAGATCTTTAAGCTCACGATGCGTGCATCTGCCATAAAAATAGACTTTATGCTTTGCTTTAGCAGAGTTAGTTCTACGTTGTGATATTGCTACTTTTACTTAAATAAATACAAATTGGAGTACTTCTTCCACCGCTGAAAAAAAAAAGAGGCCTCCCACACTGAACAGCATTACGGGTCATTCTCCAGCTGTCTGTGCTTGCTGATGTCATGGGGGTTGAACTCCCAGGCACACAGCTAGGACTGGGGGATGGTGGGGATTCATGGACGCTGTATTGGAAAACTAAGTGGTATAAAAAAGTGGTTTTCCCCCCAAACAAATATGTATTTGGCCGCAGACCCCCATTTGAAAATATGTTGTGCCCTCCACCCCCATACAATATTTGTGTTGTTAAAATGTTTAAAATATCCCAATGGCTACTTTCAAATAGCCGAAGGTAAAGTGGTTAAACTGGTTTTAATGCTATACCGGTAAACACATTTAGCTGGGGACCCCCTCAAGGACCCCTGGGGGTCCCTGGACCCCACTTTGTAAACCACTGGTGGGCGTGACCATGCAGTGATGTCATGAGGTTCACCATCAAATCTTCAGCAGTGATGGACAAAGTACTCAACCCCAGACAGATACTTCTGGCGGTCAAATAGTACTCAACTAAGTGAAAGTTGCTCTGTCAAATTTGTACTTGAGTTAAAGTACTGGAGTACTTGCTTTAGAAACATTGTGTAAAAAAAAAAAAAGCACTAAGAAAAAGTTAAAATAACCTTAATTCAACATCAAACTCGCAGGCACACAGCTAGGACTGGGGGTGAGGATAGGGCTGTGGCATAGCCATTGTGTGTTATGGACAAAACATTTCATTGCAACTAAACTGGAATAGTGTAGACCGTTTTCTTTACCACTTAATCAGAATCAACTTTGTCACATCACAGTTTTAAAGGTGGAAAACAGTGGGTGAAATTTGTCTTTGTGCAAGCTCCATCGTTTTCGTTAAACTCTATAAACTTACTATACCTTTTCTGGATCAGGGCACAATTAAAAATCTGGGCCTACCCATTGTTTGCCGTGTTAAGTGGTCAGATGGGTGGGCTGTGCACTTTCAGAGCACATATCAGAGCATGTATCATCGTTTTAGTCGTTGAATAAAAACTAGCGTAGTATTGCCTACTTTAAGCTCCTATCTATTGGTATAACAAAGAAAACTCATTTATTTCAAGGCTGTAAACTAAGAAAAAAAACATCTTAAATACATTTCAGTCAGATAACTCACAAATAGATTGACCAATAATAGCGTGAGAACATTTATAGAATGTAAATACAAATGTGATATTTGATCTTGGCGTTCAGGCTCTGCTTATACATTACTCCGTCCCCTGGAAACAGAACCCCTACTGGTGGTGCTAGTGAGAGCAAACAAAGTGCATACAACATCAGTGGCAGCACTGACAATACAACAGGAGGAAGCGCAATGAATCAGGTGAGATTAAGTAGAACGCCAACTGACACGTCACATACAGTGTCTCATACATCTCCCACACAGAGCTGCACATGTGTGTAACTGTACTGCCTGAACTTGTCTCGCAAGCTACGCGTCACAATTAAAACCTTAATGTTTTGCCAATTATTTGAGGACCCATTTGCAATATCCTTACAGCCCACAGGTTGGGAATCGCTGCTCTGCACTAAATACCTTTGCTGGAAAACAGCCAATCAACATGCTCACAACAGGTTGCGATACAGTGAATGTTCACCCCCAAAAGAGAGACACTAGGGTTTTGTGGTTAATGAGGCTCTGGGATGGAAACTACTCGGGTGTACAGTTGGTCAGCGTAATTAATTATTCTGAAGAACTCATTAATTCTTCCCATTAACTTTACGAACCGACCACGACTTTCATAATGTGGATCTCGGATGCATTTTGGACAACTGATTTTCTGGGATATGAGCTACATGATGAAAAAGATATTATACACCCTTAAAAGTTACAATGAGACTTATTTTTTAACCAGTCTGTAAAAATACAGCAGCCTTATCCTTAGATTATCATAGGGCA
Source organism: Gymnoscopelus microlampas (assembly GCF_963454915.1). NCBI lineage: Eukaryota > Metazoa > Chordata > Actinopteri > Myctophiformes > Myctophidae > Gymnoscopelus > Gymnoscopelus microlampas. The sequence goes on along the minus strand of NC_139942.1, from coordinate 25,124,874 downwards.
ACTAGAAGCTCACCATTTGGCAAAAAGCCCAATAAATCTATAGGAATTTCTCAGACATGTGAAAAGTTAAAAACAAAACCATGACCCAAAGAAATTGTCAAATCTTTATTTAATAAAAAAAAACATTAAAACTTCACACAAACATTAAAATCTGAACACACAGCTTAACAAAATCCATCCCCAGCACTGCTCAGCGACGGGAGCCTGTTGCTTTAGGGAGACAGGACGTTCTCTCCACTTCCACAGCAGCCTGCAGAGCCTCCACAGCAGCTACATGGTGACAGGGGAAAAGGCACTTTAATGCCCTCCTTCATCATACTACAGCGCCACACAAAAGCATCAGATCTACAAGCTCGAAACCCAATCTGCTACTTTTTAATCCTGAAAAGTCACCGTTTTGGACAAATGAGATTTCCACCTGACAGACGTTATGTCAGTTTTCTAAAAAAAAACAAAAAACGACAAGGCACAGACTCATTCAAAGACTAGAAACTATAGCATTCAGTAATCAAATGTTGACTAAATTGCTACACCCTCATGTTGTCAGGCAGAAACCAGACAAGACCACCTCTAGCCACAGAGTGGTGCCGTTTAGTCATATTACACAACAGCAAATGTGAGTCTGCTTCACTTGAACCCTAGCATCCCTATTCTGGTGGGGAATATTCTCAGAAAATATGGGCTATTTTATAACATCGATTTGGTTTAGAGGGTGGGAAGCAAGGACAAAGTACAGAGACAAATCATGTCCAGTTTACAAAATAGGGTTTTAGTGGTTAATTTAGCACGGTACCATCAATTAACCATTTAGACCCGAGGCCGAATTGAAAAACGCCTTCTAAATCCTAACCTAAGTTCTGAAAGACGCAACGATTAAAGCAAGCCAATATCTCATGACTGATTTTTTTTTGTCCGGCCAAGTCTTAATCTGCAATTTGTGAAACTGTGTGCTGGGAGGCATTGTGACCTTTTAGATCGGCTATTTTCGGCTTCTATGGAATCCGAATGACTGAAATCAGTCGTGGCGACTGAGAACTTTAATCCATGAAAATGTTTTAAATTGGTATAACAAATTAACATCTAAAATGACAGATGCTCTAAATGGGTAGAAAGCTACACTGCAGGATGAACTCTTCCGATTTTGGTGACCCAAGGTCTGTCCTATACTGCCAGTCGGAATAGAAACCTCGCTAGAAACCCATGTATGGAGATACAAGGTTTCTGCCCGACAGCAACAATATGCCCACCAACTCATTCATTAATAAAGCTTTAGAAAAACTGCATGTATTTGGCTGTCACATTTGTTGTGATTTAGTCACCAATTTATGAGTGACATACTCAAAGCAGGTAGTTTAAGAACATAAACCCTAACCTTGCAGATTGTTGGTATATTCCTGCGCACGTCTGGAATAGTCCAGCAGATCAGGGAGGGCAGCTTCCACGTCATAAGAGATGAGCCTCATTGGTTCGAGAACCTCGCTGGCTCCCTGGAACACTTCACAGGCTCTCTGGAAAACCATGAAATCAAAAGAGTCATGTCCATGCTACAGTCAATATTTCCCTTTCAGTAGCAATTTAACCACATGAACCATAAGCGTCCCTATCCTGGACAGAACATGATTGACTAACTTGGTGAAAACAGTCAAACATGTCGCCAAAAATTGACAAGCTCACAACCACCGTGTCGTGAGCTTGGCTATTTTGGGAGAGATTTGGTGGAGGAAAAAAAATGAGGGGGCCAAGTGAGTGACCCTGGTCAACGAAGTACGTCATCTGTCGGGTGGAAACCTCATGTCCAAAACAGCAACAATAGCAGATCGACAAGCTCAAAGTGCGCTGCGTTTCGAGCTTGTGGATCTGCTACTTTTGTGAAACGTTGTAGTATGGAAACAAGTCCCCACGACTTGGTGTTATCCTTTTCAGCCTAAATGTCTGGCTGTACTTGCCGTTTACATTTCTGACTAATAAAGTAATCAATCAAGTAGGGCATTAATTTAAGAAAAACAGAAAAAGTTAGAATATGGAGATGAGGTTTCTGGCCGACAGCAACGCTATAGGATGTGTGGTCAAAGTCTAATATTGCAGACACAATTTGAAGGGTTAAACACAGAGCCGGAAAACGATTTAAAAGTAGCCAGAACACTTTGTTAGTTAAGGGAAATTATACCTGTAGCTCGCCCTGGACCTTGTCCTCTAGCTCTGCCACCAGGGCGAAGGGGTCGGACTGGATTGAGTCCTGCAGAGGAAAAGAATGACATGAGTTCAGAGATGAGTTTCACAACTAATTTCAGTCAGGTTATTTGGAATCAGTGTTCAATCTGACCTCCTCCTCCGATGAGCTGCTGTCCATGGGCTCTGCTGCCTTGGCGGGTCGCTGGGCCTTGGGACCGTTCAGCTCCTTCACCCTAAAATAAAAAAGAAGTAAACACATTCAAGAGGTGACTTGTATCTGTATGCATGCATGGCTGTCCCGTCTTCACATAGAGAACCGTTCATTGGATCGTCATAACACTTGGCAGGTGTGGAATGGAAATGCAGTGTAGTGTGTTTAGTCTATTGGACGAGCGTGTGTGTTCATGGTGTAGGCTCATGAAATATAATGTCTACCTGTCCGCATAGCGAAGTGTATTCATGGTGTAGTCACAGGAGGCCATGGTTGGAGACAAGAGTGCGATCTGGAGTGATGGAAGAAAGGTGCAGGTATATACACGTTAATATGTAACCTGGTTAACTGACTGAGCACCATCATTTCATTTGCATGGCATTACAGTCAGATATTTCTCTAATCTTTGCATTAAAAAGGCCCAAGTACTAGTATATTTGTGGGCGCTTCCAAGCCAGTAGGGATGTTCGTGCCAACATAACTGCTAGCCTATGATGCTTTCATAGAACCAATATGTTGGTTAACCAGCTTGTGCCTAAATACAATGTTAAGCTGTGGTTAACTCCTCTAGCCAGTTAGTTGCTACTTTGTTTTGGCAAATGGATAACTGTCAAGCGGCTCCGATTCCTTTTTGTATGCATGTAGTACAATCATTATGTCAGTTTGTTCCTGCTGGTTATTGAAATCCATTTGCAAAAAACACAAGTGGATCTGATTTAGTTTGTGGCTAGTAACTGGAAGTAGGAGAAATGGCTTCTGCTCAATTATTTGTGTTGCACGGTCATGTTAGACATTATTATAGTCATGCATGTCATTACTTTGAGGTTTCCTTTGGCCTTGATTGACATGCACCCCAAATGTTTAGAACATGTTGCTTTCTTAAATCAATTTATTCTGAGATACGTTAGATGCCAGGAGGTATTTTACGTTATATGCCAGGAGGTATTTTACTTGTTCCATGTATACGTACCATGCAGGTCCTGGACTTTTCACCAATGAAGGAGTCTCTGAGTACCTTGGTCAAGGTGCTCATTCTGAACGGCACATGGTCACCATGCCTCCCCAGGGAGCGAATGCACTCCTGTGGGAGTGAGAGCAACATGTTATTCAGAGGGCCCAGACCACATAAATTAATGGAGAAAAAAAATGTTAACTTTTGGAGCTCATAGATTTGGAGCTCATGGTAAGAACCAATCACTGCCTCTAGATGTCACCGTCTGCTTTTAAAGCAGAGGGTTGTGTCTTCAGAGCAGTTGTGGATGATGATTTAGCAAGACCACAACATAAAAATACTGTTACAAGCCAAGTCCTTTATTCAACATTTTACTTACAGTTAATGTACATTTTGTATTAAGAATCTAAATATGCAAAAGAACTAGTAACTAAACCTGATAAATAATAGAAGGGTAAAAAGTACAATATTGTACTTTAGTAGATGTACTTATTGTACTTTAGTAGAAGAATCACAAAAACTCAAGTAAATGTGCCTCAAATTTGTATTCATGCACAGTACTTGATTAATGTACCTAGTTGCATTCCACCACTGCTTCAGAGACACCAGTGTGCAGCCAGTCTTACCTTCAGGGCCAGCAGGCTGCGGTTGATCTCATTGGTCTCCACCAGCGTGGCACGGTCGCTGCTGCTGACGTCCGTGCCCCGCTCGTTCCCGGCCAGGTCGATCAGAGAGAACTTTCCGTGCAAGGTCTTGGCGCGGTTGTTACGTCGCAGGACAATCTGGAGGATGGCGTGGGAGCGGGACGAGTTGGCATTCGCAGATGTCTGGCCAGACGTCCTATAGGTGTGACAGAAGAGAACGGACGGTGGAACGGGGCAAGAGAGAAATCTAGAGTAAGGCTGCAACTATTGATCATCTTCTTAGCCTCGGTCGTAATCAAGGAACACGTCTTTTATATTCTTTAGTAGCCAATATCCATCAATAAAAAGGTCCATCTACAAGGTCACAATAAGTCAATTTTCACCATTTGACTTTTTGCCTGACATGCCAATAATCAGGATAGATGAATTGGCTTGGTGACATTTGATTTTGGCCATACAGCCCAGCCCTACCTGACAGCATTAATATGTACCTGCAAGCACTGCCAACTTCTATGATGTTGACGACATCCTCTGCTGCGGAAACTCCCACTTCCTGCAGGCCAACCACCTGAACCTGCTGCCGCTCATCCTCCAGAACGCGCAGCTGGGACTTGTTGTTCAACAAGTCATAGACCTGAAATGACGACACAAGTTCACTGAAATGACGACACAAGCTCACTCAAGCCTACCAGAACACTTTGTTATGTTGGTTCATTTGGTCTACACACCCCACCAATTAACAACTTTCAACCTGGCATCCCCATTTTGGCCAGGCGAAACATTTTATAATAAGAGCAACATTTTCTTCATATAATATGGTCCTCACCAATAAGATGGTACATTTCTGTCTACTGTGAGTCAGAAGGGCTGTGGACAGTTCAGAAAACAGTCTGCCAATGACATCAGTAGGCAAGTTTGGCCATTTCAAACAAAACATCTCTGGGCTTCCATTTCAGCGTGACAACTTTCCAGAAGAAAATGACTGTAGTTTCTGTTAGCTTGGAACCTCCAAGGCAGATTTCTGAACTGTCCATAGCCCACCAATGAGACCTGGATGAGCATTAATAAGACTGATATTAGGTTGAAAATGTAAGTGATTACTACATGTTTGGGTACAGCAGACACATGTATATTAGATTACTAGTTTTCCTACCTTGCCGTTATAGATCTCAAAGAAGGCGACATATGGACAGAGATCCAGGCAGGCGTAACTTCGGCTGTTAATGAGGGTGAACACATCCTGGGCTGCACAAGGGACAAAATATGAGAATATAATTAACACTAGGCAGCAGGGAGGAATGAAAGATTACCTTGATTGATCAATCTGGTCACACAGCTTTACAATTGATCAAAAACAAACTGTTGTTGGCCAGGTCATTTGCAGAAGTTGGTAGGCTACCCCTTTATGAAAAATGTCCTAATCTGCGAGGTGTGAAACAGCACTGCGTTTCATAAACAATATGTACAATTATGATGTTTTGGTAGCCAGACAGCCAACCAGTAGAAAAAATATTGCAGATTCAGGCTTTAACAAAATACCCGAGATCATTAGGATTTTCTGGAAGACGGCACATGTATTGCTAATGTGTTGCTAGTTTTAGTCCCAAAATAAATAACCGGAAACAGGCATAAAATCTACAGGCAGACAATGAGTCGTGCTGTGACGCGTTGTAGGCTTAATGTAGATAGCCTATTTCGGAGCATGACATGCCTTCCATAGAAGACATGAGACCTTGAATCCATGGGGTTGCCATTTTTAAAGTGTCATGGTTTTTGGTATGGCAGTTAGAGTAGGGCTTACCTGCCAAGGCGTAGATGCCTTTAGTGCTGTTCTGGCGCTTCCCAGAGAAGTCACCTCCCATCGTCTGAAAATAAGTAAAAGGCCATTATAAGCACGTGGTACATTTTAACTAAAGCATTAGTATCTGGGTAGCCTCAAAGATTCAACCCATAGTGCTGGAGAACCAGATCATGCATTGTATGCACTGAACAGACTGCACACTCACATGAGTCTTTCCACTGCCGGTTTGTCCATAAGCAAAGCAAGTTGCCATGGCACCTTCAAAGATAGCCTGGACCAGGGGTTTGGCCGTGAACCTATTTGTGAGTGAAAGAAAAATGATAATAAAACTGTTTAATCTTTGGTCAGGAACGCCCAGGGATCCTTGACAGTTCCAGCCAAATAATGGACCAGTCCCTGGCCTGGATAGCATATTGGGAGTCCTTGAAGATAGAAAGTTTGAAAACCACTGGAGTAAGGCAATGGATTACCTGTAGACCATGTCATTAGTGACGCTCTCGTCGAAGGAGTAGTCAAAGTTAAACACGTGATTCTCCAGGTACTTGGTGAGGTCCACCTTAGTCTTGGGTTCGTGGACCAGCACAGTTCCATTGCCGGGCACAGAGACTACATCTATCTCTCTTCTAGCCAGTTCTGGGAATATGACACATCAGGGAACAAATAATTAGCTCTGTCAGCTGGAAACCTCACGTCCAAAACTGTTACTTTTCAGGATTTGAATGTAGCAGATAGAGCTTGCAGATCTGCTACTTTGGTGTGACACAAGTATGAAGTAGGGCATTCATTTACAACAAAAAAACGTTACAATGTGGATATAAGGTTTCTGCCTAACAGCAATTAAATCAATTTGCCTATGATGAAGACAAGACAGTCAATAACATTTGAAGTATCCATTTAAACGCATACTGTGGAACATGCATTTTAGTAGTCCGTTTTGGCAACACCTCATGCAGGGTCTTTGTGCTTGAGTATATTGTTACTGTCAGCAACCTCATGGGAATACAGTGAAGTAGAGGATTTAAGTAGTTTGGTGAGAAACATGGGAACAATGAGATGAACATAGATACAGTACATGTAGTGTGCATTTTATTCCATGTAGAACTGATGACATGTTTTGACATCACATTTCTTTGAACATACCTTTGTTGTTGAATGGCCGCTTGCGAATGCACACGCATATCTTTTGATCTTCAGCCTGTACCAAAAAAAGTTTAATTCAGAATGACATTTGAGAAACTGAGATCAGATATAAGATCTATCACAAATAATGTGCTATAAATCATTCTGTCACCAATTCAGGCATAAAGGATATACAAATTATTCATTGTCAGTGTAGCCAGGTGCAAGGTTTTCATTAAAACCATGTTGGAATTCTAATACATTTCTTATAATTCACACACGCTCATTGTCTTGGTTGGACGTTAGCAGCAAACTTAGCAGCAAACTTAGGCAGAAAGACATTAAAAACTACTTCTTACTTCCTCCATGACTGAGGGAGGGTTCATTTCCAGGGTCTCTCTGAACTCCTCGATCATTTCATAGAACTTCTGGTTGGGCCGGTAGACCTCTCCGAACTGCAGGCAACAGAAATAGTTATTAAACCAAATTTGAGTCCAGCAACTTTCACCTGCCGCTGATCAGGCAATAAGAGCTAGATTTGTACAAGTATGTCATTAATGGACTATGTACAATGCAGAGCACACTGGTTGGTACAGTATTATATACAGTATGTACTAGTTATAACTGGTACATACTGTATCAATACTTGATAGACAGGCTGAACAGTGTTGATTAATTTCAGATGCGTCGATACTGGGCAATTTGTCTCACCTTCCCCCTCTTGGTTTGAGCGTCGGGGGGCTTCGCAACACCAGAAAGCCTTCTTGGTTTGATTTTATCCTTTGGAGCCATGGATGCTCTTGGGCCTGTGTACATAGAAATATGAAACATTACTGTCAGTAAAAAAAAAGTCATAAAGATTTAGATACACCCAAACTTTCACCCAAACTTTACCAGGAAACACATTTTCATCTGCTTAAAGACGCACTGAAGTGACATTTTCGGTCATTTTATTTTGAAGGTTCAGCCTGAAACGTCGGCTCAACGACTCTAATCCAATCAGAAGGTCCCATCCCTTCAGGCTATGGGACGTTGGATCTCAATCACTTCAGCCGTGGGCAACACGGCTAGTGTTTGTTTACAAGTGAGAGAGAGACGGCCAGTGAACCGCGTTTGCTACTACCTGGCTTATTTCTAACCTATAATGTTTTCAGATACATATTTTAGTGTGCAGATGAAGTTTAAAATGAGTAATACACTCATCTTCAATGAGATTCAAAATGGAGTATCTCTGTAATTAAAATCAGCTGTGTTTGAAGAACGTGCAGCTATGGGAATCAAACAGGTGCATGTAATCAAGATTCATTTATATTCACGAAGGTCGAGTTATGTCATCACGCAGCACGTTTTCGTTTACAGGAAGTAATTAAGATTGGCTTTTTAGGGACTTTAGATGTAAAAATACACAAAAATGTTTTTTTTTCTTTTTTTTTGGCATCTATTGTTAGGTATGCCCATATGATGACCACGGATATGCTCTAAAAGTGTGAAAAACATATTTTTCATTTCACTACACCTTTAACACAATGGTTCGTACTTTGTAGTCATCAGTTGTAGCTCAGCTACTGATCAGTTCTAGCTCAGCTGCTGCTTGGACAGTGAAACCGATTTTACTTCCAGAGCAGGTTAAGAGTGTTCAGACTGAGACGCATCTTAATAAATCTGATATGAAGCGCATTTGAAACTACCTCTGAATGTCAGCTTTGTAAAAATCTGATTCCATTTTTTTCTGTTCAGACTTCATAATAAATCTGATTACAAAAATTCAATTAGGCTGCCAGTCAAAACTGAGCCTTAGCAGAGGTCAGAATACCAGTTAAACGTTCTAAACATTTGGTGGCTTCAATCCTCTGACCTCTGGCTACAGGCATGTTGACAATGTCCTGGGCCTCATCATTCTCCTTGGCCTCCTCAGGGGGAAGATGGGTTGCTGCCGTCTCTCTGTCCTTCCTCACCCTTTTGGTGGCCACTAAGGAGAGAGATGCTAGTTATACATATGCAGGCAAGTTAGTCTCGTTAGCAAGATCAGAGCACACTGCCTATGGGTATGTCAATACAAGTAATTGCAATGTACAAGTAATTGCAATGTTCTAGCCCATAGAGTTTTAAAATTCCCCAGATGCATCAATAGGCAGAGATCTCCGATCTGGCTACGCACATGCTATCAAAGTTATTTAAACGTTTTGCATGGCCACAAATGCATTTTTTTAGATAGAATCTGTCTAAACATGCTAGGTAAGGTTTGACATTTATCCGGTATCCCGGTTACCTTTTAAACCCTTTATTTCACAGCACTTGGCCATTTTGTGATCCGTTGACTATTGTCCACTCAATACCTGCGAGTGTCAGCTAAATGCCCAATGTAAATTGAGGTGGCCAAATGTACTCCACTTTTTATGAGTTCAAATGAATAACTTTAACCCCAGTCCATATACAGGAAGCTGCTGGGGTTATATCAGATCTACAAGCTCACAACAAAATTAAACCATAAGGGGTACTTCAGTTGAACCTTTGAGACAGAATGGTTCAGAAGAGGTTGAGAACCTAAATAGTAAATACTAACCAGGTCCAGTGGGGGGTGGGACCGGGATTGAATGAGTTCGCTCCGGGAGTGCGGCTTGAAGTGGCGCCACAGTTCTGGTCTGCCTGGTCCGAGGCCTGGAAACTAAGCAAGAAGTGAAGAAATGTAGGTGAAACGGCAACTGGAGTTATGATTGTAGTCAAGTCTCCTTTTCCGCATTGTGTACAAGTCAAGTTCAAAATCATCTACAGCGCGCACTTGGAAAGAGACAAAGCCATAGCAGCCTGAGTTTCTGACCCACAGAGCTCAAAAGCAGTTTGCGAAAGACAACTGCAACGGTGCTGGAACACCAGTCTAACTAAAAAGGTTGTAAGTGTTACACAACCCTCTCACAATAGAATTGTGGTTAAATCTGCAGGGTTGCCCTTCGAAACTGACATGCACCCCCTCCAAAAAGTGAAAGGCTAAGCTCAGCAGGTGATTAAAATATCGCGCATTGTAATCAATCACATTTGTTGATCATGTTATCAATTGAAAACGCGAGTATTTCATGGACAGGGGTTGCCAACAAGGATACATTTATGTGTAATTGAGAAAAAAATGAACTTGTAAAGATTCAACTGTTCAGATATGATCATCATGACCTAGACAATGACTTAAAAGGCAACATGATCCCAAAATAGATAGGAATCAGAAGTGTAGTGTAAACCAATGTACATACTAGTTGGAGGAGGAATCCTGGACGAGTGCAGGCGACTAGGGCATTGCTGCAAAGGGAAGAAAATTGAGACAGGTTGGCAGTTACCATGACAATCAGACACAAAAATGACACTATGAGCTCATGTAACGTAAGGGCCAAAGAAACAAAAATGGCCAATATCTTGATTGCATGGAAACAATGTTCACTTGCCTTGTCCTGAGTGGGACTCTCAACCGAAGTAGAGAGGCGATGCAGTAGCTCCTCATTGAGGGCAAAAAGGTCTTCAAAATCAACCTGTGCATCATAGATTAACATGAGTAGAGAGGTTAGGCAGGGTTGCTGTGTCAACCAAGGGTGAATAAATAATGAGGACTGTTGACCTGGCTGACATAAACATCCATAAACACTTAAGACAACACCAAGAGGAAACATTTTGAGTCAACTTAAGGTCTTCATACTGTCGTCTATGACAAGCGGTATGGTTGTTATTGTTGGACATGACAGGCAGTATGTTAGTTAAGTTAGTGCGGACATGATGGGCTATATGTTTGCCATATAAATTAAAGACAACTGGCTTTGACACTCACCTCCTTCCTTTTGGCTGCATTCCTCTCCGTCCACTCAACCATAACTACACCTTTGGCTTCATCCACTGATACCACCACCGAAGAATGAACTCGGCCTGGTTACATATAGATTCATGAAATATGTCTTAGTCATGTTGCATATACATTTAAAGGGATATTTCACTTTCAAAACAAATTTGGTTCATTTTATCGTCTACTCTTGCTTTTGGGAGCACCCCAGTTTTTAAGTTGCTTGAGTCAGTATTTAGATATTTGATATTCATTTTATCTGACATGCCCCCTTCCTATACGTACAAACCCAGTGTAAATTCAAACGCCATTTTAACAATGTTAGATTAATCGTAAAGACCCATCCTTGGTTCTGGTGACTGAGATTGTCCTTCGAATAGAAGAGACCGTGTTTTTCAATTACTTTTTCTTTTGGAAAATGAAAAATATTGAATCAAGCAAATTAAAGCCTTAAACTTTTTGCATGGCCACAAATGCAGTTTTTTTTTAGATAAAGCTGTCTGTCTAAACATGCTAGGTTTGACATTTATCCGGTATCCCCGTTACCTTTTAAACCCTTTATTTCACAGCTCACAAAAGCCCGAGTAGACAATAAAATGACCCCATTTTTTTAAAAGTGAAATATCCCTTTAAGTTTAAAATCAATTGGGAACCAACACAAGTCCTAAACAAATCCTGATCTCTAAACAATGCAGAGTAAAATCAAGTGTTTCTTGCCCCCTTCCCCCCAGTTTAGTCATTATGCCAATGATTCCTCCCCACACACACACTTGTGTCCCCACTGGGAGGACGTAGTTAGAGCCTTCGGCCTACTCCTCCCGCCCTACAGGTGCCACCCCAGCCTGTAGAAATACATGTAGTGACAATTTTCACCCTGCCCTCCCTCCCCAAACACGTGTTAATTTCATAACAGTTGTGCACTTGGTATTTATATGCATGATGTAAACTCAGAAATAGTCTATATGTTACTGGTTGAGATTAAGTGCATTTTGGATAGGGGCAGTGGTTTGCATGTACATAGGATGAACTGTATTATTGTTGATTGAGATAATCAGCTTCAGGTGTGAGACCTAGGCCTACATGGGAATGGGGAAGGGCTGGTGGTTATGCTGCTACTGAGGAAGACAGTCTGACTCTTTGAGACACACATCCGTGTTTTAGACCAATAAGCACCTTTGTTTGACCCAAAGGAATCACCTTCCCTTCCCCACTTCGCTCATACTAGGACATGATGTATGTGTAGGCAGAAAAATAGCTTCAAATATTTGGCTTAACAATAGTTGAAGAGAACACATTATTTTTTCCTTTAAAAAAAATAACTTTAATCAAGCCTTCCCATGATTACACAAACACTCATTAGCTATATTGTCTGTTTATTGAAGAGCTGGACAGACCCCGTCACTGAATAAACACTCTAGCAAATGATTATGGGAATATAGAGCAAAAAAACACAACCTCTAGAACTACATTAATGTTAAAGACTCACCATTGCTCCTGCTGATCTGCAAAGTCTGGCCGAGCAGACATCCAACAATATGTGCCTCCATTTCTGCCAGAGGATAGTTCTGCCCTAAAAACACTGCACAAGAGTAACAAACTGATGTTCAGATTGAAAACACCTGAGTGATTGCTATTTACTTGTTTGGATTTTTATATGCAGTTGGAACACCCGATTGGTCGAATGACAGGAAGTTGTCATCATCAGGCAGATGACGATTGGTTAGACGTTTGACTGGGGCAAACTCATAGGGGCAAACTGGGCGGGGTTGCATAAGGTACAAGATACTTTTAAATCTCAGACTGTTTTAAATATATAATGATATGATATGACATCATATGATATGAAATATAATGATATGATTACTGACTATATTATATTCATTCATCATAAAGACACACTGTTGCCGATGCGAACCACATACGGAATTAATGATTTAATAGGCAGAATTATCAACAGGTAGGATTGTTTTGCAGTCCATTCAATCAAACAGTAATTGTGCAATATCATGCATCACCACACAGTGGTAGTGTCGGGACATTTTTACACCATAGGTGAATAACAATCATAGGCGCACCATCACAGACAGACATGCCTCCCAATGGCTGGATATCCACCTTGTATTTAATATTACGTTTTTCACTGCAGACTCATCTAATTCATTCATGAATGAATGAATTATTTGAAGGCTACTTATTTATTTAAAAAGAAAAGTGCCATCTGTCCACAAACACACACACGCACGCACGCACACACGCACGCACGCACACACGCACACACACACACACACACACACACACACACACACACACACACACACACACACACACACACACACACACACACACTCACACACACACACACACACACACACACACACACACACACACACACACACACACACACACACACGCACGCGACGCACACACACATATGACGTCAAGGCTGATTGACGTTAGACTGGCTTCAAACTCTACTCTGATAATGGGTACGGGAAGCACTAATAAATGACAGCTACAGGTGTCTGTGAGGCATGAGTGCCTACGTCATCATTAAGTCACGACAAGTCATCTCTGTAGCCAGCAGCTGTATAAGTGTGGTAAAATGACCACACTTGAAAAATAACCTGTCATTTTTTATTTGTTCTTTTTAGTCTTTTTATTTGTCTATGAGTGAGGAGCCTGTCACCGTTACATTCCCTGAAGCAGGGGGCATTGGTCAGAGTATGGCCGCATACACGCTTGTTCTGATCCGCCATGGAGAGAGCTGCTGGAATCAGGAAAACCGCTTTTGCGGATGGTTCGATGCAGACCTCAGTGGAACCGGGGTGGAAGAGGCAAAGAGGGCAGGACAGGCCTTGAAAGACGCTGGCTATCATTTTGACATCTGCTATACTTCTGTCCTCAAGCGGGCCATTCGGACACTGTGGCTTGTTCTGGAGGGCATTGACCAGATGTGGCTGCCTGTCCACCGTACCTGGCGCCTCAACGAGCGCCATTACGGTGGCCTGACTGGGCTAAATAAGGCAGAGACAGCAGCCAAGCACGGAGAGGCCCAGGTCAAGATCTGGAGGCGATCCTTCGACGTCCCACCCCCATCCATGGATCAGGAGCATGACTTCTATAACAACATAAGCAAGGACCGTCGCTATGGCGACCTGACAGACAACCAGCTTCCAACCTGCGAGAGTCTGAAGGACACCATCGCCCGGGCACTGCCTTTCTGGAACGAGGAGATCGTCCCTCAGATCAAAGATGGCAAGAGGGTTCTGATCGTTGCCCATGGCAACAGTCTCCGTGGCATCATCAAGCACCTTGAGGGTATGTCAGAGGAGGCCATCATGGAGCTAGACCTGCCAACAGGCATCCCCATCCTGTATGAGCTGGACAGGAACCTGAAGCCTGTGGGACTCTTGCAATTCCTGGGCGATGAGGCCGTTAAGAAGGCTATGGCGGCTGTGGCTGCCCAGGGGAAGGCCAAGAAATAGACACATCGGCCAGATCACTATCACATGTACTGTTCCATTATGAATTAAACCCTAACCAGTAGTAAAAAGGGAAAGTAAAAAAAATAGTGTTGGGTATGTGCTGGCCTGCCCATTGACCATCAGGTCTAGAGAGTTCATGGGAGCCGTAGTGTGGCAGTTAGCAGGTACTCAAGTCCTCCTGAGGTGTCAGGAGCCGTCAGCGGACCCGTGCTATTTTAACCTAAGGAAATCACTCTCAGTTTGTACTGGAAAGTACTGTTCCTGATTGATCCTGTCTAAGCTATTTATTACATATTGTGATGTCACGTGAAACTTGACCAATGTTAGGTGTTCTCAGACGGACACACACGCACGGTCGGGTAATTTGTACTGGAAAGTACTGTTCCTGATTGATCCTGTCTTACCTATTATATAACATATTGTGATGTCACATGCAGCTTGACCAATGTTGGGTGTTCTCAGACGGACATATACAGAGACGGACAGAGGGGAAAAGATACTCTCCATTAATCCTGTCAATATTACATATTGTCACGTGTCACTTGACTAATGTTAGCTTGGCTGATGATGGATAGGTGTGTCTTACCTCACTTCCAAAGACATAAATAGTCTTTGGAAGTGACACACATATTTATAGGTCTCTATTTCATCATGCGTCTCGCTAGTCAATCAAAGCACACCCTTTCAACATATTGTCACGTGTCACGTGAAGCTTGACCAATGTTAGCTTGGTGGACACACGGAAGGACGAGAACGATAACATTACTAAATGTTTGCCTATTGTCCCCAATTGTTTGTGTGTTTCCGTGGAATGTTTGTCTATACCTGTTTCTCGCTCCTCCCGTTTGTATGAGAACTTCTGGGAACTCAGATTAGTCTATACCAGGTTTTCACCCATGCATGTGAGGATACATAGTATATCTAAATCTCATGGTTTCTGGTACTTTATTCCTATTCCCTGTGGGTTCTACCTGCTTACACTTTTTTATTGCTATTATTTTTCTCCTATTGTAGCTGTATCTCTTTTTCTCTATCAGTCCTGAGTTTCATAACTGCAGTACTGCTTTGACAACTGAAATTCCCCCACCGAATCAATAAATTGTTATATCTATTGTTATATTTGATTGGTGGACCTTTATGACATATTGAAGCAGCAAATTATCAACCAAGTTAAGTACAAATTAGGGACCAGCAAGTGGGAGCAATAGCAGTTATGTTTTTTCTGCCTCAATATTGTTCCCCTGTATGAACACTTACTGAGACAGACATATCGTTTCTGTCAGGAGGAAACTTCATAGGCCTATGTCAAAAACTGTTACTTTTCAGGATTCAAATCCAAAAATAGCAAAAGCAGCAGATCTACAAGCTCAAACCGCGTCGCTTCGTGCTGCGTTTCGAGCTTGCAGATCTGCTACTTTAGATGCTTTTGTGTGATGCTGTAGTGTGATCAAGTAGGGCATTAATTTACGATAGCTCTTTATGATAACTATAGGGCATAGCAGTGGCGGCCATTTTCTGGTTCCATCGATCCAGACCCCATACATTTGTCCCATAGAGATTTCCAAAAATATTTGTATCAATTATTTTAAGCCTAGAATCAAGCCATCCAGGATCCTGGTGATTCATCACCATAAAACGTTTGATTCTGTGAAAATAAATATTTGAAAACTGCAAAACATAGTTAAATATAGTATCATACAATTAGATATTACATTTTAGTCAACAAAATTAACACTGCTGGGTGGGGAATGGATGTGGGCTTAGATGAAGACAACCTAGCCCTGGCCAGTACTTTAATATTCTTCAGGTATGCCAGTGTGTGGGCCTGGGCCATAGCGTGGCGGTCCAGGGTCCAGGCAGGCACCATGCCAGCCTTACAGCGTGTCACGGATTCGACTCCCATTGGGTACAAAGGGTACAAACAGACATGTCCGTTCGCCACGGAACGAACGGCCGGAAGTCCCATCCACTCCCATGTTAAAAAAAAAAACGGGTACACGCCCCCGTTTTTTTTTTAACATGGGAGTGGATGGGACTTCCGGCCGTTCGTTCCGTCGCGAACGGAGATGTCTGTTTGTACCCAAACAGACATGTCCGTTCGCGACGGAACGAACGGCCGGAAGTCCCATCCACTCCCATGTTATAAAAAAAACGGAAACGAAACGCGTCCGTCTTTCCGTTTTTTTTTTTAACATGGGAGTGGATGGGACTTCCGGCCGTTCGTTCCGTCGCGAACGGACATGTCTGTTTGTACCCAGTCGGTACAAACAGACATGTCCGTTCGCGACGGAACGAACGGCCGGAAGTCCCATCCACTCCCATGTTATAAAAAAAACGGAAACGAAACGCGTCCGTCTTTCCGTTTTTTTTTTTAACATGGGAGTGGATGGGACTTCCGGCCGTTCGTTCCGTCGCGAACGGACATGTCTGTTTGTACCCAGTGGGTACAAACAGACATGTCCGTTCGCGACGGAACGAACGGCCGGAAGTCCCATCCACTCCCATGTTAAAAAAAAAACGGGGGCGTGTACCCGTTTTTTTTTTTTACATGGGAGTGGATGGGACTTCCGGCCGTTCGTTCCGTCGCGAACGGACATGTCTATTTGTACCCAGTGGGTACAAACACACTTGTCCGTTTTTATCCGTTTGCAACCGTACGGACGGCCGGAAGTCCCATCCACTCCCATGTTAAAAAAAAACGGATAAAACGGACGCGATCCGGTCCGGAAAAAGCACATCCGGTTTCCGCAACACATTTGTATACATAACAAAATTGCCGGATCCGGAACAAGAGCTTCCGTTTCGTAGCGACCCGTTTTCCGCCAGCAAACGGACAAGTGTGTTTGTACCCACTGGGTACAAACAGACATGTCCGTTCGCGACGGAACGAACGGCCGGAAGTCCCATCCACTCCCATGTTAAAAAAAAAACGGGTACACGCCCCCGTTTTTTTTTTAACATGGGAGTGGATGGGACTTCCGGCCGTTCGTTCCGTCGCGAACGGAGATGTCTGTTTGTACCCATTGGGTACAAACACACTTGTCCGTTTGCAACCGAACGAACGGCCGGAAGTCCCATCCACTCCCATGTTAAAAAAAAAACGGGGGCGTGTACCCGTTTTTTTTTTTAACATGGGAGTGGATGGGACTTCCGGCCGTTCGTTCGGTTGCAAACGGACAAGTGTGTTTGTACCCATTGGGTACAAACACACTTGTCCGTTTGCTGGCGGAAAACGGGTCGCTACGAAACGGAAGCTCTTGTTCCGGATCCGGCCATTTCTGTCTGTTACTCAATGAAAAGCGGAACACGGATGTGCTTTTTCCGGACCGGATCGCGCCCGTTTTTCCGTTTTTTTTTTAACATGGGAGTGGATGGGACTTCCGGCCGTTCGTTCCGTCGCGAACGGACATGTCTGTTTGTACCCACTCCCGACGACCGTTGCTGCATGTCACCCCCCATCTCTCTCCCCATTTCCTGTCAGCCTACTTTCCCTATCCCTCTCCAAATAAAGCTATAAAAAGAAAATCTGTGTGGCGGTCCAGGTTCCAGGCAGGCACCCTAGGCTGCAATGCTTTACTGTCACATTCACTTTACTGTCATACTGCCCCCCCCCCCCCCAAAAAAATCGTTCTACTGCTATGCCACCAAAATGTGGAATGCCAGTCATAAAAAAAAAATGTGACTCCTTCCTTACTCTCCCTCAAAACAGCTCTAAAAGAGCACTTACAGGTGGCTGCAATTCGCAACTGGCCCCTATAACAAGTCTAAGCTTATCTCTAGAAATGTACATATTTCTATTTTTTTTTACTACTCATTTATATGATTTATTTGCATATTCTGTATATTATTGTTTGTCTTTAATGTCTGATAAGGGGTAATGTCTCGATGAAGTGAATGATGGAAACAAGCCATAGTGCTTTCTTGGGTTTATCCTTTTAGCAGCCCTTGTATAAAACTGTACCTCTGTACTTTTTTTGCGAACTGTTAATAAAGAATAACTCTCTCTTATTTTAAACTCTACGATAACTCTATGCCCCCCAAACGGAAACGACCTGAATTGCGGTGGGACCAAGTGCTAGCGTTGCCATGTCGGCTTATTATAAGAACTTTGAGCTTCTTTTTTCTGTAAAGTTGCTTGTAAATATTGGTAGTTGCAGGTTGGATTTTTTTGGGTTTGTTTCTAAAGTGTAGTTGCTTATTTAGGCTTGCTTCCACAGCAAGCCGATGGTTTAAAGTTCTCATGTGGCTTCTTTTGGGCTTGTTTTCAGACCTGTGGATGCAACCTGGCAACACTGGTGCGCTTCTCTATTGCATCCTCCGGAAACACCGAGAGAAGAACAGACACAAACAAACATGGCTGCCTCCGATCCATTAACGCCCATAAAACTTATCGATGATTGTAGGGTGTGTGGAAAGAATTTCTATCGCATAGCCTTATTTGATTTATTGCTCGGCTCCAGTAAGACACTCAAGCCCAGTTACACGCTGGCTCTGGAAGCCATAACGGCCAGAGCCGTGTCCAAGGAGGACGAGCTGCAGTCAGTCTGCAAAGCCTGTAAAGTGGAACTGGATTCTTACCATCGCAGTAAAGCAGTGGTAGAAAGGATCAGCAAGTTTGTAAAGGAGAACTCTGACAGCGCTAGTACTGCTGCTAGACACAGCCAGTGTGCTACTGCTGATGCTACTAGTACAACACACGACACTAAAGGATGGGGACTGTTGGAAGAGGTAAGTGCTATTTATTTTATTTTTTTCATTTAGGCTAATACATCTACCACAACCAGTGGTGGAAGAAGTACTCGGATGTTTTACTTAATAAGTAAAAGTAGCATTTTTTTTTTACATTTATTTATATTTCAAGTAAAAGTAGCCGTTTGTATTTATTTATTATTTATTTATTTATGTATGTTTTAGTCCTAATTTATTTGGGCTAGCAAATCTACCACAACCAGTGGTGGAAGAAGTACTCAGATATTTTTACTTAAGTAAAAAAATGAAAATTTTAAACTTTTAAGTTCCCAAATTAAATTACAAAATGTTTGAAAATAGTAGTTTTGTTTATCGTGTGTATGCTAGCAGACTCAAAATAAAAGCACCCCCATTCTTCTGGGCTGTGGGTTAGAAGCCAGGTTAAGTGGCTGTTAAGCAGATGGATATCATTACTTTAACTTATTGCTTTCATTAAAGCCTCTGCCCTATGTTACTTTTTTCAATTAATAAAATGTCTAATTGGTTGAATACTTT
Organism: Gymnoscopelus microlampas; assembly: GCF_963454915.1. Classification (NCBI taxonomy): domain Eukaryota; kingdom Metazoa; phylum Chordata; class Actinopteri; order Myctophiformes; family Myctophidae; genus Gymnoscopelus; species Gymnoscopelus microlampas. The sequence continues at coordinate 25,105,429 of NC_139942.1, read as the reverse complement.
ACAAATAGATTATACAATGATGCTAAAAGGATAATACAAAAAGCCTTTAGTCCAATCTGTATGGTAGAGTATGTTAATACAATATAACTTATACAATTGGGGTGGTTGTATTTTGTCTCACTGCTCTTCTATTGAGACATTTAGATTGTGTCAAAGGTCATGTCTCACTAGGCACCTAGACACAGGATCTCACACACATTTGAACCTGATTGTGATGGTCAAGATTCAATTTATCCCCCGAGCAAGCAGGCAGGCTCTATTAGCTCAATGGTAAAAATGTCTCAATGGTAAAAAAAATGCAACACTTATGCAGGAAACCAGGTTCAAATCCAGGGTAGAATATATAAAAATGGCTCTGTGAGTACAGTATGTCTGTCCAGGGCTAATCTCACAAACGGCAAGATTTTTTGTAATTGTTTTTTATTTATTGTTAAAATAAAATAAAAAAGGTTGATTTTTCAATAAATAGCCAGACTCATAACGTGCCCTAATGAGGAAGAGAGCTAAGACATACATCTGTTATTTTGTTATGTCATACGACAAGCATAGGCCTTAAGTGGATACGCTATATGCGCTAGCCATATGCTGATGAATTGTTAAAACCAATGACTTGTTCTTTTCAGAGTATGAAACACACCACCTCATCTGCAGTGATGCCAGAGTCAATTTCACTCATCACAGGATCCGTGTTGCCATTGATGCCAAAGCCAGCAGTCAAGAAACATGAAAAGCCTGGAGCTAATATAGCCTTTTCTCTAAGCTCTGTGAAGGTTAGTGTGTGTGTGTGTGTTCATAATGTGACAATAATGTTCCAGTATACAGTATACTGTTTTTGGATTATTCACCAAATTATTTCAGGCCGCCATACTTCCCTGCAAATGGGCCAAATATTTTATTTTCAAATATCAGAGAGAGATGCTGGAGAGGTGTGCATATCTCTTGGTTTCTTTCTCACATTAATCCTTAGTCTCGGTGAACAAACAGGTGTTCGTTATCTTGACTCTCACTCTCAGAATGAGCAGAATTGTAGTCGTCACATCTTCATGAAAAGATTATTGACTTAATCCTTTCCCTTTCTTAGTCTGCTGTACAAAGACTGTCGAAGCCCCATGAGCCTGGTCAATCCACACAACACATTCCAACACCTGCTGTGAAGCTAGAGACTGTCCAACACATCCCAACACCTGCTGTGTTGCCAGAGACTGTCAAGACCATCCCAACACCTGCTGTGTTGCCAGAGACTGTCAAGACCATCCCAACACCTGCTGTGGTGCCAGAGACCCAGTCACCCAGCTCTACGTCTTCTCCTGTGCTGAGCCGTTCAAGAACGCAAAGGAAACTAATCAAGGTAATTATTTTCTAAAATACTATGTATATATTCAATGTGCATTATTTTACTTGTATTAACCAGTTAAATCCTATATACATTATTGATTGGGGTCAAACCATAGAGTTGAAAATAATAGAGAGGGCACCGGATATCCCCTCCCATCCACTTGCATTGAATTGCTCACCCAGCGCATGGGCCGAAATCACCCCTTCTTCCGGGTTGGGAAATGTGTTGGGCGAGGCCTATTTAGGGCCTCTGCGACGCGTTTTGCATCACCTTGGTGCGCAGCCCCGTGCGCAAGCTTGTGCGCAAGTTCATGTACAAGTTCATGTACAGTGGCCCCAGCTGCAGTACCTATGCATGGCCAGTATGTCCAATGCGCTTCAATGCAACCACTGGGTTCTGGGGGCTGGGGTCAAACATACTTGATACCTTTTTTTCCCCCCTTTACATCTCTTCCCTGAAAATGGCTAATCTACAAGTTCCAATTGCATCTTGTTGTTAGATGTTGTGAGCTTGTAGACCTGCTATTTTTGCAGTATGTTTGCCTACTATGACATGCTAGGATTCATGTGGTTAATTATGAATAATAATAGGGGTGCAAGCTCACAACGTGTCACGACATGAGCTTGTAGATCTGCTATGTTCACTAGTATTTTTTCTCGGACACCATTGTGCGACAAAGTGTAAAATAGGGCTTGAATGGTATACAAAATGTACCGTAAACGGTATTTAAAAAACATGTGCTTCTCTGTTATTCGATTATAAGAATTAGAGAATAATCGCTATGAAAATAATCAGTAGTTGCAGAGTAATAATAATAATAATGATGTTTCATATGCCCTCAGGTCTCAAGTGTCTATGAGCACAGCTCTTCATACCGAATCTTACGTGGGCCAATGGAAAAGGTTGGAGAACGTCTTATTAGAGGGAAAACCCGACTCCTCCCAAAGACAGTGATGGCGGTTCCTGGCTTGTTGGATGTAACGGTGGATGAAGTTCTCAAGCTTTTGGAGAAAGAATGTAAGACACTATGTAGTCGAAATTTCAATTCCGTTTTAAGGCGGACAAATCCACAAGCTCTTAAAGACTTCAAGTGGGCCAACGTGATAGCTGAGTGGAGGACAAACGCACCCATATTTTTCAAGTTCCTAGAATGCGTTGGCGCAGTCTTTGATCAATCCAAGACGGCACAGGGGCTCACAGCGCGACAGGAGCGCATATGGAAAACACAAGCCGACACAATGGCTATGGCTGGTGCGACACTCTTACGATCACGTGAAATTGCCATGAGTGCCCCGATGTACCGCAACACACTTGCACTGAGACATGGAGGAGCAAAGAAAAAGTGCATTCAGCAGCTTGCCAGGATTGGAATCTGCACATCAATCCGTCGGTCATTGTCTAAATTAAAGGAGATGGGGGAAGCATGGGACGTAGAGGTTGGCCAGCAGGTTTGTAGTCAAAGGCATGTTAAGATTGAATGGTAAGAGTTTGCATGTTCTCCCCGTGTCTCCTAGGGTAGTTAATACCCTCACAAAAACATGTAGTAATCCTGGTCACTATACTGCCTCCCCCTGGTCAGCCGGGGCGCCTGATGGAGGGGAAGGGAACTGTTTGGAATAACGTGTTCCTTCCATGCGCTACGACCAGGGAAACTCTCCCCTGTCAGGTGACAAGAAGGTCAGTTGGCTCTCATGCATTGAAGGAGGCATGAGCTCGGCCCTGTCCTCCCTAGGCTGGTGGGGGGAGTGTAGTGCCCAGGATCACTTAGCAAATTGGCACTGGGTGAAAAAAGGGTTACAAAATCGAGGGATAAAAATTAGAGTTAAAAAAAAAAAGATTGAATGGTAAAAAAAAACATATATACGTGTGTGTGTGTGTGTGTGTGTGTGTGTGTGTGTGTGTGTGTGTGTGTGTGTGTGTGTGTGTGTGTGTGTGTGTGTGTGTGTGTGTGTGTGTGTGTGTGTGTGTGTGTGTGTGTGTGTGTGTGTGAGTGAGACTATAGATCTAGATGTGTGTGTGTTTTTTTGTCTAATGGCTGCAATGCTCTGTTGTACAGACAGGTGGTGATGCCAGTTTCAGCAGCAGTCAAAGTGGTATCTCTGAGCTTGAGATGACAGACTCTGAATCTGGAGAGAAGCAATGTCAAACTGATCAACTGGTAACTTATAACCTTATTATATATTTAAAAAAAATATTAGTTTTCCTAATCAGTATCGCAAGAAGACAAATCCCCCAAAATATTCTGAACTCTATAAAAGCCTGTCATTGACTTTCATTTTAGAATTCATTCCTCTCTTTTATTTCTAAAATAATTGTGCCAGGGTAGCTCAGTCGGTAGGGCACTCGTCTTTGGTTCTGGGTTCGACCCCTGGCATCACCAACGCAGTGTATGAGTAACACGGCTTGCGTAACTATGTAGTAAGTACTGGTCTCAGGAAGGCATTGTCAGTTGGTTCAAACCACTTGGTAGTCTTGGGTGTAGCTAGCAGGGCTTTTAGACTCTTAGTTATGTTTGACTTATTTAAATGGGAATGTTTCACATAACTGTTGCCTCTGAATGTGCTTCCCCAGTGTATCACGAATATGCAGGAATCACTTTTTATTATAAACTTTTTATTTATAGCTTTTTGCATGTTGGCACACATGTAAAAAAAAAAGAAGCATTGTTGAGAGATGCATTCTTACTGCACACATTATTCTGATAATCTCTTCTGTTTTTACAGACAGAGCAGTGCCATCCCCCTGCAGAGAAGCTCTATCAATGCCCTGACTGTCCCGAGGTGTTTATGACCATCAGAGAGCGCCGTGAACACATACAGAGTCACAGAGGTCCCAACAATTTCGTTTGTCACTTATGCGATATGAGGTTTATATATAGAGGTTCACTGCGGAGGCATATGTATGTGCACACAGGAGCAAAGCCGTTTACATGTGAGGTGTGTCAGCGCTCATTCAGCCAGGCAACCAGCCACATGCGCCACATGCGCATCCACACAGGAGAGAAACCCTATCAGTGTCAGCACTGTGATAAGAGCTTCACTCAGAATGTTAGCCTGAAATCCCACATGCGCATCCACACTGGAGAGAAACCCTTTCAGTGTCTGCACTGTAATAAGAGCTTTAATCGGAATTTTAGCCTGAAATCCCACATGCGCATCCACACAGGAGAAAAACCTTATCACTGTCTGAACTGTGATAAGAGCTTTACGCACAATGTTAGCCTGAAGAGTCACATGCAACGTTATCATGGACAAGTCCCTGACCCAGCGATGGAAGTGCAGATGGAGAAGCCAAGAAGGAATGAGTCTGAGGCTGAACTAGATGAGACAAATGAAATGGAGAACGATGCTGCATTGTTCATCTGTCACATATGTAACACAGCGTTTCCCTATAGTGGTGTATTGGAGAGACATGTGGTTGTGCAGACCGGAGAAAAACAGTTTGTATGTGAGGCGTGCCAGCGTTCATTCAGCCAATCGGGCCACCTCAAATCCCACATGCAAGTCGCTGACCCAGGGATAACGGTGCAGATGAAGACAAACAGGAAACAGACTGAGGCTGAATTAGATGAGACGAATGAAATGGAGAACAGTGGTCTTGATGCGGAGGAGGCTGAGCGAAATAATGACACATTGTGCAACTCGGAGGAAGAGAAGGGGGTTACAAAGAAATCGAACAATACGTTCACAGGTAAAGGAAGGCCAATGAGTAGTACAGCGATCACCTCAGATGGCCAGTTGAAGAGAAAGTTATGTGACGGTGATGAGAATGAGGAAGTCCAGGGCAACAGTGATTCAGCCTCTGACTCAGCAGAGGAGAAAGAGGAGAAGAGGGGAAGCAAGAAAATGAGAAAGACCACCTGGAGATCTAAAGGAAGACCAACAAACTCTGGGGGTGAAGAGCATAGCAGTCACTGATATTGAACCAACAGGGCGGAGAACCAAGAAAAGGTGTGGGGCTCAACCCTTTAAGGACAGTGCAAAAGAACAATCCATTGGTCTGACTCCTGTAAAACTGAAGTACTACTCTGGCTGAGGAGATTGGTAGAACAAAAAGTGTCATTCAAAAATAGAAGGGTCACATCATGAGTTAGACTGTTCGGTGAGATCTACTTTGAGACTTAATTTTTGTTATGGTAAACAAAACACAAAAGGCCCAGGTTTCATACATTTAACTGTGTCCCTACATTCAGTTATATAGTATATGTGTATTATGGGATCAAACCGTTCATTAAATGAGACTTATGTCAAAATGTTGCTGCAGTATCCTCTGTTGTTATATTTGGTTTCCGTATAGCTCAGGTTATAAATTAATTATATTATATATGTTTAATTGATGGCGATCATAAATAAAATGCTTGTGTTTATACACTCAAATTCTAGATTCTTGACCAGGGACTCAACTCTGGATGCTACTTGCTTACAGTATGTGCATAGCCAGTTTGAAAGTCCATCGCATCTTTGATTCAAAGTCTATTCACCTTTCTCTGTCTTGCGCTGGGAGAGCCAGAGGCTGCTTCATGGATTAGACATACCAGTAACTGTATGGATCTATGGGGGTTCATTTCTGAGCGAAGGATGAGGAAGACCATCTTTTTCTCTTTGCACAAGGAGTAAGACAAGTTCTTGAGAAGCCTCCTAACCTAAGTACATACATGTTTTTTATATATATCATTTTAGGTTAAATGGATATGCATTTCATTTTTCAAGTTGTAGAAGTCATGGCGTCATGGCTATGTTCGAATCTATTGTGTAGCATCTACTTTTCTTCAAAGCCAAAAAACAAGAGAAGATAATAAAATAAAAATCTCAGTCCTACTGCTGGTGTCGATCTTTATTAGTGGCTCACTTAGCGCTGGTCGAGCTAAATATGACTGAAGCAAAAATATTGAACGACCACTTGAGAATTAAAACTCATCTTTGTTATCATACATGTCAGACTGTTGCCTCTCTAAAATCGTTCCTCAAGTTAGTATTAGCCTGCAGCTGAGAGAAAAACTTGACTTGTTAACTGCTGCAACAATTCTCACCACATTGTTGCATTGGTGTAAAGTAACTTAAGTACATTTACTCAGGTGCTGTACTTTAGTACAGGGGTCTTCAACAGGGGGTCCGGGACCCCTAGGGGGTCCTCAGAGTTACTACAGGGGGTCCGCCAAATCTTTGTGTGATATGATATTTTTTTTTACCGTAACCACTTGAACCTTAGCATCCCTTTTCTGAGGAGAACTTTTAGCCAAAAATAGCAGATCTACAAGCTCTCAACGCCTCGTGCTGTTGAGAGCTTCAAGTAGATCGGCTATTTTTGGCAAAGAGGCTATAGGTGTAGAGGGGAAAAAGAGCAGACTAAGTAAAAAAAAACTTTAATCTGAGACAGTTTTATACAATATAGAGTAGGGGGGTCCCTGCTTCATCTCTCTCAACTAGGGGGTCCTTGGCCTGAAAACGTTGAAGACCCCTGCTTTAGTACAATGGCTTCTGTTTACTCTAGAGGGTGCTCTTATTCTGAAGAGATCGGAAGTCTTATTGCTGTTAAGTTATTGCTGCTCACGGAACAGCCGACATGAGCTATGTATGTATTGTGTGGGCAGAAGAATAGCTAAACTAAAATCCTGTTAACACTCGTGCACAATCAAATAAGAAAGGTTAGTGCTGTCATCATCACCAACGTTGTATTCGCATGCATATTATATATATGTTTTTTTGTGTTTTTGTTTTTGTTTTCAAAAATTGACGAGTCCAGGATTTTAGGTTTTGTTAACCACTGCAGGCTGCAACATGCCGCCTAAAAAAAAGAAGTACGCTTCCACAAAGCTTGCTGACTTACGAAGAGGCAAGACCAGAGTAAACATAGGATCAGCGTTTCGTCGGTGGAGTGTTTTGATGAAGATGCGAGGCTTCAAGTCACACGCAGAGGTGGCCACTTATCTTCTGGATCGGTAAGTAAGGTAAGGTTTGCCGACTCCTCTGATCAACCTGCAGTGGTGTAAAAAAAATAACTTAGTACATGTACTCTAGTACTGTGCTTGAGAGTACAATTTTTAGGTATTTTTACTTCAGTTTTTACAATTTTCAATACTTTTACTGGACTACTCCACTACATCTCAGGCAAACATTTTACTCCACATTTTTACTCCACCACAACTATTTGAAAACTTTAGTTACTAGTTACTTTGTAGATTTAGATTATACAAAACGTTATACTTTTGGTACTTTTAAGTACATTTTGTAACCAATACTTTTGTAGCTTACTTTTACTCAAGTACATTTTGAATTCCAGACTTTTACTTGTAACAGAGTATTTCTATATTGCAGTATTGATACATTTACTTAAGTAAAACATTTAATCGAGTACTTTTTCCACCACTAGTAGTAACTGTCGACTCGAGCACGCGTTGTTGTATTGTGCATATACAGTGCACAACGGAACGGACCTCAATTGCAGTGGGACCAAGTATGTTTGTTTTATGCATAAAGTTATAAACAAGTTTTATGCCAGCACGAGTGAGAGACAACATAAGTGAATATTGTAGCCCACTCTAAACTTACAACCAATGTTATCTATGGGATGTTGACAGCACTGTGAGTGTCAGCTCCCATGCACGCTGGTAATTTAACACATTATGTAAATGCTAAACAGGAATAAAGGTAACCTTGCAAACCTTCACTTATTTCTGACATTTTGATGAATATTTTATGAACAGTTTTGTAGGTCAACAGGTGCCAGCAAAGGGCGCTGTTGACCATGGAATTATTAAGTGGCAATAACAACTTTAACCACATGGTTGGTGAGAATAGTGTAATAAACCTTGTCTCTGGTATGAGAAATGTAAAGAGCTCACCCACAGAATATTTCTACTGTAAATATTAATAAAGGCAGAACTTCCAATGGCACATAACAGGATAACCTTTATTTATTTAACTCATCGAAATGATAAAGCAGACAGAAATAAAGCAGACAATGTTCGGCCATCCACCAGACTAACAGGTGACCCGCCCACATGGTCCAGTCCAGTAGCCAGCCCACCCGTTACGACCCCGTCAGTGCACTGCACGTATTAAATACTACCAGCCACTGAAATGAGGCAGGCTAATAATACAGCAAACACACAAAAAGTGCATGAGCAATACTTACATGTTTTTTTTTTTTTTCAAACTGTTGCAGTTTACAGTTAATCAGTATTTCACAAGGACTTACATTTTTTAAACGGTAGCCTTATTATAAGCAGCGTTACATTCTATAATCATCCATCTTACCCCCTCACTGCTTCAGTTTGTTGCTGCCTGACGCTGAAATGCTGCGAGGAGGAGGAGGGCTCTCTGCAGGCCACGCAGTTGTCAACAATATAAAAAACAGACATAGACCTGCTCAATGTCAGGTGCACCGCTGCAACCAATTCAAATGTTTGGTCACACTTCATAGATTTTTTGGCGCACATGCGATCAAGGGTTGCCAACTACCTGAAATTCAAATAATGGACACTCGCCCAGGCGTCCCTTATTTCCAAGTTGAAAAAAGGGACACCCAGAAAAAGATTAAATCTTTTGTGCAGTTTTTGCATATTAACCACTTGAACCCCAGCGTCTATATTCTGGGGGGGGGGGCGGGGGATTAGCCAAAATAGCAGATCTACAAGCATAAGCAATTTTTGGCAAAGAGATTTGGTGTGAACAGAAAAGGGCATGTTGTTAGGATTCGAAAAGTTGTGTATGCATCAGGTACGTTATTGCCTACTAACATGCTTATTATGTTATCATTATGATAATCTTAGGTATGAACAACTTGATGATTGGGCCTCCAAACCCTGCAAATGTGGCCGTAAGCGCCGCTTGACTTCAGGTTCACTTTTAACAGAATGGTGAGTAGTATGAAGAATATTGTATTCTATTCTATTCTAATAAATTCTCATACAGACACTGACTCAACGAAGCAGAGTAGCAAGTGCCAAACGATGTTTATGTGAATTGTGATTTGTTGCTTGAAGGGAGCATCATCAGCCAAGGAGCAGTGATGAAGACACTGTGTCAGCCTCGGACAGCTTGGAGGAGAGGTATAAATAATTGTATTTAGTGCGACATCTAGTGGCAGTATGTTGTCTGTAGCAACTTTAAAACTAAAGGCTGGTGAAGCATTTGCAGTGGCAGCCCTGAGACTGTTGAACAGTCTTCCCCATAGCATCTACAAGCAGCTATGATCTACTTTTACTAGTGGTAAGCTATTCATTGCCCATAACCTATTATCTCTATTATTATTATTATTATTATTATTATTATAATAATAATATTATTATGATATTATTACTGGGGCATGAGTACTTGACTTGGTACAGGACCCATTATCATAGTACTTGGAGGCCAGTCTACGACGTCAGTACTATGACGACATAATTATGACATCAGGGATTTCCATACATGGACATAAAAGGGACACAGACAGACAGTTACAGAAATCTCCATATATGGGCATTAAATGGGACACAGAGAGACCGACCAAATTCCCACTCAGCCCAACACACGCTTGGGTCCTCAGCGATTAGACGCTGAGTTTGAAATCGATCAATCAGATGGCACTTGAGTTACGCCCGAGACAGAAAGCTCCACATACTGATTCCGTGCATTTATACATAACTTGTCTAATGTTTATGTTTAGGTTAATGCTAGTCACTGTTTTTCAGGTTTTCAAGGGTTCATGGGAACCCTACTGTGGACTCCCACATACAAGGAAAGCCCCAACAGGTAATACTTTTACTAGTATCTCAAATGTGAAACAGAAGACTAGAGATGCATTCAAATGACAGTGAAGGTTACAGGTCATCTCCTTTGTAACTGTTACAGGCAGGTGACACCCACAGCTGCATTGATCCAGAGAGTTCTGATGCCGCCATCACTGAAACTATTGGCTGTAGTGATGAAGAAAATGTCTCATCTGATGAAGAAAATAACTCCTCTGATGAAGGAGAGGAAGATGGGGAAGTTCTCAATTGGTCAGACAGTGCTTGGATGCCTAATAATAAAGACAGACAACCCATAGAAGAGGATGAAGAAGATGGCCTAAAACCCAGACAACTCTGTCCTGATTGTGGAAAGTTGCCCAAAAGTCTGAAGCCTCATACATGTGAGCACAAAATCAAGCCCTGTTCTTGTAATGTGTGTGGTAAGAGATATGCCACTGAGCGTCTTCTAAGTCTACACAACCAGAGGTTCCATATGGGAAGCTATAAGCATGTCTGCAAGTTCTGCTTCTCAACCTTCAAAACGAGGCCAGACAAACTTGCACATGAGCGGTTCCATCCCCCTGCAGAGAAGCCCTATCAATGTCCTGACTGTCCAGAGGTGTTTACGACCCTCAAAGAGCGCCGTAAACACATAAAGAGTTCCAGCCATCTTGTTTGTGACATATGCGACATGAGGTTTCACGGCAAAGATAAACTTCAGAGGCATTCAGTCGTGCACACAGGAGAAAAGCAGTTTGTATGTACGGTGTGTCAACGTTCGTTCAACCAGGCAGGTCACCTCAAATCCCACATGCGTGTCCACACAGGAGAAAAACCCTATCAGTGTCAGCACTGTGATAAGAGCTTTAATCACAATGTTGTGCTGAAGAGTCATATCCAGTGTTATCATGGACAAGTCCCTGACCCAGGGGTGGAAGTGCAGCTGGAGCAGCCAATCAGAAATGAGCCTGAGGCTGATTTAGTTGAGACGAATGAAATGGAGAAGAGTGCTCGGCTTGATGCAATCTTCAAGAGCTTGTGCTCTTGAAGATTTCTCTCTCTGTGGAGATTGGTACAAGACGAGTATTTAAAATAGGATGGTCAAATTAGGTAGACTATTTGGGGAAATTTGTATACTTATTTTTGCTACTTGTGGAGATTTGCGGAAATCTACTTTCAATACTTAATTTTGAAAATGGTAAACAAAACACTCACAATAGGCCTAGGTTTTATAAGTTAGACTGGTGATGTCCTTGTATCCCTGTAGATTGAATCTCAGTTTGTAAATGTGTTTATTAACCAGCACTGATGTGATGTCAAATAGCTGTGTGTGTGCATGTTGCGGCAAGTTTCATCTGTTATTACATGTTTTGTTTCCTTAAAGCTCAGGTTAGTAACTTGATATCATATGCCTAACTGGCAGCGAATATATATATATATATATATATATATATATATATATATATAAATATAAATATAAATATATATATATATATATATATATATATATATATATATATATATATAGATTAAAACAAACTCAGTCCGAGCTGTGGTTTTAGAATACAGTATTTTAGAATACAGTATTTGAGAGAGTATATATATATATATATAAATATAAATATAATATATATATATATATATATATATATATATATATATATATATATATATATATATATATATATATATATATATATATATATACTCTCTCAAATACTGTATTCTAAAATACTGTATTCTAAAACCACAGCTCGGACTGAGTTTGTTTTAATCTCTGACAAGAAACGAAGTTTTCATTCTCCAGTCTGGTTATTGACCCAGCTCTTGATAGGGCTAACAATATTTGATAATATATGCTGTAATTGAAAACGTGAGCTTTAATGCGATTTCCCACTCCTTCACAACTGCATACGACCGTACAGCTAGCTACATGTTATTGTTGAACTGAATGTACTATGGGACTAGTAGAGTAACTGTGATAATAGTGAGCCAGTCATTGGTAAATAAACTCTGCCACCTTCGCAATGAAGGGGTTTATTTTTCAACAATGATCAGCTGTACATGACACACATTACATGAGTAATTATTTGACACATGTTGATTAAAATATTTCATTACACATGAGAAGCTTCTGCTTCCAAACCAACGTGAATAGAGGGTGGTGCTGTACAGAAATGACAGACTGCAGAATACCTTGATTTACTGAGTGGAATTTAGCTTTGAACAATGCCATTTGGTGATGGCAGTCAAACACCTAAGCATGACTACTGCCTAGTCTTTAAATGAGCATGTCTGTATCACAGATTTCCCTCATCAGGTTTTTTTTTGTTGCACCAATCAAAGTTACTGCATTGGTTTAAAGATGGGGACGTAAGGGGAGTTAAGAATTCAGAATCTCAACAAAAGACGCAGGTGTCTATGTGACAAGAAAGAGACACTGGTGTCTACATATTGACAAGAAAGAGACAGAGGAGAAAGTGGCACAGTCAGCTGGGGCATTAAAGCCACTGTGGCCTCAGGGCATGCCATTTTTTTGAGGGGAACAAGGCTAAACTGAGGGGCAACGGCAGCCATGGCCTTCGTGGCCTCCCTGAAATTCCTGCCCTGCTCCTGACATAAATGCCTTTTACTGTTTAGTGATTTAATACAAGTTTGTGCTATTATAGTGTCATTACTATAATTGGTCTCCAGTGACATTGTGTTTGCAGAAGAAATTGTTGGGATATTTCTACAGGGATGAGTATTACTCACACCCTCACATCCATAAGTCACCCTATACAACTCCAGACAAATACTTCAGCTCCATTACAGTTGTGTTTCAAAAATGCCTTGCTCAACAGGACAGAAGAGACAGAATGTCCCAAATATTTAGTTTGAAGGTCTATCATGTATTTTAAAGCCTTGGAAAGCCTATTCAGCTTTTCTTTCTCTGACAAAGTGCCTGTCTTGTGCTGGGAAAACAACTTGCTTAATGGATCAGACATGCCAGTAGACTATACTTGATCTAAGGAATAAGTTACTATACTTGGACATCTTGTGTAAAATCAACTGGGTAACTTTAAGCCAACATTGTATTTATTTCCCCCTCTATCAGCCACTATATAATTATGCTGGGGTGTTTTCCTGCAGAAAGACATCCCTCTGGCTGTATTTAGGTTTTGTTCCACTGTTTATGTTGACATTCCACTGTTTATATTGACATTAATCCCTTGCAGGGACGCCTATATCTGGGGGAGCTCGACCAGAGCTCTTAATTGATCCCTTTGAACTTCAAGTAAATATAATTGTTTACTAGGCCTAGGAATCTTAGCTGCATTGCCAGTGGTGTAAAGTAACTAAGTACATTTACTCAAGTACTGTACTTAAAGTACAATGTTTAGGTATTTTTTACTTTACTGGAGTAATTCCAATTTTCAATACTTTTACTTCTAGTCCACAACATCTCAGAGGCAGATATTGTACTTTTACTCCACTACAATTATTTGAAAACTTTAGTTACTAGTTACTTTGCAGATATAAATCATTATATTATAAAACATACATTAACCACTTTAGCCCTATTTTATACGTAGGCTATTTGAAAATAGCCGACAAACATTTTTGTACTTTACTTTTGGTACTTAAATATATTTTGATACCAACAATACTTTGGTACTTTTACTCGAGTAACATTTTGAACAGGCCTTTTACTTGTAACAGAGTATTCTACATTTGTGGTATTGCTACTTTTACTGAAGTAAAAATATTGAGTACTTCTTCCACCACTTTGCAACTGATGCTATTGCTTTAAGGAACTTGGCCCCGCCCCCTCCCCATCTCCACAGTGTTGACACTGCTTAGCTCACACCCACAGTCACGCTGAAGTCCAACCAGTCCTCGTCTCCTCGACTTTTTGGAAGATTTTATTTATTTTAATGCTTTTACGTCGTTCAAGAAAGGTAGCGACAACACGATACTGTGTTCTAGCCGATAACAGCGCGAGGGTGTGTTCAAAGGTATTGAGGTATTCCCGGGTACAGCCCCCCTTTTCCTTGCGTTCATTCGTTGATTCAGACGAACGTACAGGACTAGCAATGGCCGACGTTTTATCAAAGAAAAGAAGGTTAAGTAAACGCCATGCAGACAAAGTTCGCGGTAAATCAAGAGTAAATCTGGGGCTTGCGTTTACCCGATGGCGTGCGTTGAAGGACAGGCTGCAGATGAGGAGCGACGCTGATTTGGGAATGTTTCTGTTGGACAGGTATGTTTCTCTACCAAAGTGTTTATTCACATAATAAAACGTAGCGCTCCCAAAGTAAACCAACAAGTATTGTAATCTGCTCGTCTTGGTGGACACAGCCACAAAGCTTTTATCCTGCCAAATTATCTGGTTTTCCATTGTAACCAATGCTAACGCTCCTATCTGGTGAAGCTGGGTCCATTAGCCTTCATTGTATGTACTACACGGTCATTTTACCAACCATGGGGAGAGGAAATACATATATAACCATCGCATCATAGTCTATTGCCGAATTCGGGCTTCAATGTTTTTGATGGAAACATCACCATAGGCTCAGTGTGACGGTGAGAGGGGGAGGAGCGGAGGGTGAGGGGAGGGGGGGGGTGTGGAGGAGCCAAGTTTGATCTCTGAAGTTGCCTAGAACCCCTTTAAGGCATACTAGGTAAGATAGCAGATCTGTGCACACACACACACACACACACACACACACACACACACACACACACACACACACACACACACACACACACACACACACACACACACACACACACACTTCCCCTCTGACAGGCATCAAAGTCATTGCTGTCTTTGGTGCATTCATTGATTAGAAGAGCACAGACCGAGTTTGACATTCTTATGGCTCAATCAATCAACTCGGTGCACAACCCCTTTGAGGTTCTAAGGGATCAATTAAGAGCTCCGAGCCCCCTCCCCCCCACAGACTTTTCAGTCCCTGCAAGGGATGAAGGTCAATATAAACAGTGGAATGTCAACATAAACAGTGGAACAAAACCAAAATACAGCCAGATGGATGTGTCATTCTGCAGGAAAACACAGAAGCAAAATTATATAGTGGCTGATAGAGGGGAAAAAATGAAAAATAAATGTATATATATTTCAAATTTAGGCTCAAAGTTACCTAGTCTGCCTTTACTTTTTCAAAGTTACCAAGTAATTCTTTTAGTACAATTTTGAGGTATTTTTACTTTATTGGAGTATTTCCATAATAGATCGGCTATTAAGTAACATTTTGAACACAGGCCTTTTACTTGTAACAAAGTATCTCTACACAGTGGTATTGCTACTTTTACTTAAGTCAAATATCTGAGTTTCTTCCTCCATTGTTACGTTGCATAATGCATGTATTACATACAGTACACACACAGCAATAAATTAAGAAGACTTGGGGTCAGCTATTGTTATCTATCCAATTTCATATCCATTTGACATTTCTAAAATAATAACAATAAATCCATAGTTAGCAGCCTGTGGAACAGTATACCTGGGAGCAGGTAGGAATATGTGTCCAAGATGAATATTATTATTCCAAACAGCAGTAAATTCAGCATAATTGAGACTCATGATGCTTCTCAGCTTTAGGGCTGGACAATACATCAATAGGCTGATACATCCATATCATGATACAGTATAGTAGCTACAGACTAGATATCATCTGTGATCAAGAATATTGCAATATAAGTGCTGTTGTCACCTCCTGCAGAAAGATACGCCCCTCTTGCTGTATTTTTGTTTAGTTCCACTGTTGTTTATGTTCATCCTGAGGACCAGAGGGCTTCTCTGTCTGTGGGGGTGGTTGGGATGGAGGGAGGTTGGCGGTGCTTTGAACACACACTGTTAATTAATCCCTTTTGAACTTCAAAGGGTGTGTGTGTGTGTGTGTGTGTGTGTGTGTGTGTGTGTGTGTGTGTGTGTGTGTGTGTGTGTGTGTGTGTGTGTGTGTGTGTGTGTGTGTGTGTGTGTGTGTGTGTGTGTGTGTGTGTGTGTGTGTGTAGCTGCCTGCACTGAGCCACAGAATTGATTGATTGGGCCATAAAAGTGTGAAACACATTCTCTCTTGTGCTCACTAGTGCTCTCTAATTCCCATTAAATTGAGGGAGAGAGAGAGAATGAAGTAATGCATCAAAGAGGGGGGAGCGGCTGGGCAGTGCCAAGTTAGAATTCTGTTTGAAAATAGACACTCTATGTTTATCAAGACCTTTCAAATCATAGTTCCCCTTTAATGATTAATTAATGGTTTGGAGGATTCCTCTGGTATCCCTGTATAGGTCAACTGTGTAACTTTAAGCCATACATACAACACACACACACACACACACACACACACACACACACACACACACACACAAACACACAGTCATTTCCCTCTATCAGCCGCTGTATTATTGTGCTGGTGCTCACAGTTAGCTGCTTTGGGGTGCCAGGTAGGCGTGTACCTACCAGAGAGTACTTAGTCTAACCAGAGGTGGGTTACAACAAACGCATTTCAAAAAAATTACAAAAAACATCAACCCCAACATAAATTGCATTCAGTCACTTTAAATTCAAGAACCAATCAACAATATCAACCCCAAAACAAATTCAAAGACTTGGGTGTACAAATGGGGGTTATTAATTTTGCTTTTAGAAAGGTGTGGTATAAAAGTCCCCCCCCACCCCAACAATTGTATAATAAAAAACAAAATGTGTGTTTTGTTTACCCCAGTAAGTTGCCGACAGTACTGACAATACTTGCTGAGAAAAAGAGGGCCAAGACGAGGGTGAACATTGCATCAGCGTTTCATCGTTGGTGTGAGCTGATGGAGATTCAACGGCTGAAAACACATTCAGAGATGGCCACTTTCCTTCTTGATTGGTAAGCTAAGGTTTGCTAACTACACCGACACCATCTCTTCAGATCAACATGCCAACATAAATGCACATAATCACTGGTCGTTTGAATTATATGTAGTCATTTTATCAACCATTTCAGTCGGGAATCGGGATGCTTGGCACAATACAAATAAATCCAAAATCACCAAGGCCTTTACCTGCCTACCACTCAGCTGGTACAATAAATCAGTGGTGAAAAAAAGGAAAGGATTTCAGCTTTTGTTGCTAATATACAATGAATATATATATATATATACAGGGGTGTAATGGTAATGATTTTGTTTTTACTGGAGGAATGCTATTTTTATGACATCAGGCACATCACACACATTTTATTTTTCCTTAATGTGTATACATAGGAAACATGTTTGTTTAGGAAATTACTAGTTTTTAGCTTAGTTTTAGTCTTTGTAAATCTTCTCAAGGAATGCCTTGAATTATAGGAGCTGAAAGTAAAAGTTTGCTTTGAACGGTGGCTGAGGCATGCATGCAGATAGGATACTGGCAGCACTGAAGCCAAAATGCTGTGTTGCTTACCATGTATGCGAGGAGTGAGGATGCACGCGCACACTCACTTCAAATCAATCTTCGAATCAATAGAGGGGGCGCGTTCTATGTGTCGCAATGGCACCAGGCGCAAACAAACCGGTCAGCTCCATATATGGGCACAAAAGGGGATATGCCCATATATGGGCATGGGACAAGGACTGACAGATACAGAAATCTCCATATATTGGCATATCGGTTGGATCGGTGGTGCAGTGAGGGTTGCATAGCTGTATACAGTATATATACAGCATTACAGCACCGATGCAAAGACTTTAGGGTGGCCCTTAATATTGGGTCAGTATCAGGATTGGTTTTCAAATTCAACTACATTGAATTTAGATGTCAACAGACATCGGTTGGCCAACATCTCTGATGGTCTAGTAATGCGAGACTACATGGCCTCTACAGAGCTAGGATTATTATGTTCTACCTGGAATTCAGTCATACCTTAGTCTTAGTGTATTACAGCATGATAAATGTGACATCTTGTGTTTTTATACCACATCACAGTGAATCATGTCAGGATTTTTTAAGTTGTGTAGTGTGCAGCCGCCAGGCACTTAACTAACTAATGATATGCTTATTATGTTTCCATCATGACACTCTTAGGTATGATCTAACTGGCCCATCGACCTCCAAACCCAGCTTGACTTCAGGTTCACATTCACCAGACCGGTGAGTGTTATAAACAGTATTATAGCTGTTTGTATTTATAGAATCTCATCCAGACACTGAGTCAAAGAAGCAGACTAGGATGTTTATGTGAATTAAAACATTTCTTTTTACAATGTAGCGACTTGTTGTTTGAAGGGTGCAATATCAGCCAAGGAGCAGTGATGAAGAAACTCTCTCAGCCTCGGAAAGCCTGGAGGAAAGGTATAAATAATTGTATGTTGTGCAATATACCCTACCTGTGGGACGTGAGGATAGTGCAAGTGGTCCCCCAAATAATTGGCAAAACACTTAAGACTTTATTGATAATATAACATTAATATAAAAAACATACTCTAAAAATGTCATGTTATTTCTTCCTTAAAACCTTGAAAAGTGAGTTTTCATTGTGATGCCAATAAATAGGAACTTAAAGACCTAGTGAAATAAAATAAAAAAGGTTTTCACACTTTTAGAGCATACCCGCGGTCATAATGAAGACATTTCTATCATTAGATGCCATATGAATATGAATTTTGATTTCAATCACCATTACAGAGCTTCAAGATGACATCCAAACGGTGTATTACTCATTTTAAACTTAATCAGCACACTAAAATTTGCATCTGAAAAGATTTTAGGTTAGAAATAAGCAACATTGTAACAAACATGCTTCACACTGGCCAGCTCTCTCTCCCTTGTGCAGCGAGAGCAGAAGGCTACAAAAAACACTTGCCCACTGCTGAGATTTCCAATTGTGCCTGATTCAGAAACTGTTGGGAACCGCTGATCTAGTGGCTGTATGTTGTCTGTAGCAACAAGCATTTTAGTGGCAGTCTTCATTATACTGTGGAGCAATCTTCCCCATAGCATCTAATAGAAGAAAAAAAAAGAAAAAACAACCCTACTTTAAACTAGCATTTCATTTTCCGTATTAATATTATTATTACTTAATTTTGTTAGTTTGTTGTAATTTATTTCTGTTTGTCATTATTCAGATTATATTATCTTGTATTTCTCTTTTTTTTTCTTTGCTGTTAAGCACTTTGGATCAATCATGCCTTGGCTTGTGTTTATAAATCGCTCTATTAATAAAGTTGACTTGAATTAAAGGTAATGGATTGGATACTTGGTAATAGCAGGTACTTAACTCTTGAGTACCCTACATTGACCATATGCATCTGGACGTACTTTGAGTTTTGTTTTCAGTTAGTTTTGTTTATGGTAAGGTAATAAATAATAGTGTAATAGCAATAATAATAACGGCATGGCTGTGGATCTTGGTCTTCATGTGGCCAGTCTGTGACGTCCGTCATCCATGCCGTATCTATGATGTAGGGCTCCATATTTGACAGACAAGACATTCGACAGTGATCGGTTGTGTGGTTTGTGAGATTATCCCTGGTTCCAGGACTGGAAAACTAGCCTAACCTAATTCTAAATATTTTTCAGGTGTTCCAGGAAGGAATTGATCGGTACTGGGGACTCCCACATACAAGGAAAGGTCCAGCAGGTAATACTTTTACTAGTATCTAAAATGTGAAACAGAGGATGTAACAACTAGAGATGCATTCTAATGACAGTGAAGGTTACAGGTCATCTCCTCTTTTAACTGTTACAGGCAGTGACCTCAGGTGACACCAATGATAAGGATCCAGAGAGTTCTGACGCCGCCATCACTGAAATTATTGGTTTTAGTGATGAAGAAAATATCTCACCTGATGAAGAAAAATACTTCCCTGATGAAGAAAAATACTTCCCTGATGAAGAAAAGTACTCTTATGATGAAGGAGGGGGAGAGGGGACGTGCTGTAATGATCTAGCTGGCCCATCGACCTCCAAACCCTTCTTGACTTCAGGTTCACTTTCACCAGACCGGTGAGTGTTCTAAACAGTATTATAGCTGTCTGCATTTATAGAATCTCATCCAGACACTGAGTCAAAGAAGCAGACTAGCAAGTGCAAAAGGACGTTTAGGTGAATTAAAACAATTATTTTACAATGTAGCGACTTGTTGTTTGAAGGGAACATCATCAGCCACGGAGCAGTGATGAAGAAACTCTCTCAGCCTCGGAAAGCCTGGAGGAAAGGTATGAATAATTTTATCTAGTGCAGCGATTCCCTAATTGGCGAAACAAAAACAAAAAAAAATATATATATATATACTGTACACTTTTGTATAGCACCTGACGAAGCTCGCGGCGAAACGCGTCGTGCTAATAAAATACTTATGCAATAGTAAGTTGTCCATTTCTGTTCCCTGGAGTGTGCAGTCCCTTCTTTGAAGGTTCATCCCCTTTTTTTATATTTTATATACCTGCTGACTAGACTTGCACCTCCAACGGGGTCTTTTGGATGTGCAGGAGTCCCCTTTTTGTAATATTTATATCCTACTATAATTCTAGTAACCTCTGTAGTGGTGGTGAGTACGTGAGTGAAGACACCCGGTTCTCCTCACTGGCTGGACCAATTGCTCTGATTTTGCACACAGCCATTGACCATTACCATCTGAACGCAACTGTGAAGCCCGTTTTTCAATTTCATCAAATCTCAGCTTCTTATTAGCGTTTTTCTGTCAAACACTGTCGCCATGGTTACGGGCCTGCCCAGCTATGGGACGAACTGCCTCCCGGGTTGCCAGATCATGTGCGCATATCCCCCCACGGATGCGCTGCGCCGACGGGTATGGTCTAGTATATATTAATGTAATTGGAATGGCATGGCATCTTTTCTCAATGTTGGCTCCATTGATCCAAGCTGGATCACGATTGATTGATCATTTAAATAAACATGCTCTGAAAATGCACGCGGCCCACCCATATGACCACTTAACGGCTAGATGGGTGGCCCACGGATGTTTTTGGGATTTCAAATTGGGCCCTGATTCAGAAACTGTTGGGAACTGCTGATCTAGTGTGACATCTAGTGGCTGTATGTTGTCTGTAGCTACTTCAATCTTCCCCATAGCATGTAAAATGAGCTAAAAACAATAAATAAAACCCCTACTTTTTCTAATTGGCTTTTATCTATAACGTATTACAACCATTATTACTCATTTTAGTTAGTTTATTGTGATTTCTTTCTCTTTGTCATTATTGTCATCCTCTATCTTTGGTCTTTGTTTTCTTTGCTGTTATAATAATGGTATGATCTTGGACTTTATGTGGCCAGTCTGTGATGTCCGTCATCTATGCCGTATCTATGATGTATGGCAAGTGAAAAATGTACTTCCTTGGCTTACTGGCAAGACCTTTGACGGTGATTTGTGCTGTGGTTTGTAACAGTAGCCCTGGACAGACATACTGTACTCACAAACCCATTTGTTAAAAAAACAACAACAATCACACCCAGTGTGAAGTGGGCGGTGTGTGGTCATCACAACATGACTCACTTTAAAAAAACGATAATTGACTTTTTTTAAAGTCCATACTGCTATTCATAGGGCTGCACATGTGTCATGTGTTTCGCTAGCCAATCACAGTCCTGAATTTGCAAAGTCAGCCAATCACATTACTGTTAGTGGTGATGGCACTAGCTGTAATGTGATTGGCTGATATGAAAAAAGTATCGATTTGCATTAACAATGGAAGGGTTAGGGGGTACACAATTTTTTTGGTCGGTATCCAAAACTCACTTATAGGGGGCGGCTACACCGCCCCAAAAAAAAACCCCAACAAAAAGAAACTAGTTATTTGTGTCACTTGCCTGTGTCTGTCCTGAATTTCACCTGAATTTCCCCTCAGAGATAAATAAAGGACGGTATATATATTCATCTATTTCTCAAATTGTCCTTGTATTTTCCAGGACAGGAAAACTAGTCTAACATTCATTCATTTTTCAGGTTTTCCAGGATGGATTCAATCGCTACTATGGACTCCCACATACAAGGAAAGCCCCAGCAGGTAATACTTTCACTAGTATCTAAAATGTGAACAACTAGAGATGCATTCTAATGACAGTGGAGGTTACAGGTCATCTCCTCTTTTAACTTACAGGCAGTGACCTCAGGTGACACCCATGATCCAGAGAGTTCTGACGCCGCCATCACTGAAATTATTGGTTTTAGTGATGAAGAAAATGTCTCATCTGATGAAGAAAATGACTCCCCCGATGAAGGAATTGACTCCTCTGATGAAGGAGGAGGAGAGGGGCCATCAGATCACAGTTCAGACAGTGACTGGACGCCTGATAAAACAGAAGTAGGGGGAAAGAATGTTTGTCTTTTGTGCTGGATCTTTGATAATCATAATCATAACTTTATTATCTATGTATTATTCCCCA
Source organism: Gymnoscopelus microlampas (assembly GCF_963454915.1). Taxonomy (NCBI): domain Eukaryota; kingdom Metazoa; phylum Chordata; class Actinopteri; order Myctophiformes; family Myctophidae; genus Gymnoscopelus; species Gymnoscopelus microlampas. The sequence continues at coordinate 25,083,004 of NC_139942.1, read as the reverse complement.
GCATCTGCGATGTAAAGATTTGTAATAACTAGGCCGATTCCCGTTGCGAATGCACCTCCTGTTATGAGCAAAAAGAAGGCATCCACACACACACTTAATTGCACGCGTCTGTTTTTGCCAATTCCGGCCATACCGGATGGTATGTGGGAATCAGTCCTTTAATTTGTTGTCGGCTTTTTTCAGGTTGGCTCACTATCAAACTAGATGCATTCCTACTGCACACATTACTGATCACCTCTTCTTTATCTTTCCAGGCTGTGCCCTTGGGTGACACTCACAGCCTCAGCAGTGTTCCACATAATTCTGCTGTCACCCTTACTGAAAATATTGGTATTCTTAATGATGAAAGTGACTCCTTCGACTGGAAGCTCATTAATACAGACAGCAAGCCCATGGATGGTGACCCCAATAGCGGTGAGAATTTTGCCGAGGCTGGAGCAGTTGGCCGAAAGCTCCGCCGACTCTGTCCTGAATGTGGAATGTTGTTCAAAGATCTGAAGCCTCATACGTGTGAGCACAAAATCAAGCCTTGTTCTTGTAATGTGTGTGGTAAGAGATTTGCCACCGCGTCTCATCTAAAGAGTCACAACAGGATCCACAAGGAAGGCTGGGAATATGTGTGCAGGTTCTGCTTGGAAACCTTCAAAACAAAGGCAGACAAAATTAAACATGAGTGGAGCCATCCACCTGCAGTGAAACCCTATCACTGTTCTGACTGTCCAGAGACGTTTATGACCTTCAGTGAGTGCCGTGAACACAGAAAGAGCCACAGAGGTCCCGTCATTATTGTTTGTCAGATATGCAACATGAGGTTTGCTAATAAAGCAAGACTGGAGAGGCATTCAGTCGTGCACACAGGAGAAAAGCAGTTTGTATGTGAGGTGTGTCAACGTTCGTTCAACCAGGCAGGCCACCTCAAATCCCACATGCGCGTCCACACAGGAGAGAAACCCTTTCAGTGTCAGCATTGTGATAAGGGCTTTAATCACAATGTTAGCCTGAAGAGTCACATCCAGCGTTATCATGGACCTGGCCCAGGAATGAAAGTGCAAACGAAGAAGACAAACAAGATTGAGTCTACGGCTGAATTAGATGACACGACTGACATGGAGAACAGCGGTCTTGATGTGGAAGAGGCTGAGCGAAATAATGACACGGGCAACTCTGAGGAGGAGGAGGAAGAGAAGGGGGTTACAAAGAAATGGAACAATACAATCACAGGTCAAGGAAACTCAGTGAGTAGTGCAGTAATAACCTCAGATGACCAGTTGAAGAGGAAGTTATGCGACGGTGATGAGAATGAAGAAGGTCAGGGCAATAGTTATTCAGCCTCTGACTCAGCAGATGAGGAAGAGGAAAAGAGGGGAAGCAAGAAACCGAGAAAGACCACCTGGAAATCTAGTGGAAGACCAACAAACTCTGGGGGTGAAGAGCATAGCAGTGATTCAGATTTTGACCTTGAGAGTGAAGAGCATAGCAGTGACTCTGATTTTGACCCAACAAACGGGAAACCCAAGAAAAGAGGTGGGGCTCAAACCTGTAAGGACAGAGAGAGACGTAGAGGAAGGTCAAAGAACAATCCATTAGTCTGACTGTCTTTTAAATGACTTGCAGCTGTTGCTGAAGAATGACAGAGAGATTTTATGAGGATGTTTGTCTTTACTGGCTGAGTATTGTTAAAAATAGACGGGTCAATGGAGTTGGACTGTTTGGGGAGATCTGCTTAATTCTGAACATGGTTACAAAACAGGATAAGGACGTAAGCCCAGGTTTTATAAATTAACTTTTGATATCCTTGTTTCCCTACAGATTGAATATCGGTTACAGTGTGTAAATGTGTTTATTTTAGAATCAATGTATTACTCACGCACTCTATATCCATCTTACCCAATACAACCCCAGACAAATTCAGTCCATTGTCCAAAACTGCTCCAGTTCCATTGCAGCTGTTGTGGCAAAAAAAGGCCTTTCTCCACAGATACTTTTACAGTTACTGAAGATAGAAGAGACTTTGTATTTTCCTCCAGCCAGACTATCCCAAATATTTTTTTTTATAGATATGCAGATGGAGAGGGCAAAGCTTTTTATCAGGCCGGAATTATGGGTTTTCTGAAGTAAAGAAAGAAAGAAAGAACATGAGGCTTGCAAAAATTGGCTTAAATTCTCTCCATTGTTTCAAAAATCACACCCTGTGTGAAGGAAGCGGTGCCTTTGGGGCGGGGCTTAACTCATTTCAGTTGTCCCTATTGGTGGTCTGAGTCCATGTACAAAATCTGTACTCCGTAGCATGCTGCGAACTTGAGTTATGGCTGTTTAAAGGCCAGCCAATGGGAAGACAGAGGGGGCGGGGCTGCAGCAATTCATGCTCGTCCCTATTGGTGGTCTAAGTCCACATACCAAATTTGGACTTGGTGGCATGCTGCAAACTGGAGTTATAGCTGTTTAAAATCCCGTGCTCTAAACGGGCGGACGGACATAACATACGCTGGGGGTCCCTGGACCCCGCTTTGATAACTTCAGCAATTCATGCTCGTCCCTATTGGTGGTCTAAGTGCACATACCAAATTTGGACTTGGTGGCATGCTGCAAACTGGAGTTATAGCTGTTTAAAATCCCGTGCTCTAAACGGGCGGACGGACATAACATACGCTGGGGGTCCCTGGACCCCTCTTTGATAACCAGTGGCACGTGTGGCCAATGAGAGGAGAGATGGCATAGGCAATCTGCAAGTTTGTGTGTGTGTGTGTGTGTGTGTGCGTGTTTGTATGTGTTGCTTCTTTGCCGTGCTCATCCCGTGCTCATACGCCGTGCTGATACGGACATACGGACAAAGTCAAGTGTAGAGCGGTTGGCACCGCTAAAAAGTAGGATGCTTCCTGCTTATGTTTAGCTTTGCTCTAGTCTGTACACAGGTGCATAACCTGTTTGAAAGTCTATCATGTCTTTGCTTCAAAGCTTTGGAAAACCTATTCAGCTTTCCTTTCTCTGGGAAAGTGTCTGTCAGGTGCTGGGAAAGCCAGGGGATGATTAATGGATTAGACATGCCAGTAGACTGTACATCTAAAGGATGGAAGCCTTACTGTGATTAGCTTGGACATCTTGGGTAAAAAAAAAAACATCTATTTTTGGAAGCAGACTTTGAGACAGACCATGTAGTGGGATTGGAGGTGTAAGCAATGATACATTATTCAGTGACAAATGAGGACCAGGTTTCTTTCTTTTTCTTCTTCGTTTTAATCTTGAGAAGCCTCTTAAGTACTTAGAAAACATTTCTTTAAATCATTTGAGGTTAAATTGATATTTATTCAGTCAAGTTCTAAGAGTCATGGTTTGAAGTTTTATTCAAAGCCAAAGAACAAGACAATATAAAATAAATATTACATCTATAATGTCTTCTGCTTGTCTAGTAAAAAAAAGTATTTTGTCACAATGTGTTAAACATTGTGAACAAGGGACTGATACCTTATTCTGATAACAAATACGTACTCTACTATGTTTTTAACAGAGAACAAGGGAATGAATACGTCTTTTCTTACAGTATTACTTCAATGTATATCCTTTAATATCTCTGGTATCTGTAAATCAGCATCTTGTGCCCTTTATGTTATTGACAGAGCTTAATTTTCACTGTTCAAGCATATCAGTTTGTGCCAGTTTAGAGCTCACAGTACAGTAAATCGTTCAGGAATTAATCACTGTTTTACATAGTGGATTCATACATTACTCTTTAGAATTCTGATATTATACACTGTAATAAAGTGATCCCCTCAAGTTGGTACTCTGGCTCATAGCTTTCAAGCCAACCAAAGGGCTTGGCTTGCAAATGAATAATTATGACTATATTATTACTAATTATGAATTGTACGTTCTTGCACGTATTCAGCTAGGGTTTATGGATAATTTAATGGTTTAGTGTGAGATGCTGAGCTAAGACTATCCAACATACAGGAAACATAGTCGTCTGCTGTTGTGTGGTGTTTAGGTATAAAGAAGACGGGACATTTCCTCGTGTCTGTAACTGATGGCATAATCGGGTCATGCCATGGCACCCCTTAACCACATGAACCCTAGCTTCCCTATTATGTGGCGAACTTATGTGGCAGATCTGCAATCTTAAGGTGTGACGTCGTGTCTATTATAGAGCCCTGGGGGCCCCGTGTCAACTATAAGTGGTTAATGATGTCAATATGAGCATGTCCCTGTGTAGATCTTGGCATCCCTGAATCAATATGAGCATGTCCCTGTCTAGATCAGTGGTTCCCAAACTTGGGGTCTGCAAATAATTTTGCGGGTCCCCAGTTGAATAGCTTAATGTGCAACATTGTTTTCTCACTCAACAGTAAACAAACCAACATACAGTACAAGTGTATCCAGGGTATCTATCTGCACATTTCTAAAGTTACAATTTAATTACTTTTAAGCCATTTTTAATACCAAATTGTCAAATACTACCTAAGAAAGAGGCAAACGTTGTGAAAAAATCTACAACCTCACAACGCCTCGTAAGCTTGTAGATCTGCTATTTTCACAATATTTATCTGGAACAGAGTCAAACTAAATGTAATGCCTACAATTCCAAGCGCTTGTCAGGGTGGGGGGTACCCAGTTCAAATATGATTATTACATGGCAGGGGTGTCTAAACGTTTTTCAAAGGGGGTCCTATATGAAAATACCTGAGGGCCGACTGCATCTCCTGTCATACTGTGCCTTTGGACCATAACAAAGACGCATAAAATTGCATCCCATTATGTTTACAAGTGTACCCAAATGCAACCACTCATCTGTGCTGTGAACAAAAAAATATTCAGCCTTTTTTTTATGCATGCACTGCATTTCTATTATAATAACAGTGATTAGGCCTACGAAAGACATAAATTGCCTTTTGTTCAAATGGCAGTGTACCCAAATGTAACCAGCTGATCACATCTTGAGAATTAGACACCACAAGGAACAAGTTAGGAATCCTTACAAATTCTACTGAGAAACAGCCTGTCTGCCCAGGTTCATTTAAACACACTCAGCAACTTAAGTATGAATTACACCTGACTATACTGGCAGGCCACAAGTAAAACATTTTAGGAAGGAAGCCACGGCATCGCAAATGGAGTCTATGGCTCCGATTCACTAAGCAATTTACGACCATATTTTGATCTTACTGGCATTTAAGACAATATTTTGCATGTAGAAAATTGTCTTAAGTGCCGGTAAGATCAACATATGGTTGTAAATTGCTTAGTGAATCGGGGCCAATATGAGGCCTTATTTGGTAATGCAGCTGTTCTTGCTAATGATGAACACTAGGTGTCATCCTTGTGTCACAAACAGATAACTTGCCATTATTGAAGTTGAGTCATTTGATGCTGTACATTTCTGCTGTACACTGTCATTGTCATCTGGGATGCTTTGGTTTTTATATTGGTTAGTCAACACCACCCCCTCCCGTTTTGTAACTTCTCTTGCCTCTCATCTTCTTTGATTCCTCAGACATCAGACTTACCTCCAATTACCATGGTAACCGTCTTCACTGCTGCATTACCGCCGTCTGTCCTTTATGAACTTTTGAGTGAATCTGAGGTTACTGCTTCTCAGTGTCCTCCTTCACTCTCCCCCTCACTCCCTACTCGTGTCCCACCGCTCGCCTCAAGTATCTCCATAACACATCCAGGTAGCTGAGACAGGGACAACGGTCGGAGGCTGTCAGTCACTCACACTGCAGGGAGTAGGGACACCTCTTACATTCTTTCGCCCCCCTTTTTTCTCTTGTGGTTTAATTGATGTCTAGTCTACCTGTCAGCCAATCTCTTGCCCTGTCTCTCACCTAAAACACTCCCTCCCTCCTCCATCCTTTCATTAGGCCTATAGGACACTATTGCTATGCTTCATATCGTCGCTGTCAAGTGAAAACCTCATATTCCCTAAACCGTTCCTTTTTATGATTAAAAATCACACCCTGTGAGAAGGTAGCGGCGCCTTTGATACATTTTGTCATCGATATGTGTTTATAATATGTTTATAGCCACGTGTCATGTGAAGCTTGACCAATCACTTGGTTGACGCACCTGACCAATCAGAACGTTGACGGACCTGACCAATCAGAATGTTGACGGACCTGACCAATCAGAACGTTGACGGACCTGACCAATCAGAACGTTGACGGACACGGACAAAGTCAGGTATAGAGCAGGATCGAGCGGCTAGCGCCGCTAAAAACAATTAAAATAGTTAAAATAGCCGATCTGCAAGCTCACAGTGTTTGTGTGACACCCTTGTATGATGAAGTAGGGCATTCATTTACACAAAAACATGACCCTACGGTGGCCCCTGAGGCTCAACTTTGACTGACTACATGGAGATACAAGGTTTTTACCAGACAGCAACGATATAGGCCTACAGTAGATGTCCACGTGACCACTTCACACATTTTCAACCTATCTTCATATCATTGGTCCTCACTAATGCTCATTATAATGATACCATTTTGTTCTATTCTGTCTGTGTCTCAGAGGAGGGCTATGGACAGTTCAGAAACCTGCCTACCAGTTTCATCATCAATTGGGAATCCAAGCTAATGGAAACTGCAGTCCTTCGCTTCCTGTAAAGTGAGTAACCATTGTTCTCAGTGTCACTGGTAGGTGGGTTTCTGAACTGTCCACAGCACAGGCACACACTGCGCAGTGAGAGGAGTAGCACGCAGCACATACACAAACTAAACGGCAGGGTTTTCCCCCCGTAGTCTGTTAAAATTATGCAGTGTACCTGTTTATCAAACTTAGCACTGACGCTGATGTTATGAAAACAAGTAATTATATTTCTAAAAACTATGAAGTGTTTAATGAGGAGAGCGATGTGACAAGAAGAAAGGAGTTCATAACATTTCTGTCGCGCTAGTTCTACTCAAACTCCAAACATAGGTTTTTAAGAAAACTGCTTGGATTTGGAATACATTTATGGAATCAGCCTCAGGTCTTAATGGATTAATTCCCAATTTCAGCCTAAACCCAAATCTAGCATTCTGGCCACTGTGATGACTTGGAACATTATTTCCCCTGAAATAGGACAGATAAAACTGGCCCATGAAAAGATCTTAAATTGAAAAACCTATTTCTTAAAAACAAAACGGAGTATCATGAAAGCAAGATCCAACCAACCCCAAATTTGAATCCCATGTTGCAGGGCCTCTAACGCTATTTTACCCAGTGGATTCCTGAGATCAAGACAGCTGCAACCCACGACTTGTGTCGGGGCAACCACAACTGCAATTTCCTGAAATTGCACCTTTCTTGTTGCGTGTGTGCCAGTTAGCAAGCATTATTGGCAATAGAATTTACAAGTGCTTGCTCCATATACCATAATCAAATAGACTCATCCATTCATTTCACTTAGCTGCAGTATGTCTTTACCCTGCTGTCTGTGGAAAGGGTCCAGTGAGTGGGTTGGTTAACATTTTGTGGAGGAATGTCATCCAGTTTGTTTGAGTATAATATACTCATGGAGAGCGACACAGTCATATGGGTGATATACTGTAGGCTCTAGACTGGCTCTTGACTTGGCTGCTATCTGCTCCATGGGGGATTTGAGAGGTGGAGTGAGTCAAGGGGACAGTTAGGTTTAGTGCCATTGTAAGGTGTCCCGTAGGCCCAGCACAGTGCCCCAGAGTAGCCCTCTATATACAGGTTGTTTCTAAGCCTAGTGAGTGGGCAAGTCAGACAGCCGCAATTTTTCTCCTCGACATTGTAATGCTTTAAACAGCAGATCTACAAGCTCACAACACAACGTGCTGTGAGCTTGTAGATCTATTTTCGGCATGTCACGACATCATAGGATGGAGTATAAATCAGGCTTAAAGCGGTTTTGTCACATCCCAAATCTTTTTTTTCTGTTATAGATTTTACCCAAATAGGTTTCTACAAAATGTAAGCTGACATGATGCCTTCCCCGCTTTCGCCTTAAGCACTTAAACCCTATGAGGTTGACCAGAGAGTCCATCAGGGCTCTATACTTGTGAAATTTCAGTTTTCGCTATATTAAATATCTTCACTGAAAATAGCTGATCGACAAGCTCACAATGCATCGTGAGCTTGTCGATCAGCTATTTTCTGCGAATACGCATGCTGGGGTTTAAGTGGTTAAATGTCATTCTCTCATGGCGCCTCCTCCCTGGGCGCGTAGGCACGGGTAAGGCCATATTGATCCCTGCCTTCAAGATGAAGTTGCTGGACCAGTTTTTGAGTCGTGATCAAACGCTCCCATCAGCCAGTTGATAATGTCATTAGCTCTGATACAATTACTTTAATTCTTAAATGCGATCTCTTAGGTTATGGTTATATAAAATGCAATTGATTAGATCTTGATTAAAGAGCATAAAGCTAAAAGCTCAAAAGCAATTAATTTAGATTATGATTATGCTGCGAACTCATGATTCATTGTAGCAGTCATACCTTCTAGTTTAGATGTTTGTCATCATTCTCTTAATTACCGTAACACTTCTAAACCCAGGGGCCCTTCTAGGGGGGACTTCATTCCTTTGACAGTGTTGAACAGCAAGCTTTCACAACTCCAGGTTTCCAGTGTATGTGTAGTATCTTTTTCTAGACAGCCTGATGAAATGTGGTTGTAAACAAAGCATAAGGGTAGAATCAAGCAGAATGTTTTATTTTTGTATATACTTTGACGCCACTACATTTCTAAGAAGGGAAAAGGTACATTATGAACTATCACTATCTAAAAAATGTTCTGAAGTCATTTAGCTCTTGTCTTGACTATTTAGTTGATGGGGCAACTTCTCTTTTGGATCGCAAGCTAAAAAGTTTGGGGATTTATAACTCTATAAGTGAGAAAAACTAATCTGAAGAATTTACATTTGTGCACAAGAGTGTATATAATTTAATGAAAAATGGGTGACTGACTGTGATATACTGAGACATATTGAACTGAAAGCAAAATGATGCTTGAGCTGGCATCTGTCCCTGTCTCCCTATCTCTGTTTTTCTAGTATGAAACCTTCATCTTAAGCTCTCTACGGTCAATTAATTTGCCTCCACGAGGATTAATTAATTTGATGCAATTTATGAGTACTTCTTATGAGAACATCTCTTTTGACATAATAATAATACATCAGACTTATATTGCGCTTTTCTTAGTACCCAAAGTCGCTTTACAAAACAAATGTTAAAAGGCTAAAAACATTAAGCTAAGAAAGACTAAGAAGCAGAAAGGGAGATTTGGTTTGAGTTAGGCGGGGAAAGCAAGTCTGAAAAGGTGGGTTTTGAGGGAGGCTTTCAACACGGCAAGAGTTCCAAAGGGTGGGGGCTGCAACTGAAAAAGCCCTGTCACCCCAGGTGCGTTTTTTTTTGGGGGGGGGGGAAGTCTAGGAGGTTGACTTAGCATCACCAGACATAAGGGAACGGGAGGGGCGTGACGTTGGAGGAGGTCAGAGAGGACATGGATCATAGCTGGTACATATACGTGTGTGTGTGTGTGTGTGTGTGTGTGTGTGGGGGGGGGGGGGGGGGGGGGGGTTGTGGTTGTGTGTGTGTGTGTGTGTGTGTGTGTGGGGGGGGGGGGGGGGCGTGCGTGCGTACGTGCGTGCGTACGCCCAGATGTGTACATGAGAGTGACACCACTTATTTTTTTCCCCACTTGTTTACCAATTACGTTTTGTCATTTCAATGGAAGCATTATGCATCTGGGCTCCATACAGTACATCAGCATGGATGAAAGCAACAGACTCTCAGCTGAAATCATCCGAAGTAATTTGACATGTGAATTTCTGATTCGGTGGATTCAAAATGAACTTGATGTTCATTTCAAAGTACCCGTAGACGACAAGCTGGTGGCAGCACTTTGATCTCTAAAGAAGCTCTATCCGTCCCGTCTCCGTCTCCATCTCCATCTCTCGCTCCTATTCTCTGTAAGCTATAATGATGCATTCACTGCAATCTTCCACCGGCCCTGTCATTGTCTTTCATCGATTTTCAAAGAGTCACAGCTCCCGTTGACTTTCTGGGGGAAGACGGAGAGCTGCCATTGTCATCAATCATGCTGCCTTTGTACTCCGTTATTTGATGTAGCATCACCCCCGTCGTCGCTCTCCTTTTCTCTTCATTTCTCTTTCACTTTCAGTCCCACTGTCTCTCTCTCTCTGTGGCTCTCACTTTCTCTCCGTAGAATGGCTCCCATCAATAGCACCACCACTTGCCTCCCCTCCTATCCTCTCTAAATCACCCTGAGCTGACTAGCAAACCATTCCTTGGCTCTCTCTGTCTCTGTCACAGTGTGGCGGCATCATGTCACAACAGCTGGGGCTGAGCTAGGCCTACATGTCAATGTCAACGTGTTTCCTCTGTGACTTGGAAGATGAAGTCTAAAGCCCGATTTATACTTTGTAGACGATCTGCAAGCTCCGCGACACGTTGTGAACTTATAGATATGTTATTTTTGGCACGCGATACTGTCTTACGATGGAGCATACATTAATCATAGGCTGTATGTAGTCAGGAGTAAATGGGATGGATTTTTTGGGGGGGGGCCCTGGCGATTATGACTTGGTGAGGGCAGAAAGGTTAATGTGCTTTATTCTAAATTGGAAGACATAATGTACTGTTATTGTATTGAACATGATTGAATAGGCACCAACTATTCTGTACCTTACACAGCCTCTTTACAGTGGCTGTGTTAAACTATACGTAGAAGACATCCTCCACTTCATAATGCATGTTAGCAATTAATGAACTTTGCCTGGGCCTGTGACAAAATTTTTTCCATAGCATTATGTTAATCTGTTCAGAAGTTATGTGCATTTCTTGTGACAGGCCACGCCCACACCCTGTTTTGGCCAATCGTTGAGAAAAGTTGATCAGTTCTTCCTTCAGCCAAGAACCAACCTTAGCAGCATGTCTTGGGCATTCATAACTGCTTGAGCCTACAGACAGACAGACAGACAGACAGACAGACAGACAGACAGACAGACAGACAGACAGACAGACAGACAGACAGACAGACGAGGAAACCATATCTCCTTGGCGGAGGTAGCCACACTTATTACAAACTATATGAATTCAATTCAAAAGAGGCATGACTGCAGGCCTATTACAGGTGTGTGTAGATGTGTGTTTGTGTATACTGTATGTGTTTATGTATGCATGTAGTGTGCACACTGCATTATATGTTTAGCCGCCTGTCACTAGAACGTATATATAAATGAATAATATAATACAAATATATTTAGAATTGATGAGCTTAACATTTTTGTCAGTTATGGATTTTTGTAATGGAGTAGACTGACTGCCTGTCAGCGTGGGTTGACACGCTGTCTATCTAGATGTGTGAAGTACTGCACTTCACAAGTTTCCTCAGCCCCCATTTCTGCTCTCAGGTGCCGATAGGCATACTGGTTCCTATTTACCGGTGTTGTACATAATAGCGTGTGTTGTAAACTGCAATGCTATTCAAATGGGAGCATTCATTGATTTATCAGAATAGAGGTGTTTTGTCCATCCCACTCCCGCATACAGTACACAACTGGGAGGATAATGTGAGCATAATGTTCCAAAATAACGTACCACAAAATTAGTTTGTAGCTACTTTGTGGAATTGATGAAAAACTGAAAGGCACAGAAGGCTACTGAAGGCTTCACAAACAATGTTTGTGAAGAATACCAATAGATCCACAGCAACAACGTTGTTTGTGTACTAACCTACAAACAAGGCAGCCGTGTGTGATCAAAAATAGGAATAAAAAAAATCCCAAAAAGGTAGCATATCCAAAATTCCAAATAAATGGAGGATAAAGTATTCACATTTCCATTTTTTTCATTGGCACACACCAATAAAAGAACGCTTACGCATTTCAGCTATGCGCCTTTATCAGAGCATTCAGGCGGTCGTGTGTGTTTGAAGGCAAGTGTATTTGAACCAAGCCAAATATTGTAATAATTCCTGTGTGGGTGGTGGTAACGGAGGCAGGAGATGTGGAGACTGCAGGCTACAGTTGTGTAGCTGGACCAGGACTGTGGCTGTGCACTTTCTGTTTAGTTTAGCCCACATGCTCCTCCTGAAAAGTGTTTTTCAGGAGGTTAAAGTTGTGTTCTAAATAAACCTCAGTATTGTTAAATCAACATGAAGTAACCCACCCCTAACACAGTCTGTTTTCCCCTGCAAAAGTACTGCAGCATCCAGGCTTAGAGTATATATGGATGAAAAACTGTATAGTTCTAGCTCTACACCCTACATCAGTGATTCCCAAAAAATGGTTCGGGACCCATTTTGGGATTGTGAACTATTTTCATGTGTCCTACAATTTCTTTTGTATTTAAAAAACAACAACAAATCCAATTTATTTTTTTCCAAAGAAATACATAAAACATAAATTTAAAAAAAAAAGTTGAAGAATTATTGATTATAGCAGATCTACAAGCTCACAACACATAGGGACCCATTGTGAGCTTGTAGATAGGCTATTCACTATTAAATAGGGCTTATGTTGTTAATTCATACCATATTTTTGTACGTTTGGTTCCCGGGGAGACACCACATTTCTCTTTAGAATCTCAAAGGTGAAAAGGTTTGGGAATCCCTGCCCAGCTGCCCTACAACCTGTTTCACATCTCCAATACTGCTGTATGTCTGAAGATATTTTTGCGTAGCAAAACTGTTTGGGTCCTTTAAGAGTTGCCAGTATAATACTAATCGTAAATCAACATGCAGGATATAACAAAAACCCAGCATGATGTATTCAATCACCGTCTGTCTGAATGTCCCTCGACTCTGCAGGGATGAAGTGCTGTCCTCATATGCTGGCAGATAAGAACATGCAGGGATGGAGAAAATGTCTTGATTGAGAGATAGTCGAGGAAAAAAAACACTCACATATTCATGATACTAGGTTTTTAATACGTAGTGGTCTGCATGCTAATGTAATATGACTGCAACTGTATCAGAAATAAAAATATGTTTTATTTTGATGCAAAACCTTTCACTGGGAATGACATGACACCACACCAAACGTGAGGCCCTCAAAGATGTTATTACGCGGAAAAAAGGGCGTGCCCTTCAAATGTGGGCGTTTCACTATTTTTTCTTTAAGGAAAAAGTCATTTTCTGCAAAATGTGGGTGTTTGACCTTTGTAATGATTGGCTCGCTCTCGCTTCCTAAGTTCCCATGCTCTGAAGGTACGGGGAGAGAGTTCCCATGCTCTGGAGGGGCGGTCACAGACTCTGGAAGGGCTGTCACAGAGTGCCTTGAAGTTTGTATTTTGCACCTTTCATTGAACAGGATAATAACATCAACGTCTCTGCAGGCCTTCAAAAACTTTGTATATCTCAGATAGCCTATGTGTGAATAACTCAGGTATATATAGACGTTAGCAAGTGATGCAGTGCTTGTGTGCTACCATATAATCTGGTCCACAGCGGCCGGACACGGTGCTCCTCAGTTCTGAGGAATCTATGAGGTTGCATGCTTTTGCACCTTCAGTCTCCCCAGAGGATGAACCTGATTTTGGTGAGCCTGAAACAAGCTGAAAACAGTGTGTGTGTGTGTGTGTGTGTGTGTGTGTGTGTGTGTGTGTGTGTGTGTGTGTGTGTGTGTGTGTGTGTGTGTGTGTGTGTGTGTGTGTGTGTGTGTGTGTGTGTGTGTGTGTGTGTGTGTGTGTGTGTGTGTGTGTGTGTGTCTCCGCGCGCGCGCGCCCGTGTGTGTGTGTGTGTGTGTGTGTGTGCGTGCGTGCGTGCGTGCGTGCGTGCGTGCGTGCGTGCAACCCGATCAAGAGAGGGCTGTTATGCTGGATCTCTCACATCCATGAGAGATGGCCGCTCTCACATCCATTTAAGTTGGTGGATAACCATTTTAATCATCCCTTAAAATCAAGAGAAACTCACAGATGTGGGCGCAAACACACATGCACACTACATACACTACAAAATCTTGAGAGTTGTTAATAAAACTCAGCGTGTAAAGATGCACTCCGTGTGGAGTGTAAAAATGCACCCTGTAGGGTCCATAATGTATGAGATACTATTTTACACTCTTAACACATTTTGCAGTGCACACACATTATGTGAGATGTGAAATCATGTTAGCAGAAGCAGAAAAATTCAAGCATTTAGTTAATCTCCACATTGAAGTGTTCTTCCAAGTAACTCTTCCAACTCTTTGAGAGGCTTGTCACAGGCTTTGTCTCACAGACCGTTAACCACTTAAACCCTCTACACTTAGTAAACTGGACATGCGTTGCTTCTGTCTGTGCTCTTTTTTAAAATCTCTACACCTAATATCTTCACAGAAAATAGCCAATCTACGCGTTGTGAGCTTTTTGATCTGCTATTTTCGGTGAATGTTCCCCTCAGAACCGGCTTGGGTTCAGGTGGTTAATGTATTCCTCCAGGATTTGTAACACAACACATGATGCATGTCAGAGTTTTTCTTGGAATAGACTTGTCACTGGAATCTAGGTGAAAGCTATGATCCGATGTTGATTTCAGCTGTTAATCCATTTCACTTAGCGAAGATGCAGGGAAGAATACAGATAGAATATTAAGTATAATAATATTTAAAGCTTGAGAAAATTGAGACGCCGGATTGTGTATTTAAATGACAACGTGCAAGCGGAAAAGTGGTAAAAAATCCCTTTGAGTGGAATATAATAATAGGTGCCAGGTGTTCTGTATCAAATGTGTCAAGAACGGCAATGCTGCTGGTTTTGATGCCATGGCAGAAAGCCAAGCTGTCTGGAGCAGGGTTTGTCTATACAGCATGTATCTACAGATGGGTGACAAATTAAAGGAATAAATGAGAAACATGGAGAAACATAACTAATGCAGATGCTTCCATACAAGGTGTTCTGCATGTTCTGTGGTGTTGTATTAAAATGCTGAGCAGGCCCAGTTGGACTCAATTTTGTATCAAGATGGCAAGAGAAATGGGGAGCTCATGTCCGTCCACCACGGAGACTAGGGGTGCAAAATCCTCCATGGTGCCTCCGGCTTGGCCGAGCATCCGTACGAGCACAATTGGCCAGTGGGGAGGGCAATCTTTGTTTCTGCCCAGTAACTGCCATGACGCTATGGGGTGGTGCCTGTCAGCAGGGGCTGGGGGGTGTTGATCGGCAGTGGTGGAAAAAGTACTGCACATTGTTCATGTCTCAATACTGCAATGTAGAAATAATAAATAAAAAATGTACTTGGGTAAAAGTACAAAACTATTGGTATCAAAATGTACTTAAAATACCAAAAGTAGAAAGTACCCATTGTGCAGAATGTCGCAAGTTTTCAAATGTCTAAAATGTAAAAAATATTTTGAAAATAGCAGATCTACAAGCTCGATGCGACGCATTGTGAGCTTGTAGATTGGCTATTTTCAAATGGCCATAATGTATATAGGGCTGGAGTGGGTAATGTATGTTTTGTAATAATAATACAAATCTCCAAAGTAACTAGTAACTAGTTTTAAAATAATTGTAATGGAGTAAAAGTACAATATTTGCCTCTGATATGTAGTGGAGTAGAAGTGTAATTACTGAAAATTTGAAATGCTCCAGTAAAGTAAAAAATACCTCAAAATTGTACTTAAGTACAGTACTTGAGTAAAGGTAGCCTACTTTGTTACTTTACACCACTGTTGATCGGTGAGTCGGATGCATGGAAGCGCTATGTCCTCCCGGTGGGGGCTCCTCACTGGCAGGTAAACTAGTTGGGGAAGCAGTGACAAGACTACACAGAAACATGTCTGATAGGCTCTGAGTCCAATACAATTTCAGAGCCACATTAACATTCATGTGTTAATAAAGTGGGCTATTCTGCTCAAGGACGGATGAGAATTAAGCTTATTTATTCAGTTGCCTAGCTATATTTACATGCAAATGGGCGATACATTTCTCCCAGAAATCATCAGGGGGTCGCTGTCTACCTGGCCATTGGCGGCGAGGCCACTGACAGCTGTTTGGTCCGGTGGGGATAGCTCTACAGTCTGCTCCTGCAGTGTCTGCGACACAGGGGCAGATCTCAGAGTTGACAAGGTCTCGGGCTCAGCCCAGAGCATTTAGGGCATGATGTGGTCAGGGCATATGGTGCCTCATGCTGCATGCCAAAAATCTTTTTTTGGGTGGTCCCTGCTGTTCTGCCTGGAACACTACTGCCTACATTCAACCACATGAATCCTGGCGTCCCTATTCTGGGGGAAACATTAGGCGAAAATAGCAGATCTACTAACTCACAACGAGCTTGTAGCTCGACTATTTTCGCCAAAGAGATTTGGTGTATAGGGAAAAGTTCAGTGGTGAATTCCATTTCACTGCATTTCTTTGTGGGCATTTTATGACCACATTTTCTTTTGAAATGTAATTTTAAATTCCATTTCTCTCAGTAACACTGCCTCTGCTGTCTTCAAATGTTTCTCTTAATCACAATTCTTATAAACTCACTCAGATTCAGTC
Organism: Gymnoscopelus microlampas; assembly: GCF_963454915.1. NCBI lineage: Eukaryota > Metazoa > Chordata > Actinopteri > Myctophiformes > Myctophidae > Gymnoscopelus > Gymnoscopelus microlampas. The sequence continues at coordinate 25,066,576 of NC_139942.1, read as the reverse complement.
AGCAGCTGGTTGAGGTGTGAAATGTTTTCATGCATCTGACCACTTGTAAATCTCAAAAGTGTTCGCGAGAAAACATAGAATAATGTGTATACGCATCAGTTTAGTGTTGTTTAAGGCACAAGCTTTCATACATATTGTCCCGTGAGGTGAAAGTGAAACTCCTGATGAGTGTGAAAGTTGGGTCGATAATCTATGCATGAAAAAAAGTTTCGAGTGTATCTCTGAGTTGTTCTTGTGAAGCTTTTTTTGTTGGTGAAGGTTTTATTTATTTTTATAAAGAATACTATTTCCATTTTTTCCAAAACAGTGGTTCTCAAACTTTTTCATGTCAAGGACCCCCAAATCAATGTTTTTTTCTGCCGACCCCCCATTTGAAAATATTTTGTGCCAGTTTGTCAATGTGTGGACGATGCCATCTGGATTGTTCCTGTATAGTGCAGCTTTTCTACTGGATACTGATGTGTTTTGTGGTACTTTCATTCACAAACTGCACACATGTAACTTACTAGTACCAATAGCTAAAGCTCAGAAAGGGAGGCCGCACCATTATTAGTCTCTATGTCTTGTTTCATGCTCAACAGAGTCCAGTTTGTATCTAGTATGGGCCCCCATTCAATTGAAAACCGGGCTGGACCAGCAGGAGAAAACAGCTTGTTAAAGTAACAGGTCAAAGGAGACCGACAGTAACATGAATTGTGTAGAGCAACAGGACAGATGGACAACAGTTTAGTGTAGTACAACAGTGTAACTGGAAGGCTCATCAAAGTACACCCAACTCCTAGCGGATGAACACAAAAGGGATACGGCAGCCTTAAGGAGTAGTTCACCCAAAAATGACTTATTTTCTATCAATTACACACCCCATGAAGCCTTGAATTTATGGAGATTGTGAAAAGATCGTGAAAATGTATGCAAATCTTTTAACATATTTTTTTTAACTCAAATCTTTGCCTCTGGGGGTCCCTGGAACAAAATATTGTGAGATGGGGGGGGGTCCACGGACAAATACATATCATTTTGGGGGTCCTTGACATGAAAAAGGTTTGAGAACCACTGATATTAAAGCAACATAATTAGAAGACATTTGTAGAATCCAAAGAGCAAAGATTTGAGTTAAAGATGTTCGCTTTAAAAAACATATATATTCAAAGAATGCACTAATGTTTCCAAAAGAATAGCAGATCTCCAAGCTCGTAGCGCGGCACTCTGTGCCGCACTATGAGCTTGTAGATCTGCTGTTTTTGAATAGCCCAAAGTATGAAATAATGGTTATAGCTAAACAATCTAAAATGACACAGTATGTGTTCCCGGATTGAATGGGTTAAAGAGTATAACTTCTTTCAGTAACAGACAAGAAGCTGCAGCCTGACCTGAGACGATGGTTTTCAACCTTTTCTGGTTCAGGCCCGGAACTTCAGGGCCCACTTGAAAATCTCAAAAGTGTTCGCGAGCCACCCATCTGACCCGGCTGCCGTGTTAAGTGGTCATATGGGTGGGTCGCGTGCCTTTGCAGAGCATGTTATGTTCAATCATTCCATTGTGTTCTGGCTTGGATCAATGGAACTAATACTTTAAGTTCATATGTATAGGTATCACAAAGAAAAGTCTTTTTTTCCCAAGGTTTTGAATAAAAAAACACCATGACATATTTTTTTCATGATTTTACGTTATATTATCATTAGAATTTAGTGTTTTGCCAGTTATTTGGAGGCCCACGTGCAATATCCTCACGGCCCACCAGTGGGCCCCCGGCCCGCAGGTTGAGAACCACTGAGCTAAGACATTAAAACATTGAACAGCAGAGGAATGGAAAAAGGTATTACCTGGTTGGATAAATCCCATTTCCTACTGTTTCACCCTGATGGCAAAATTGCGTACAGAGACAACTACATGTCGTCCAACGCATCCATCATGCAGCACGTCAAAATTGCAAGCTAATGGTGAGGTGTGATTTGCGTGTGGTGTGTTTTCAAGGCACATGTTGGGCTCCTCAATAAAAGTGGAGCAACGTTTGGATGCTGCTGTATTGTTATCATTGCCAAACAGGTGCATCCCTTCATGGCAGCAGTGAATCCCTCTGAAAATTGATTTATTTTCTCCACAGGATAATGCCCCTTGCTTACAAAGCTTGGGAACGGTTCCACGAACGCTAGAATGAATTCAGCTTAATCCAGTGGCCTGCCTGGTCCACAGATCTCAATCCAATATGTGGCATGAGATGGAAGCAATACCAGCCAACTCAACACCACTCATGGGAAGAATTGGAGTCAGTATGGGTCTCCATGGAACACTTTCAACATGTTGTTGAGTCCATGCCCAGACTAAATTAGTCTGAATGGGGAAAAAGGTTAAATTCATAGGAGAAACAGGGGATGTGACACAATATTATCCCTAATGCAATTCAGTGCTGAAACCACTTCACTGCAATTTGGGGGTCAACAAGGACCAGGATTTCCATCAGTCGCCGCCCACCTATTTGGAACAGGTCAGGTGACTGCCAAGATGGCTGCTGGTTAGTTTCACGTGTGTTTGGCTCTAACAAACAAATGCCATCTATCAAAAATCCTGAAAATGACTTGACATCCAAGCAGTCAAGTGAAGTTTATAGCTTTACAAGGACTTTGAGATTGAACTTGTGCAATTATTTTCTGATTTTTTTTTTACATTTTGGTGCTAGTTTGGTGATACATGCCACTGTGTGTTAATTGGCACACCATCCATACTGAATCACCTGGAATATTTGCAAGAAAGGACATGGGAGAGGTGAAAAGGTATCTGAACATCATGTCAGAGGAATTACTAAGCAAGGTGTCAACAACAGACGGGCCTACTGTAACCATTTAATTAGTGCGACAACTCAAGGCTGTGAACACAAACAGGGTCCCAGGGTCAGCTTGGTGTCCACACAGACAGGGCCATAGCGAACCCAAATGGGTCTGTGTAGGTCCATGCAGTCATTTTGTGGGTCACCTGCATAGTTTAGTCATCAATTATGGATGGTGCTTATGAACTGGTTGAAGAAATTCCGTTGAAGACACTGCACCTCTGGCACAAGAACATCATTTGATCATGGGAGGAATGACCTTTTCCGAGGCTTTTCATCCATGACACTGTGGAACCTGTACGCCGTTGCAATGAGCTCAGCACACTGCTCTTAAAGGTAATGAAAAGCGATCGTTTGATCAGTCATGATTGAATGTCCTTGCAACGCACCCACTTTTAATATATTCAGCTTTATCCAACCCACCTCTCCACTTCGCTGTGGGTACTCTGCCCTTCTCTAGCCCAGAAAACATGGACGCTGTTGACTGTGCTTCAAGTTTTGCCCGTTTCACCAAAATAACGCCCTCTGTTCATTTTCAGTTTTAAAGAGTCTCTGAAATGTTGTTTAAACTGTGTGACGCAGGAGCTCAACACTGAACCCAGTGCTAATTGAATTTGCCTCAGAAGAGTGGCTGCTTTTAGTCAAGTGAACGTGCTCTGTTTATTCAGCTGAAGGATGTACTCATGATGGCATCACATTTGCACTTTCCTTGGCAGGTATTCCACTCTGGGTGTACAGCAGGTGTTCGGTCTTTGTCCCTAACTGTAGATTAGCACAGCAGGCAGACATTCAATACAAGGGGAAAAAGTACTGGTTTCATTGTAATTACTGTGACTACTAGAGCTCTCTTATTATACAAACTCCCCTTACACCCTCGCACAGCCTCGACATTGCTCCACATTCAACTCCACCTCCATGCTCCTTTTGTATTTTCTGCCCTTTATAATTGAACGGGTGTCATTTGGTGGTACAGTACGCTTTTAATCCAAAGTGCTTTAGAGTTACAGGGACCACATTTTAGTAGGGTGCCCAAAGGTTTCCATGCTAAGGACCCCCAGATAGCTATAGCCGCTTGCTGCTCCCCGTATTCTAAAATGGCTTTTTTTTTAAAAACAGAAAATAGCAAAAAAAAATCAGATCTACAAGCTCATAACATGTCTCATCGCGATGCATTGTGAGCTTGTGAAACTGCTATTTTCACTATTTCCAGTCATTGAAACTGTTTTTGTTGTGTTTTTTCCTCCTTTCCACCCCAGCCCCCTGGCACATCCTAGTGTCCCCCCCTGGGGGCGGCAGCTCGCACTTTGAAAACCTGTGTGTGTACAATAACAGGGACTGAATTTCTGTATGACATGCCTTATCCCAGGACAGCGTTCGAGGCATGCAAGGCCTCCATCCCTTTCTCCTTGACAACCTATTGTAACTAATAGGACATCCAGTCCCCTCAGTACACTGTCTCTTTATTAGCTTAGCACCAAAGTAGATGGGGATACAGCACAGGAGAAAAGGCTTTGTCACTGTTCAGTCCTTGGCCAGCAGAATAGGCTACACATGGCTCTAGAGGACAGTGGTCTTAAATCTACCACTATCTCCCTGAGCACAACTTGATCCATTTGTCTATTGATTGCCTATATACCTCTCACTCCATCCTTCCACCATCCATTTTGTTATCTTCGCTGTCGGGCGGAAAACTTGTTTGTCCATAATGTTACTTGTCAGTAAATGGAAGAAAGATTATTTACGGTAGTCAAAAGCTTTTGTTAATACTTTTTTTATGGGTTAGATATGTATAAAACTCTTTATAAATACAGACCGGCATCCCTATTTTCGTCATACAGGACAAAAACATTCGAAAGTATCAAAAATAGCAGATGTCACGTGTTGTGAGCTTGTAGATCGGCTGCCTATTTTAAAAATACAAGGTTTCTGCCCGATGTTGTGCATCTGCAGCCCTCCCATATCCAACCCCCACCCCTGCCCCCTTCGGTCGATCACCTCTCCCATCCGAGCTTTCACCTATCTATCCCCTCAGACACTTTTTCTCATGCATCTGTGCCCTACCCTACCTGCCTGGTTCACACCCCCCTCCTCTCCTGCACTGTCTCTGACTCCCAACCCCGCCTCGCTACTGCTGCTGTACCAGCCAAACAAGTAATTGGATTTGATTGAAAAAATAGAGACTTGCTGGCTCCAATGGTCCAGGACGCTGTGTTATTCAGATCAGGGATGCGTGTGAGTGTGCGCACACGTGAGTGAGGTTGTGTGCATGTACACTCCGTGTGTGTGTGTGTGTGTGTGTTTGTGTGTGTGTGTGTGTGTGTGTGTGTTTGTGTGTGTGTGTGTGTATTACTTGTGGGGACATTTGGCCCTCACATGTATAGGATAATTTGAGAAATAGACATTGTAAGGAAAAGGGAAATGGTTGTTTTATTTTTGGTTGGGCTTACTTACAATTAGGAAAAGGTTCAGGTTGGGGGTAGGGTTAGGATAAGGCATCTAGAGGCTAGATTTAGGGGTTAGAGTTATGTATGAATTAGACTAGTTGGTGCCGGTGTCATACACCGAAAATAGCAGATCTACAAGCTCACAACACATCACATGATGTGAGCTTGTAGATTGACTATTTTCGGCGTTCGGCTTTTAAAATATGGCATTCATGAAATCCTAAAATATTGATGTCCTCATAAGTACAGTAATAAGTGTGTGTGTGTGTGTGTGTGTGTGTGTGTGTGTGTGTGTGTGTGTGTGTGTGTGTGTGTGTGTGTGTGTGTGTGTGTGTGTGTGTGTGTGTGTGTGTGTGTGCGCGCATCTTGTACTTCACTCACGGCTGATTCTTTACCGATGCAGAGGTCATGTGAAGGAGACACGGTGGGGAGCAGGAATATGAATATAAATAAGGATTTGAGTGGCTTTTAAAGCAGGGGCCTGCAGAACTCCCACATGTCTCTGTCTGCACACAAGCCTCCATGTGTCTAGGTGAGACTACGTCGGAAAGATTGTCAAGCATTCTGTCATCACACATAATAATTAAAATGGCCCCGTAATAATAATAATGGTAATGGTAAACACAAAGTGAGTGAAATTAAAACATTCCCCAGGGGGACTGATTGGAACCCACTTAAGAAGTTATTAATAAGAACACTTTGGACTGAAAGTCATGACTTTGAACTGGTGGGTAGGGACAGACTGTTGTTCAAAACAATACAGTAGCTCTCTGTGGGTGTTCATAGTAGGCAGTGGGGTGTTACAGTGTAAAATATGGGTACCTTGGGTGAAGTCAATATTCATAGCAGTTGTTTAAAAAACATGTATTGAAAGTACTTTTGGCCATAGCATTTCCACAACTGGTTACTTGTGTACAATCTTTTAATTGTATTAAAGGAGTAATAGGGAATGAGGTGTATATAGGACAAAAAATGACTTATTTTCTATCAATTACACACCCCATGAAGCCTTGAATTCATGGAGATCTTTTAGTTTTTGTCGTATTCTAAGCCAATAATTTGATGACCGGCAGAGACTCAAAGAGTCTCCTACTGACGATGACCCGGTCATCGAATTATTGGCTCAGGAATGCGACAAAAGAATCTCCATGAATTCAAGGCTTCATGGGGTGTGTAATTGATAGACTCCCACTCCTTTAAGCCTAAGCAGCTAAATGGTAAATGGACTTGTCTTCACTCAAATGTACTTGACGATGTACTTCACATTCACCCGTTCACATGACACCGCAACAGCGGAACACAGTTACACATTACAGTAAAGTGTGCTACGGTGTGGTACTGTACACATTCACACACAGACGGCGTAGGCGACCATGCAAGGCCCCAACCTGCTCACCGGGAGCAGTTTATAGGGGTTCAGTATCTTCAGGCTCCCAGATAGTAGCTCTACCTCCTGAGCCACTGCTGCCCCAGCTGTACTTACTTAAGTCATTTACCATGTCGGGTTAATGTACTGTATAAAGTAGGTGATGTGTAGATGAGGGCAGATCAGTGCTGTGAGTGGGTGCAGAGTGGATAGCTCTAGGGGCCAGAATTCACTGGGTATTTCACAGGTGCTCAATTAACAAATTACAACCGGGAAAGCATCGGTGTCATTTTAGATTTTAGCTGTTTATATAGGAACATCATTTTTTTTTTTAACTCTTAGGATTTAGAACAGTGGTTCTCAAAAATAGCAGATATACAAGCTCACAGCGCGTCACTTTGTGCCGTGCTGCGAGCTTGTACATCTGCTATTTTTTAAGAAAAAAAAAATCTTGAAAGTTTGAATAATTCTGATTTTTTTTTTTTAACACCAATCTTCTCTTCTGGGGGTCCCTGGAACAAAACATTTTCAGATGGGGGGTCGGCGGCCAAAGACATATAATTTTTTTTTGGGGGGGCGGGTCCTTTGCACAAAGAAGTTTGAGAACTACTGATTTAGAAGGAATTTGTAGAATTGGACTCAGGTCTTAATGTGTTAAATGGAAAAATGGATAATGTGTCCTGGTATAGGCCTAAAGGACCTCAAGGGTGCTCTAGGTGTTGTTATGACTGATGTAGAGCGCTACACTTCCATCGGTGTTCATGCTGACATTTCCTCAAAGTCGGCGGGTCCTTTGTTCTCGATGAGTCCCCATAGCTGACCACCATGGTGCATACAGGATAGTGACTGATAATGTGGGTTTATATATAATACATAGTATACATTATGGCCGCTATAGTGGTTGGGACTCTGTCGACTAGTGGTTCCATTAAACCAAGGTCAACGTGAACATCCTTTTCATGGATGTGCATTCACAGATCATATAGAAGGAGTTATGACGTGTGTAATGGTGGCTGATAACAATGTTGTGCTGATGACAAGCGGTCTTGTCTGACCTTGGTGGCATGTTAGAGGTCATCCATGCAATATACAGATGGGAATTCTTCTCACTGCATAGCTACATATTGGTTCTAAATTGTAGGATTTTACCAGTCTAGTTATATAGGATCTGAATGTGGTGTACCTTTGTGGGTGGCTTGCATAATGTTAACCATAATAGACTATCAACAAAACATGAAGCAAGTATGATTGAGAATATAAGAAAAGCAACACAATACAATACAAATAATTTAGGGAAACCATACTTGTAGGGTAAATGTTGCTATTAAGCCCACCAAATCTGTTTTCTAGAATTATTTTATATATGGTTACAATTTACATGAAATGAGTGCCATCTACTATATAAAGTTTTGGCAGGCTCTGTCTGCATGTCTATCTTTCTGTCGCATCCATCCCATGGCCATCTTTACAATGTAGCCAAAAGACGACTCCTTACTCAAATATTACAACAATGTACTGCCAATAACAAGAGGATGCAGCCATGGTGACAAAAAGGCGCACATTCTTTTGAGCATCTTGCTGGAAATGGTCTCGGTGTGACCATTATTGAAAGTGTGATTGTATTCTGCAAGTTGCCAACAACACCCATTCCTGCTGCGGGTAATATTGCACCTAGTATGTTGCACTTCTCTCAGCCTCGGGGGTATGAATCCTTCAGAGTTTGAATTCTCCATGCAGGTGATAACATGAGTGGGCAAGCTGAGTGTTGGTATGAGACTTTCTCGGCCCCCGTATGACGGCCTGAAATAACACGCTGCTCTCCGTTTGCTTCAAAAAGGAACCGAAAAGAACATCTCTCAGTTGCTCTCTTACTGCGAATGAACACAGATGCAGGCATTAGAAGGAGCCTCCTCTTTGTTTGGATCCGTGCTCCCACTGTTCAGCCTGGTCTGTGTGTAAACATCATAATTAGGCCTTAGCACCCTCCCGGCTGTTGTGCCAGGCAGAGAGGGAGGACTTGAGGAGCGCACCCGCTGTGCATGAGCCGATTAAGGGTGTGTGTGTGTGTGTGTGTGTGTGTGTCGCACGCCAGAGAGGGAGACGTGCGTATGCATTGTAGGAGAAGAAAGTAGGGGGAAAAGAAGCCATGGGGTTCAAGAAAAGGAAATCCCATTCACCTTTTGACACACTTTGCATTACCTTCCATGGTCTGGAATAGGCCCCTGTCTTAACTGTGACCCAGAACTCGACCCCATTACCGAACGGAAGCAGTAAATGGACCTTCCCTCGGATGGCAACATAACCCGACTCAGTGCGTGTTTCTCCTTCCTGCATGCTAACTGCACAATTACACCTAATAACATTCTCAACTGTCGTGCCAGGCATGAGGAGGCAGAAGAGTTTATATAAGAGTGCTCTGCATGGCGTGATTGAGACAGTAGGGGAGTGCTGGGTGGGTAGTGGCAGCGGGCGGTATAGGCATGGCGTTAAGGGAAGAAGATGGAGAGAAGGCAGGGAAACGAGAGGAAATACTGCAAGAAATCCAAGCAGGGACATATGGTGGATATGTAGATTTGTCTTTATTCAAGCTGGGAAGTTGACAAGTGATAATTGCAATGGGAGTTACACACACATACGCACACACACATGCAGGCAAACACACAGACACAAGCATGTGCATTGCACACACACACACACACACACACACACACACACACACACACACACACACACACACACAGAGGGCTGGGCTTGCCAAGTACAATCGCTGTCTTCTGCTGAGCTGCTGGAACGGTTGGGTATAAGTAGCACCCTCAAGGGCTCTTAAGTGAGAGTTGTTTTGAGAGAGAGTCTGGTTTACTTCTCCCAGGTTAATTTAGTTAATTAGCCTGGGAGTGGATAGTAAACAGCAACAATCCAATCACAAATTTGCTTCCTAACGGGCCCATTTTGATACGCTCATAGTCATAATGACTCATGATTTTGCAGTGTAGACTAGAGCTACAGCAGGACCGTTTGCAATAAGACAGAGTTCTCATTCCGTCATGATTTCATACAAATGCAGGTGGTTTTGTGAGGCTGTGTTTCTCAAACTATTTCATTTCAAGGAGGTAGGTTGGTCTTGGGGGTTATGAGGAGGTTAGTGTTTGAAGAGCGGAGGTGGGTTGTGGGGAGACTAATTCCTTGAGGTAGGAACGTTGCCTTGGATGCACTGATGAGTTAACAGGGATATCTTGTATTCGGTCCGGGAAGAGACGGGAAGCCAGTGGAGTGAACGGAGGATGGGTGTGACGTGTTTGTGCCTGCGCACTCATCAGGATCCCAGCAGTGCTGTTCTGGATATACTGCTTTTGAAGATCCTGATTTGCACACTGTTGGAGTTACAGTCCCGTAAGGGTCCATTTGGTACCTACAGTAACTATCAATAATTTTCCTGGGGACCCCCTGGAACCCTGGGGGCTCCAGGTACTTTGAGAACCAGTGTTGTGAGGAAAATGTGCTAGAATTAGAATTATATTCACTTGCCGTGTGTGTGTGTGTGTGTGTGTGTGTGTGTGTGTGTGTGTGTGTGTGTGTGTGTGTGTGTGTGTGTGTGTGTGTGTGTGTGTGTGTGTGTGTGTGTGTGTGTGTGTGTGTGTGTGTGTGTGTGTGTGTGTGTGTGTGTGTGTGTGTGAGAATTAACCACTCAGGATTTTACTGTGCAGGGATAGATGGAGGGAGGACAAGAGGCTGTTTGAGAATAATTGAGAGGAGGTGGAAAGGGTGGAGGAAGTGAGGTGAAGGGAGAAGAGTAGGAGAAATGGAGACGCTGTTTGAAAGTGTAATTGAGTTCCTCCACACGTAGCCAGCCTCCTCCATGGAGCTCAATGTTGTCCTCTCTCTCTCTCTCTGGTTTTCTCTTGCTCTCTCTCTGCCTACCTTCTAAGTTTCTCTTGTACTCTCTCAGGTCTCTCCTGATAAATACTAAACCATCGACTAAGCCAGCAACTCATTCTTTTTTTAAGTCTTTGCCAGGCCAGATGCGGAGGTTAAGAGTGTGTGTGTGTGTGTGTATCTCTAGTCTACAACAGTAGGCCAATATAGGCAAAAAAAACCTATTTATTTTCCAACCCACCGCGACAACCATGTTATTTCTGTGCATTCATAATCTCAAACCTGCCAACATTCATAGCTGTGCCTTTTTTTTCGTTTCCAGTGCTGTCCTCCGGTAGACACAAACAATTGCGTGTTCCATTTCCACAACATGCCGTTTCTGGTACTGACAACCAATATTCTAGCCAGTTGTGTGTGGTGTTCTTGCTTTATTCCCCATTGTTTTCTTCAAACGCTGAGAGATGCACTCCAAGCCATTTTAGCGCCATTCGTGGCCACACGTTGATATTGATTTGGGGCGTCAGTTCAGTTTAAGCCCATATAATGTGACACCATCGTGATAACATACCATGCGCATGTTGCACACTCATGTTTGACCAGAGAGAGAGAGAGAGACTGATGTTACTGCATCAGACAGTGAAAGTATTATTGTTGGGGTGTGCCTCCTGGTACTTTATCATGCTGAGAAGAAAATTATTTTAACACTGTTAGATGAAACAGAATTTCTGCCATCCAATGCCGCTATGACAACTTTGGATGTTGCTCAAACTTCAGCTTTAGTTTCGACACCTAATCTAAAATCAACACATACTGTGTACCGTATATGCATAGTAGCCTACAGATTATAATCAATGCAATCTTGCCAAGACATACCCAGTCATTTTACCCACACAATGTCTATAATACAGTAGAAATTGTGTGGGTAAAATGACTGGGTATACAATTGCTGCCTGTGTCAAACAACTTGAATTACAGGCTCTAAGTGTCCGGCTTGGAGTGAGTCATCCTGGCCACTTGCCAAAGTTTCAAATATAAGTAACTTTTATTGATATTTTGGGTCAGCATGATCTTTGGGTAGAAACCTTTCGGTACTTTTTCAACCTTGGAATAAACTAGCTACTACTCCAATGAGAGTAGACTGCAACCCACACACAGCAAAATCAGTGTTAATTTAACTCAGAGAGTGTACACATGTAGCCAATTGGACTGGTTGGTTACAAATGGATAAATTAACTGCACCTTTGTGTCAGCACTCACCAGTTGAGAACCATGGCTTTAGTGTACAGCATGTATGTGCACGTACATGCACATGTTTGCAGTATGTTAGGGTAAAGCACTCTTTCATGCATCAGTAGGTGTATACACAGTATACATTTCTATTCCTGCATGTGGGTGTTGGTGTGTGTATGTGTAATATCTCAGCGATACATATTTACATGATTTATTTTTTCCCTGCACTACCACTAGAGCGTGGAAGACGTTGATAAGAATGCCCACCTTTTTAATTTGAGATAATACATGTCAGCAGGCGGAGCACGGAATTCCTGACACGTTGAGCACCGCTGGTAGGGTTTTCAACCAGCTGGAAAAAAAACAACATCATCCCCAAAGTGGATTAAGAGCTTGTTATCTTGCGGCAGAAGAGAGAGAGAGAGAGAGGCAGAGGGAGGCAAAGTGAACATACTTTAAATATGCGATTTCACATTTCACTTGAATCCGGCTTTCTCATGCAAGCCATGTTTGGAGATGAAAAGTACATCCCTCCCCATTCGAACCGTTAAGAGCCTCCCTTTGGCGTCGGTGTATCCTAGAGGAATATCTGGGATGTGACTAGACTTTGATTGCTGCCCTGGGCAAGGCATTAATTGTACAGAAGACGACTGCCTGTCATTCAAAGTGAGAAAGTCTAGCGGCATGCTCTTTAGGGAGTGCGAGGGGGGGAGAGAGATAGAGAGAGAGAGAGGGGATGGATGTGAGGAAGGAGGAGTGTGAGCAGGGGAGAGAGAGAGAGAGAGGGGATGGATGTGAGGAAGGAGGAGTGTGAGCAGGGGAGAGGGAGAGAGAGAGAGAGAGAGAGAGAGAGAGAGAGAGAGAGAGAGAGAGTGAATTTGGGGCTGGGGCTGCTCATCTTCATTACAACACCTTAACTTCTTAACTTCCCTTCAACAGAAGGTCCCTTCAGGGCACACACATGCATAATGCTTCAGCACGCACGCACGCACGCACGCGCAGCTCGTGTCAATGCCTTCTATATCCCTGTCTGTCAATAAGATGGACAGCCGCTGCAGTAAGATTGATGGAGTCCTTTTTAAATCAGGGGAATGAGCCAGGGGCATTGAGGGCGTGTGTGTGTGTGTGTGTGTGTGTGTGTGTGTGTGTGTGTGTGTGTGTGTGTGTGTGTGTGTGTGTGTGTGTGTGTGTGTGTGTGTGTGTGTGTGTGTGTGTGTGTGTGTGTGTGTGTGTGTGTGTGTGTGTGTGTGTGTGTGTGTGTGAGAGAGAGAGCGCTTGTCTGCATGTCTGTATGGTGTCTGTCCTATCTCCTGTTGTCTATTACATTATCTTAATGGTGATGAAGCTTTGAGCAGGGACAGAGATAGGCAGAGAGAGAGAGTGAGGGAGAGAGACACTGAAAGACATTGAAGAGTTTGACATTTGATCCCCCTTAATGAAACATCTCACAAGAAAAGAGGAGAAATAAATCAAAAGCATCAAAAAACACTTCAGAGACACACACACACACACACACACACACACACACACACACACACACACACACACACACACACACACACACACACACACACACACACACACACACACGCTTTGGAATGGAACCACAACAGCAATAGAAGAAACAAATTAAAAATAACATTGACAGAGAGGGTAGATTGTCTTATATGTCATAGCCTGCAGTGAGCAGGTTCAGCTTTTATCAGTGCTTGTCAACATTCTCAACATTGAGCTATGTTTAACTTGGTAGAACATTGACTTGTGTAGATACAGTGCCTGGTCATGATATAGGTCCAAATTATATTTTTGTTCATCTTTATTTGGTGCTTCTGTTCCTGTGTGCAATGAGGAGGTAACACGTTTTACTCTCTCTCAATCAACTCTTGTTGTGTGGTGAACCCCCCCCCCCCCCTTCAACAAGTTTGTCACAGTTTTACAGGTCTAACACAGCGGGTGAAACCAAACAATATCAAATATACAGGCAGAGTACCTCAGTCTCTAGTGCAAGTAAGGGACATCACTTTGCAGAAGATATCAAATATGTATGAAATGTCTGGGAATGGAGTATATTCACAGTCACATATATTCTCAGTAATATATACGTTAAAGTCATAGTGCCACTTTGATGGCAATGGAGTGTAACAGCAATGGAGTTCAGTCATACATTATATACAAAAAAAGTGATAGTGCTATAAATGCACATAAATGACCACAAAGTGGATCCTGCCAGTGTATAAAAACAGTACTTCTGGTTACATTGATTAGTAGTAACCTATCGATTTTTGTTAAAGAACTTCAAGGGTAATGTAACATGAATATAGCCAGTCCCCATCCCCAAAATAAGTACAATGATAATTAGTTTTAAGTACAATCTGATTTGTTTGTCTTCATTTATGTGCATAATGAAAGAAAGAAAGAAAGACATCACATTGGTTCCTCGCTCATTATTCATCGCTTATTTCATGGCCAGGCTATTACAACCCAATGTTCTACCGAAGGGTAGACTGGCTGGTGTTAGAGTAGAAAGAAATCATTGGGAATGCTTTTGTAAATCTCGTGTAACCTTCTAGCCTCGTTGGCAACATCCATGCTCATACACGTCTGCAGCTGTAAACTCCATCTGCTCAGGTTAAAGGCATAGCATGTAACTTTGCCCCGTGTTTACAAAACAATAAATACATTTTTAACAATCAATTCACTCTATGCCAGCAGTTATCAGCCACAGGAGTAGTGTGGTGGTATTTAAACTTTTGTTTTGTTTAAAAGTCAAACACATTTGGTGTTTTCACTGTTTGTTTTTGGTAGACGGGGACGTTTTTGGGCTACCTAAACTAATGATGAAAACAAAACACAGCAAGAAGGTGTTTCTGCACTTCTGCAGGTAAACACCACCACACTTCTCCACTGCTGGGATAGAGGGAAATGATGGGTAAAAAAAAAAGTTTTGTTTTGTAAACACATCACACAAAAGATATTAGTCTGAATAGATACGCATCGATGGGGAGTTGTCTGTGATAAGGTCTTAAGTCATTGGTTCTGACCCAAATTCCCAAATGTTGCATTGAGCAGGAAGTCAGGAAAGCTAACTGAAATCGCACAATATAATTTATTTTATTTTCTCAGCCAGTTGGTCCAGACCTTACGCTCTTAGCAAGCAATCTGACCCCCATCTTGTCTCGCATGTCTCTCCTCTCTCTCTGCCCTTGGATTCCTGTCTCTTTGCACTGACCTATTTGAAATAAAGCATACAATGCCAAAAAATAAATCTTTCAAAGAAACATTTTCGTTTTAGTTTAAAGTCTATTTACTGACCCTGCCAGAATATCTTATGAGCCACTTGCGGCTGCAGACCCACTAGATGAGAAATGCATGCTGTTTCCCGTCCAGACAGGGGTGTATAGATACAGGGTGTTTAAAAGGCTTCTTCACCCGTCTCAAAACACTGAAGTGTATGACAGCCTGCAGGTATAGAGGTTGTCTGACTCTGACAGTCCCAAGTGAAAGTAATCCATCCATTTTATTTTTTGCTTGGCTGACCTGTGTTCTGCTACAGTCACCCACAGGGGCACGGATATCAAACATAAATCAAAGCAAAAGTAAAAGATACTCAGAGGTCCAAATCAATTCTTTGAAGTTTTCACTTTCCCCCCACATGCTTCAGATATTGAACTTTCAAGTGGAACCATTTGCATCAGGTGCACCACTTAATATGTTGGACATACGGATGACAAATAGGTCGACAATACTACCATATGATGCAGTATTTAGGCGTTTACTGCTTCATGGATTTTTATTCTTTATTCTATCTTATCTTATGATTACTTTATTGTTATTGCGGTAGCTTGAAGAATACAATATACTGTAGGCTACTTTCCCTATATTGCTGCTACCTTAACAGTACGTGTGTGTGTCTGTGTGCTAATACACACCTTGAATCTTTATGCCCTTGAAAACAAGGCTACTGTCATGAAAAAAAGAAGAAGATGAAACCAGTTGCGCACGTACGTGTAATCAGGAAACTTTGATGTTCTGGGTGTTCTGCCTGAACACTATTACTGTCCTTACCGTCCTATCATCAAAGACTGGATCAATAGATGTCTGAAATGGCTGTCATCCTCTCTCTCTCTCTCTGTGTGTGTGTGTGTGTGTGTGTGTGTGTGTGTGTGTGTGTGTGTGTGTGTGTGTGTGTGTGTGTGTGTGTGTGTGTGTGTGTGTGTGTGTGTGTGTGTGTGTGTGTGTGTGTGTGTGTGTGCGTGTGCGTGCGTGGTAGTGAAGGCTATATTGCAGTGATTCTCAAATGCTTTCATTGCAAGGACGGATCCCAGTTTGGTATGCATTTGCCACTGCACCCCATAACTTACTGTACTAATTTGTACACACTCGGAGTATTGTGCACTGTGCTGTATGTGTCTGGATGCTTGTGTGTGTGTGTGTGTGTGTGTGTGTGTGTGTGTGTGTGTGTGTGTGTGTGTGTATGTATTGGTGTGCGAGTGCATAGTGCAAGAGTGCGAGTGTTTCACTTTGAATGACATGGCATTTAACAATCACGCCACTCACAGCTGTCCTACTTTGGTGTCACGGGTTGTGAGGAAGGGAGGGATTGATGGGTGGATAAATGGATGGATAGGTGGGAGGGTGGCGGGGGGGGGCGAAGGGAGGGGGGTGGAGAGATGCGCTTCCGTGATCACAGCTTTGACATCTGTAAAGCTAATTACTCTGTGTGTGTGTGTGTGTGTGTGTGTATGTGTTTATGTGTTTATTTTGCCTGCAGGCATAGCTCTGCCTGTCAATGCGTTGTCCTTCATCAGAGGACCCAAGGTTGGCTAATGAGGACCGCAGTACATGAATCCTCTCTTTCTCTCTCTCTCCATCACTCTTTCCCTCACCTCTCTTCTCGTGCTTCCTGCTTTCTGACTTTTTCCTCATTTGTGATCTCTCAGCTGTTAATCAGTTTCTTTCCACCCTCCTCCCGTCTCTCTCTCTCTCTCTCTCTCTCTCTCTCTCTCTCTCTCTCTCTCTCTCTCTCTGACAGTGACACACATTCTCATTTTGTCTTTATAATGACAGCATGAGTCTTGATTGCTGCTGTCAGTGTCTGCAGATCGCCATTAGACCATCGGGGGGCAGTGTGATGCCAGTGTTGGCATCTATAAGGCCTGCAAGGGAGTAGGGACACACTGTCAGAATGAAGTCATACTGTAATATTGCTGCCCCAGGCGGGACTGAGTCTGAGGTGTTAAACAGCACCCACAGCAGTCCCCTAAATACCTGAGAACAGACCTGACATAACATTACTGGTGACTGCTCGGTGGGTACATATTATAACTTGAGCTAGGAGGCAGGCAACTTCACCTGTGGTGAGTGCAAAGTGTACTCACACTGGGAAATGGTTAATGGACTGCATTTATATAACGCTTTTTCTAGTCTTTCCAACCGCTCAAATGTGCATTACAATCTACTACACACACACACACACACACACACACACACACACACACACACACACACACACACACACACACACACACACACACACACACACACACACACACACACACCCCCCACAATGATGGAACATAAGCGGTACACATACACACACTGACGATGCAGGAAACCATCGGGAGCAGTTAGGGGTTCAGTCTTGCTCAAGGACACTTTGAGGGCACCGTCTGACTCCCAGATGGCCGCTCTACCTTCTGAGGCAATGGGAAACTACCTTTACCTGTGCATTGCTGGGCTTTTTAAATCTGTCTGGTTTTGCAATACTTAGCCATGTAAAGTAAAAAGTAAAAAGGGCCTGAATTTCTTTTCATGATTCCAACTTTATATCTGAGTTTATACTCACAACATATTATATCTCAATATTTTTAAGTCACAATTGAGAGGGGGGGGGGATCCTATAGAATTCTGTGATGAGAGAAAAAAAGGGAAAAAAGCCTCAGTTCAGGCTTTTCTATCTGACGTAAATGGTGACTGCACAACAGACTAATTTACGGAAGTCAATTACCTCCATTAGATGTTCTGTCTGGCTATAAATATACTATGGGATGATGGAGCTGGGAGTACAATGACGTCGCTTCATTATCAGGTCCATTTTCACACTCTCAAGAGTATTTGGTTCCAAATTCACCTTTGCACATTTGTATTGTAGCTAATGCCCACACTTCCCCCTGGGGATCAATGAAGTGGAATGTAATCTAATGTAAAATGAGAAATGGAAACATGAGAGGTTGGCAGTGGTGCAGTGATGATCCAAAATTGAAATCGGTTGTTTTAGAAATGCTACCACACTTCAACATAATCCTACAGTATGCTGCAACAAGACATTGTAGAGCATATTCAAACAGCTACCTATGCATGTGTAGTGAGGTTGGTATTATGCATCAGTTTGTTTGACTTTGTTTCGGTGGGTTCATGCAGTTAATTGCGACTTTCTCCATGGCAAATTGTAGTGTGATCGTAATGATATGCCCTGTGGGAACTTCAACCACTGAACAGGATCTCAGACATCAGTCATGACAATGGAGGAGGACAGAGTGTAGACGGATTTAGCATGTGTCACAACCCCCCTACTACCTCCAGCAGCACCTAGACACACTGACATCCCCTCCATCACTGCACAGAATGTGTGCCCGTGTGTCTGTGTGGGTCTGTATGCCATCAAGCTTATGAGGCCCTGTATTGATACTAATGCAAATAGCCACCTCAAGGGCACTGGGACTCTGGGAGGGTGGGGAGATGTAACCTCTGATGAAAGACTCTCGAATGCACGCACGCACACACACATGTGCACGCGCACTGATTTCGGATGTCACCCAGCAGCAAAGTGTCCAGATTAATTACAGTGGGCCTACGTGAGTTCAGAGCGTCTGGCTCGGGCCTTGACTGTTACCCCTCCCCTCCACTCACTGCTGTTCATGTCCTCGCTCTCCCACTCCCTCGCCTCGCTCTCTCTCTCCCTCTCCCCATCTCCTCGGCTGCCAGATAACTTTGCGTGGGCAGACAAAGAGAGTCGAGAGAGCACTCTAGACCATTATCCTGTTGTGGTCCTTCGGAGAAAGGACAATTCCAGGATGTTTTTGTTTTCTTGTGTGTCCGCCGGCGATTAACCTGTGACCGTCCTCCAGGATTTCTAACCACGTTAATGCCTCGGCGGTGTCGGTGTTGTGGGTGTTAGCATTTTGGTTTTCTTTCTTTTCCACATGCTGTACTTTCTCTCATCCTCTTTTCTTTTTTTTTCTTTCATTCTTTCTATCCACCCCTCCTTCCCCTCTCTCGCTCTCCCCTTCACTCTCACCCTTATAGAACAATTTCCACAGCGGACGTTTTGACATTTCATATGATGGTTAAATGCAGCAGGAAGCAGTAACATAAATTCTGGGTGTGATTCTTTCAGTATACGCGTCACTGTGTGCCAGCATGGACGACCTGCGTACAGTGAACTTCACGCTGGCTCACGGAAACAATGAAATGAAACACATTAGTGTTTCACTGTGTACCCCCTGCATGATGACATGTCAGAATGTCTGCTGTTGAAAAGGGTCCTTTCCTGTGTCTCTCTCTCTCTCTCTCTCTCTCTCTCTCTCTCTCTCTCTCTCTCTCTCTCTCTCTCTCTCTCTCTCTCTCTCTCTCTCTCTCTCTCTCTCACCTAATTGCTAAGTCCTTTTTTTTGTTCTTTTTTCTTTTTTTTGCCAGAGGTCTCCCTATGACCCACAGTGATCACAAGGCCATGGCACAATGAAAGGCTGATTAAAAATCATTAGCCAGCAAAAGACTCTAATGGCCTCACTTATCATTTTACCTCTTAGCCAATGGAAAAGCTGCCACGTGTGGCTCCGGCCAGGACTGCACTCTCTCAATTGGTTGATTTCATGGAGGCTTATTTGGGGGAAAAATTATCCTCTCAATGAGTGCTCCCTCATGACTCCCTGATTGCTGTTCTTTGGCTCTCTTCAATCCTCTCCTCTCCTCTCCTCTCCTCTCCTCTCCTCTCCTCTCCTCTCCTCTCCCCTTCAACCATGGCTGTGTCCTCAACTGACCTACCTGTATATGTCAAACGGCACCATGTTCTATGGATTGTCCTGTGAACCTCATTGACCCCTGATTATCATTATACAATACTACTAATACGATTGTTTATGTATATAAACCTTACCAGCATGGACATTGAACCGTTTTGATATTAATTCTGCTTATCATTTTGATATTGCCCAATCAGCATCTATACGCATATGTCCACGTTGGAAGCGGGTGCCCTCTTTTGTGCTCCTTCCTGAGGTTTATTCACTTTCTTTTAATGGCAAAGGTATGTCCTTACCCAATTGAGGATCTAAAGATATAGGGTGTTGTTTGTTTGTTTGATTGATTGTTTTTTATTGACAGAAAAGCATACACATGAACATAATACAGTAGGCCTATTTGTATATATCTATCAAAATTAACAAACATCTTGAGGGCTTACTTCAGTGTGGTCCCTGGAGTCACGTGTTGGGCTAGCAGAGACATACAGAGAAAATAATAAATACATTCATATAATTTACTATGAGACAACAAAAACATAGGTATTTTATATGGAACCTGCTACACTTTTTTATGCATTATTTTATCCATATTATGTTTTTTGCAGATTAATGTGATTCCACATTGGCAAGTACATCTCAGTCCACACCCATCCATCTATGTGACACACGTTATAGAGACACGTGTTTGTAACCATACATTAATTATCCGCTTTCAACCAGTCCTCAGCTCTCAACGTATTCCGATTTGACGTGTTGTGAGCTTGTACATTGGCTATTTTTGATATAGGGCTTAAGAGGTCACCTACAGTATTGCACCTAATCTGCTAGTTACATCTAAAGTCAGTGAAGCTCCCTCTGGTGGAAAAACGTGTACATCATTAACCTTAGTTAAAAAGTAATTGACTAAGGTTTGCTTACTACCACCTTGCTTACCTATTCATTACCTTTGTTAAATGTGGGCATGCAAAGTCTTTTTAGATTGTAACAGTGATAGATTTGAGTTTGATACATTTGAGTTGAGTTAAGTTTATAAGACAATCTACAAGCTTGCGACACCATGAGCTTGCAGGTTGGCTATTTTCGCTATTTGTCATACGATGAAGTATATAGGGCTTCATGGTTAATAAATAAACGTACTTGCTATGATTATCAACAGCTGTCTTAGCTTAGCTACTGGTTTAGATGAGCAAAGGTGTAGTTGAGCTGTTTATTAATGTCAGAATTTGGAGTTCATTCTGGGTTATCTTAGCAAAGTTTGGCTTGAAAAGGTTGCATGAGGCCATAGGATTGGAGACACACATACACACACGCAGGCAGCTCCTCTCCCATTGAACTGGAAAAAGCCCACAGGGGGTTCTTTCATTTAGGCCAGTGATTTCTGGCGTCACGTCAACAGTAGGCTACCGAGAGCCCTGCTGTTCCCTTTAACTTAGGACCGCCATGCACTGGCCTCCGATAGTTGATCCAGCAAGGCTAAGTTCTAGTTTAAAAGCAAACTGTTGGTTAACGCAGAGTAGTGATGACTAAACATATGCCCCAATTAGGATAATGATGACTGAAGTGTAGTTTTATCAAGCAAATTTAGGAACAATTCTGTGAATATACCTGTACAAAATACATGCATACGTTACAGTAACTGCATATCATTTAAATCTTTTATCCATCGTATGGACATGTATAGACAAGAAACTATATTTTGTTCATCCATAATGGTTGGACGATCAGCTCAGGGGAAGTGATAAGTTGTCACGTCACCTGTCCAAATATCTATTACATCGTTATAAAGCGTTATAACAAGGCCTTATATCTCTAAAGGCTCTTTAGATTGTTGTAATGAGTGGGAAAAGAGATTTCTTGAGCATCTTGCATCACTCCTCTCAGCATCAGCAGTAATTGCAGATCCAGACAAATTGGCTGTGTTCTCGGGAGACGATACGTGACTTGTTCAGACTGCTTCAAGAGATCAGTGCATAAATACATGGCCACTTGCTGTCTGAAGAGAACTGTCCTAGCTGTGACTTCAGATTTGTGAAAGTGACTCATAATTACCGGTTCTAACACAGAGAGGAAAAAGTTCTAAACTAATTCCAGTTTTAGAAGTTGAAGAAAATTGGCACTTCCTCTGCAGGAACAGTGTCACACTGTTTCCATTCCTATTTTGGAAGAATACATTGGTCGGTTCTTGTCACATCAATTTTCCACTTTGCCAATAGCGCTGAAAGCACTTTGCTTCTGTGAAGCATACAAAAATGGAGGGAAAGGGCTGGATTGCAACTGGGTTCCAACAGCAAACACTTCATCACCACCGTCATCATAACCGCCACCAACTCTATCATCATCATTATCATCTTCGTCATCCCATTTACCACCACCACCATCATCACCACCACCACCACCATTATCAGTGAAATTCCAAACAAGAATGACAATAAAGACGACAACATTGAGACTGGGGCACTTGAACACATCACAGTATTCTTGATTGATTCATCAAATATATTCTATTTAGCGCTGAATTGGAAAATACTGTATATTGACATGTTTATGCTACAAAGTGGTAACAGCGAACACTGGAAAATGCAATTTAACAATTGTGACAGCAAGATTTGTGCTACTGTACCATGATTCAAACGTAATAACATTATTTTAACATTGATATTTGATAAGGCTCTGATTATCGTAATTCCTCTAAACATCCTTAAACATCTAAACCGTTTTGTTGCACAGCAAATAGCTAAAATAGCAGATCTGAAAAAAAGAATTAACACATCACAATGCAACACATAGATTGTAATCTGTTATTTTCACAAAATGTTAGACTTTTCACAATTTTCTTTTTTTGCTGAATGTTCGACAATCATTCGGTTATACGTTGAAATGTTGTCCCCATGTTACATATAGCTTGTCTTTATTTACATAAATCAGATTGTTTCATAGTTTTCTCTCTGTAACATGTTATGTGGGCATTTTGTTTATTTAAAAACTCTTTAAGAGCAGCATCTGCAGAGCATGATGGTTGGTCATCCCTTCCCGGGCTAAACAGGTTGCTGTGTTGAATGATAGAGTAAGCTCCTCTGGGCTTAGTGGGAGCTGTTAATTATTCATAGATTAATGGTGTGTAAAAATGTGTGTCCCTAGATGGCTACTTTATGTCGTATAACTCTAACAAGCCTATTTTTCCTCAGCCGGCCTGGGGAAAATAGTTTCCTTTAACTCAGGGCATCTTTTCATCAACAGGGTTTATTCTCTCTCAAATCGATGTTTACCAGGCATTTAGATTTAGTGCAAATCTTTTATGTTATCCCGTTATTTGTAAAGTAAAATTGTACAGAGTATTTAGCTTTCACCTTCACCCCTGGAGATAAGAACTAAAGAAATTCATGCTGTACTGTTACTATTGTTTTTTTTCCTCTCCCAATTTAGTCTTTATGCCAATTTCTGACTTTCTGTGTACCCTTTGTTGCTGCTACTCCTACAGTTGGTCCTAGGGAGAGTACAGATAATCATGTGTCTCCATCGATACAAGTGACGCCAAGGCCATTTCTTTTCACCTGTGCTGTGAATTTAGTTGACACTTGATGGTCCTAATAGTCTCCCTCTAAGGGTGGTGAGTGATGGTTCAGTTGAGTGGTGAGCTCGGAGAACAAAATGACACCCGGCATCAAGTGTTCAGTTCAGTGTTCATCAATAAGTAAAGCGAAATCAATAAAAAACGACTACAACAACAACAACAACAACAACAATAGCCTATGTGCTTAAGGAGATAAGAGAAAATCAACACATGTAGTTACTGGTCAAGCAGATACATGTCAGTCCTATTCAAAACAATCACAGAGTAGACTCTTGGTACAGCTAAAATAGAATTACAGAGAAACTTGGAAGTGAGCATTAGGCCCATTTGTTTGAGATGTTCAGGCTGCATTGTACTGATCAGAGCAATGGTCACCGAGTTATGGCCATTTGAAGTGTTAAACGCTGCAGTAACGCTGCTGTATAGTGCCCCATATCTGGGCAATGTGGGTTTTTTGGTGTGACTATTCTCATGGCAGACCCCTAAACGGATCGGAGCAACGGTGCACCTCGCAAGTCTGGATGTTTGTGATATCAACCCATCGTCCACCCATTTGGCAATTTTAATATATGATATGTTGGTGGTGCATGAGAATACAATTCTGACTGCTTCGTGACAGGGATGTGTTTCCAACAGTTCCCCTGTTGTGATAACAAATCTGTATTTAGTTTTACTTATCAAATGCCTAATAATTTACATGACAGCATGCTAACTATTTGAGGTTCTCTGAGCCAAATTAGCATTCAATACGATATGAATAGAAATTCTCTATGGACCATTTTGACAGATTTTAGATAGCAGGCTGTATGAGGTTGGCAGGACAGTCAATGTGTTGGCAAAACTCAACCAAAATCCTTCCAAGATAACATTTAAGTATTTATTCTTCCATTTTCCACTTTCTCTCACTTATCCCCTGTAGTACCCTTGCATGCCCTACACCCTATTTCAGAAACAATGGTAACTACAATTTTCGCAATTCTGGGAAATTGCAAAGTGTAGTTGCCCGATGCCGGTCGCGAGGAATACTCCGGGAGGAGTACCGTCGGAGGCCGCGTGACGTCCGATTCGAATTCGGTGCCGATCGGATCCCGCGTTCGTGATATGTGCCGTTTTGATTTAAGAAATAGGCCCCTCCCACTAAATAAATAGGCCCCTCCCACAAATGTAAAGGCCCGATTATATAGTCACGTCACTCCTGAGATCCCTTGTGTTTCATTTTGAGAGGATTGATCCCCCCAAAAATCATGTTTTTGCTCAAATGGTTACGTTTTGCGCATTTGTGGCGCCCTATGGGTCAAAGTGGAAATGCTTTTGGGGATTCGTTGAGTAAATTTGTTTAGCGCATGGGTCCAGAGATCGTGTGTACCGATTTTTGTGAAATTTGGAAAATTTGGGAGTTGCGTCATGACCCAAGGAATCCAGGGGAAATATTTTTTTATTCTATGACCTACGTTTCAAGAGTTATAGGCCGAAACGTAAAGTGGGCTGTTATAGCGCCACCATGAGGCCGACTGGTGTAATTTTTTTTTAAATAATTTCGCACTGGACCTTGAACCTCCCCCCAAGTCTTGTAACTCTAGCCCTTAAGGTTTCCAAGAGAAAAATACTTGAATGGGAGTCTTCGCGCTGTCCCATTATAAGTCAGTGGGGGAAATTAATTCCCTAATAAATGAACATCAATTAAACTATACAACGTATGCCTGGATTCCCGGTGAAGCCGGTCGTTTTGACATATGGCACGAGTGTGTGCCGCGAGAATTGTGGGAGGAATTGCGTGCCAAAATAACGTTTATCTAGAAGAATAAAGATGATCTATTACTATAGTCTGGTTGCCACACTAACTAAGGTATGTGCAAGCCAATGGTAGCTGACTTTTAGTCAGATGGCCTTCGCACAGCTAGATAGCATGTGAAAGTCTGAAAACTCCCTTTGGAGACATCTCTTGCATCATTTTACAATGTGTCTTGTATCAGCAAGCTGCTAATCAGTAGGGAAATCAGTCTATCAGGCTATCAGGCTATCAGGCTATCAGTCTTCAGCAAACCAATTAGTAGCTTTGTGTTAATGACAGTTTCCAATTATATTGTTCAATATTCTCATTTCTTATTTTTGTTATGCAAGATACAGGAAATGCACAAAACAAAAGCAAAAGGCAGAAGATGTATTCCTTTTTCAAGTAGTTATATTGTGTAAGTGGAGTTATAGCCTAGTGATGGGCCAGTGAGATGGCTTTCCAATCAATGATTCCAATGATTCACTTCTTTATTGTAGGGCATTCATTTTGTTATTGCTTTAATGCTGTAGGTGTTTATTTACGTAAATTAAAGCTATTTGTTTGAGCTTAAAACCGAATAAAAACACCCCACCCCATAAAAAATAAATGCATGAAAATAAACTATTACCGCTGTGTTCTGCTTGTTTGGGATAGAGAGTGCCAATCCCTGAGAGAGGATGAAGTCAACGCTGCCCAGGTGAGCAGTCGTAATTAGTTGTAAGGTTTGTAATAGTTAATGCTGTGAACATAGTAGGGTGCTTGTGATAGAGAGAAATTCATTCAGCATGAGGTAGAAGAGAGGGGGGGGGTAAAATGCTTAGGGTTATAATCTGAGCATCCCTATTCTGGGCAGCTTGTAGATCGTCTGTTTTCGCTATGTTTGAAAATGTTTTTTTTATTTTGTACGTTTTAAAAATGTTTGACAATAATGACAAAATAGGCATGCTTGAAATTGGTTAAATTGATTAGTTCGATCAACTGTTGCAGCTCTAAATTCCATGACAGTCCAGTTAGTACCAAAAGTGATGGTTGGATGGGTGGGTGAGTGGGTGGATGGTCCGACCGACCGACCGAGCCATCCTTAGAGACTCTAAAAAAATTACCCCACATTCTGTTTAGTACAGTTTTACACTCTCGGAGTGAAATGAACACTGAGGATTTTACTGTGTAAGTGTGTTCCACTCCCCTGTGCTTTCACCCATGTCCTTGGTGAAGGGAATTCAATGACAGTGCTCATGAGTATACCCAATACCCACGTGTGCTTCTTTGTACATATATCCATCTCTCTCCATGTGTAAAGAGAAGGGGATGTATCCAGGCATGTCATAGTGTACCAGGATGGGATTTTCACTGTATTATCAAAAGACTAGAGGAGTTTTCTATTCCCCGGGCTTAGCTTTGTGTACCAGAGACTTGGATATGAATTCTTTGAGGGACTTAGGTATCTCCTGGCCTTTAGGTGTAGGAGCTCCGAGGAGACGGCGTGCATCTCTCTCTCTCTTTATTCTTCTTATTTTTTCCTTCTATCCTGACGACTAAACTGAAATCCAATTATTTGCTGTGAGCCACCTCCTCTGGCTCTTCACTAAGCTGCTCAAAAAGTCATTCACTCTAGAGTCTTCTCCCGTACCATCTTTTCACATATTCTCTCTCACTTTATATGCCCCACACGCAACCAACTACACACACATGCAAGCAAGCAAGCATGCACACCCACACATACATGCACACACACACACACACACGCACACGCACACGCACACGCACACGCACACGCACACGCACACGCACACACACACGCGCACACACACGCGCACACAACCGTAACACAAACATGCAAACATTAAAGTATGTTTGTCCAAACAGTTATTCAACCTTGACCTGAAGGTTGGGTCTAACTATTTCTGCAAGTGTGGCTGCGTTTATGACAGGGAACAAGGTATTTTATTCATTATTCTTGTTCCTTACAATGATTACACCACTCCTCAATCTTAATGGAACTGAACTCTAGAGTCGCAAGGAGAGATTATGCGGGAAGGAACAATTATAATAGTCTGTGTTCTGAGTCCAATAAAATTTCATTGCCACATTAATGTTTGTGCATTTTAAATTGGTCTATCTCCTCATTTATTGCCCATTATATTTAGACTTTTAAGTCCCACAAGGGGAAATTCCTTTCCACTGCTATACTTATTAGACAACAAAACATACAATAGCACACAATAACAGCAATGCAACAGCAATGACGACAGAAAAATGACAAACAGCGGTACACAATCTGGCCTGTCCAACGACACCCGTTGTTTTAGGTGGAAATTACTAGGGAACTGTTTTCAGTTAAAAGAATGAAAGAGAATCGATAATTTAATCCAAAAGTCTCAATAGAAGAGTAGGGAGACAAAATACAACCACCCCAATTGTATAAGTTATATTGTATTAACATACTCTACCATGCAGATTGGATAAAATTACATTTCATTCATTAAACAAAAGAAATTAAACAAGCTTCTCGATTATTCGATTAATCAAAAAAATGTATCAATTGATAGAATAATCCCCAAGAGAATGACCTACAGTAGTAGCAGCCCTAGTGGCTATGACTGTCTCAAAGTTTGCCCTTTACATGAAATAGAACACTTTCTTCGTTTCAATACACTTTTTGCCTGCTGGTGCAAAGTGTTACGAATGAATGGGCTGATACATTTCTCAGAAACCCTTCTTGGCATCGCTGTTTCTCTGGATGCTGGTGACAATACCACTGCCCGGCATACCAGCAATGCGCTGGTGCAGTGGAAGGAGTGCTGTAGTAGGCTATGAACACCAGATAGCTCATACATGTACACATGTTCTTATTATGATACGCCTCCTCTCCTCCTCCAGTGTCTCTTGCCTTGTGGGCACTCATCTTCTTCTTGGCCTCTCTTTTTAAGTGCCAAGACTTTTTGATTTCTTCCTCTAAGCGTTGGTATATGAGCCAGTGATATATTGTAAATATATTTACTGCACAAGCCAATTTCACCCACTCACCACCACTCACCCACATTTTTGCTTGATTTGCCACTACTACACTGCCAAATAATATTGTTTATGGCTTGCTACCTCCTCAGCTAATGTTTCGATTTCAAAGTAATGAGCTTTGGTGATTACTTAGCCCATATGTGGAATGGTATATTGCTGTGACTACTGGATCCATATGCTTGTTTTCTGAGCTATTGTCTTCAACATTTTACTTACATTAATATGAAAAGATTTAATAGGGTTAAAGTTACTGATTGTGATGCTACGTTAATACATTTTGCTGGAGATCCCTTGGAACCATTTCAAGGACCCCTGACAACCAATGCTCTTGCTGATTACACCTCTGGTCAGGTTGAATAGCTGCAGTATTATGATGAAACTAAACCTACAGTATGGGCAAAACATAACAAAACAAAACAGCTATGTGAGTGAGCTGTCCATCAAACCTAGTTCCCATAGCCCTGAGAAGAAGTGTAATGAGCCGGAGTAATTTTTAAAACACCTGTATGAGTGTTCAGGGCCTTACGAAAGCATTACCACTGGCTTGGCAAAGATTAAACGAACCAAACAATAATAGAGAGTGAGATGATTCACTGTAAATTAACCGTGTTCTTTTCATCCCATCCTTGCTGTAGAATACTTTGGTAATGGTTATCTTGGGAGTTTGTTGTGGGTGGAGAAGAAACTAGAAAAAGTGCTCCTCGGAGCACAGGTCTCCGCCAGGTCAGGTACGTTATTCTGGCCTCCTGGTGGCGCTATAATAGGCCAATGTGAAAAGGGGGCCAACCGTGCCATTTATTCTTGCATTGACACTGCATTCATGATGTCAGGCATTTTGTTCCAAAAATGTGTTTTGCTAAATTAGACCTGCTGGTGGCGCTATAACAGGCCAATGTGAGAAGGGTGGCATTTCTTCCTTGGCCTAGTGGGAATGTGCGTGTGAAATTTCACGGTAATCGCAAGCTGTGTGTATACTTTGAGGCTTTTTGTCTAACGGACCAATCCTGCAAACTTTGGAAGCCAACCTTAGGCAATGAGGATGGAATATGGGAAATCGGACAGATCCTTGTTGATCACATGACTATAGTGATACTGTGAACCGATTTGCATGACGTTTGGATAACATTTGTAGGAGTAATATTAAGAAATGTGCACAAATCGGCCTCCTGGTGGCGCTATAACAGGCCCATGTCAAAGATTTGGGGCAGATGTTCTGAATTGGCATCCAGGGAGTGTGTGTGCACAGTTTCGGAGCGACCGGGCCAACGGTGCCGGAGATTAACTGGTGACAGACGGATGCACGCACGCACGCACGCACGCACGCACGCACGCACGCACGCACGCACGCACGCACGCACGCACGCACGGACGGACGGACGGACGGACGGACGGACGGACGGACGGACGGACGGACGGACGGACAAGGGGTAAAACATACTCTCTCGCCATGCCTTTGGCCTGGCGGAGACAATAAATAAGTAAAAATATTTGGACTGAGAGCAAGCAAAATAATCAAAAGGCCTCTCTGTATCAACTTCCTTTGTGTCTCTTCCCCTGTCTCTGTCCTCAGTTGCTGTTTCTCTTGTGCTGAATCTGTCTTTCTTTCCTCAGATTCCGCTGATAATGCACATGAAGAACCAGCATAATCATTACATTATTAACAATAACTAATTTGATCAATTACTAATTATGAAAGAACATGAAAATAACTTGTTTAAAGAATACTATTATCAAATGCCTATGTTTTTGTTCAACTGTGTCATAGGTACCATTCATCTCATGATCAATCTAATACCAATAACTCCTATCCTACTGTAGTCTGGTTCTCCTGTACCTGCCAGTTCCTCTGTGCTAGCACTAGGCTCTCCCTCTGAAGCACCAGCACTGGAATCCAGCTGTGCAAAAATTAGAATGATTGCATTTATTTTAACTTAGGGAATGATTCTCTCTTTGTTGCCTAAAATAAGCTAACCATCTCAAATGTGATTCACAGTAGGGCCATACATAGGGTTTGTAACCCAAGGAAATAATGAAAAATATTAGTTTTCTTGACAGTCTCTGTGTGGACACTGGACATTAGGCTACAACATATCAAAATGATAATACAAGCAATACATTTATTTATCTGAATTAAGTTAATGGTTTGCCAAGTTCTGCCTGAAGCTATGTGTGAAAACGTGACCTGTAGCTAACTGACTTGCCACAGCATCATGTTTTGACAGGTATTTTTCCTCACTGGAGGCGGATATCCGTTATTATCCATGGGCCTTCTTTTTCTTTTTCTCTCCCTTAGGCCCCACCTTTTTTCCTTTTCTTATTGGGGTCCATTGATAATGTTATTTGTAAGAATCAATGCCTACTCATTACAAGTGCAGGCAATGGCTAACATACTTATGTTCTCAACAATGCCGGTCTCGGGGTGGGCGGAAAGTGAAACAAACCAATCACGTTGCTATTCATGACAAGCGCCTATTCTTTGACAGTGGACGGGTAGTTCTCCCCTTGGCTTGAATAATGCCAGAGCAACTTTGAAATAAATAAATGCAACTCTTTTATGGCCTGCCATGTTGACTTATTTGGCCTGCAGTCATGGCATTACTGGGCTGAATTCAAAACTCGATGTGTTTTGACAGTCCATGACTGCAGGCCACTTCAGTGATTACGCAGGCATGCCATTGGGAAATGGTCCGAATCTCTCGATTGCCAGTTTGGGCCTGGGTGTGATGGACATGAAGCTAGACTGGCCATTGAGCTTTCTACTGAAATCATTGGATTTCTGTCCAGAATGATGTGAATAAATGTGGGTGATATATAGATAAATAGATAGTTAGATACAATAATAATATGTCCAGTGTTGGTTGTTGTGTTAGCGTTATAATATATCAGTATTTATAATAACTTAATTAGTATTTAATTGGCCTACTACTGGGTATTTGTGTTTGTGGTCACCAAGTCTGAAAAAGGTTTAAATACATTTTGCCAAAATTAAGGCCTCAAAAGTATTCAAATGTCTGAAATAGTGATTATATTGGTCTTAAATTGTTTGCTTTTCACACAAATAATATTTAATAGATATATTCATACTGTATATAGATTCAGATTTGTCACCACCTCGTATTCACATCCATTGACTTTATGTCACCCATGAGTATGGATTGCATCATGCATCTCAACATTAGATTGAGTCATTTACTGTAGATACCAAGATACGGATGGCTATGACAGATAGGGATTAGCAAGGACATTTAGCCAATAGCCATTACTAATGTTTTGGAAACTTGGTCTTAAATTTCACTCGCAGTGTTATTAAAAAGGTCTTAAGAAATATCACATTGAAAGTGCTGATACCCTGTAGCAGTAGGCAGTTTAATCTTAAAGGTTGTAGACCACTGTATAATGCAAAGAAAAGAAAAAGAAAAAACCCTTCAAATACACATCTGTAGTACATTTTTTCTAGGCACATGAACACACAGAAGACTTAAACATACATCCTACTTGGTAACAACAAAAATAGCAACATTTTTGGAACAAAATGTGAAATGCACTGATAATAAAATATATATATAAAAAAATACACATCAATAGCAGGTCTCAGCAGGCTAGATTCAGGCTGACCTCAAAATAACATTTTCCAATTGTGTGCGCACCACTTCCCCGGTCTCACCTCAGCTGCTATCAGCTAAACCCCAGTGCATGGTCGGTCAGTGTATCCATACACCTGCGACTACCTGAAATAGAAGAGCTTATATTGATTTGAGGAATAGTGTATGTTGTGTGGTTTTATAATGGCATTCACAAATCACCAAAGGTGGGCAAAGTACTCAACACCAGTACTTGAGTCAAAGTATAGATACTGCCAGTCAAAATATTACTCAACAAGTGAAAGTTGCTCTGTCAGATTTGTACTTTAAGTACAGTAATCAAGTAAATATACTTTGTTACTGTCCACCATTGCAAACCACAACCATGCTGCTGAAACAAGGCTCTCTATGCAGTAAAATCTGCAGCGTTTATTTGTCCATTTGTAAGAGAGTGAACAAATGTAACCAAATGGACCCGTACACTGAGTATTTCACTGTGTATAGTTGTAGGAGTGGAGGGAACTGCAGTGCACTGAGCACATGGCACTAACTGTGCTCTTAAGTGCAACACTAACCCGCAAATGGTTATAATTGTGATCTCTGGTTGTAGGCCTGGAAGTGAGACTAAGGCTATTTATTGATGGGACAAAGCTATTGGTTTGTATCCACTGTTATTATCAATACACAAACTTGTGCTTAACCACTTTCAACCTGCCATCCCTAGTTTTGCCATGTCATTATAGGTGACAACCTTTTTCAAAGATTTCATCAAATGTTTGTTTTTGAAACTCCTCATGTTGCTATTGGTCATACCATAGGACTAAAGCTGAGGTGGTTAGGTATCCCCTGCCAAATGAATGGCATAATTACTTTCATAATGTATGTGTGCGTGCATGCGTGCGTGTGCATGTGTCATTCTCTCAAAACATGATCATAAAGTCTCTAACCCGAGGTGCCCCGGCTCTGCCTCAGTCAGCTGTCTCAGTGTAAAGTAATAGCTGCTATTGATCCAGGGGCAATCTAGCAGACAAAATTGGCTTGTATCAAGATCCAGACCCATGATTCAGAAACACACACGTACTTTACGCACACAGGCAGGCAGGCAGGTGGGCAGGCGGGTGGGCAGGCAGGTCGGCAGGCCTACATCCAACATTCAAGCAATTTACCAAACATGCACTACATAAAAGTAGAAACAGTAGCAGTAGCAGTAAAATAGTACTAAAAACAGCATTTGCACAATGCACAATGTAATTTGCCTTGTGTGTCTGTCTGTCTGTCTGTCTGTCTGGCTAGGTTGCTAGCTGTCTGTCTGGTCAACGTCAGCAGAGAGGTTGCTCTCCTCGACTGCTGTGGTAACACTGTCAGGAGGACGTTGACCTGTCTGTAGGCTGTCTCACTTTCGTTGGCAATAAGGCCTATCAATATTGTGTCATCGGTGAACGTATTCACCAAGTTGGAGCTGTGCATGTCCAGTCCTGGGTGTTGTACAGGGAGTAGAGGAGGGGGCTCAGGTCACAACTCTGGGAGGCTCCTGTGTTGAGTGTCAGAAGGACAGAGGTGTTTGAACCTATCCTCGCCACCTGGATGGTATCTACGCCACAGGAGGCCTAGTATCCAATTGCACAGGCTGGGGTTGAGTCCTAGGTCCCTGAGCTTGGCGAGGCTACAGTGTTGAATGCTGAACTGTATTCTCACTGCATTCTCACTTATGCGTTCCTCTTCTCCGGGTGGCTGAGGGCAGTATGGAGTGTTGCTGGATATGTGTGGATCTGTTTTGCCGGTAAGCAAATTGGTGATGATGGTCCAGGATGGGCGGAAATATGCTACATACATACGCTATATTTATCCAATCTGCATTGCACCTATTTTCTCACTTTTACTTTTTACTTTAACAAATAGCAGTGATTATTTCAAACATGAGTTTGAGATAATCACCAATCCAGGGAAAATATACACTAGATTTTCAAGCAGCATGAGATGCTTATAGATCCAGATCTTGTGTCTCGTGAGTCATGACCTTTGACACTAAACTAATTATCTCACACACAGTAAAACTGAAGAGAGAAACATACTTCCAGGCAGTCAGGTCAAAACTAGAAAATGAACATTAACAGCTGGTAGGCCTACACTTAAGCTTACTGAAAAGTGAAATGAGGAGCACCTGTGCTCAAAATGAACTAGCATGAAGCATTAAGCAACACCCAATCAGAATCAGGAGGCAATAAACACAATTATTAGGTAAGGTCGGTGTGGCCTTTCTTACATATAGCCCTAGTCACTTCTTTTGGCCTTGTTTTCATAGACCTGGTTGCTTATTTCTCTCGCAGACTCTGGCAACACTGGTCAGGGCCAGGGCCAGTGGTTTTCAGCCAGCGCCAAGAGGTGAGTTTAAGATTTTAGTTTTCTTCAAGTTTAACTTACAAGTGGCCTGGCTACATTTTTCACTCGACGCCACCTGTCCTCCCACTGACCAGGTCGACCACCATTTCAAGTGGTGAAATCATAATAATACTTTTTTTTAAGGATTTTATGACAGAATAATGATTTATGTATGCCTCCTATAGGCTAAATGCGGGCCAATGCCGCTCAGAACTCTGTTCGGAGCATCTCCGAACGACGTGTCAAATGTGTGTGTGTGTGTGTGTGTGTGTGTGTGTGTGTGTGTGTGTGTGCGCGTGCGTGTGTGTTTGTGCGCACGTCTGTCAGTGCGCGCGCTTCAGTGACGACTAAGGAGGCGACAGGACGTGTATGTGAACAATTGACTGGGCTGTTAAGAATAGCCTAATATTGCCTGTTTTCTAATGCGTGCTAGTGATAGGCCTGCTACATCAATTATTCTTTCACGATGACTCATCATGAAGTGGTAGGTGGCTGTGTGTGTGTGTGTGTGTGTGTGTGTGTGTGTGTGTGTGTGTGTGTGTGTGTGTGTGTGTGTGTGTGTGTGTGTGTGTGTGTGTGTGTGAGTGTGAGTGTACATGTGCACCACGAAGGCGACGACGAAGTGAGAAGCCATTGAACTTGGCTATTTACATTTTTATTATGACACTTTTTATATGTATTTGCATTTGAGCTTGTTAATGGGCTGTTTGTGTGTGTGTGAGTGTCACTGTGTCTGAGAGACGTGTAGCCTACCACTTGTTCTTAACTACTTAACTGTGTAAAATGTTACTCCATTTTATAGTAGTTGTAATTCTCTGTGCTATTTTGACATCCATCTGTTTCAACTGTCATGCTGAGTTCAGTATAATTGTCATTAATTGCTGTTGTCATTCCTGGAATAGAAATCAGTGACTCAAACGTTTTAATTTCAAGAACCCCATAACTCTTACAGAGTCAGACATGTAAAGGTCCATGTGTGTTCCTAAGGTTAATAGGAGCATCAAAGCAATATTTGAAATACTTTTCATTTGCACATGCATTCCATAGGGCTGGACCACACATGGACAAATGACATCATCAACTTGCGATGGGAGTTGACCCTATTGAGTGAAAGATTAACTATTTCTAAAATAAATACAATATTTAAGGTGATTTTGAAATGTTATTGTATTTTTAATTTTAGTTATAGAGGGCAATAAGGCTTATTAGCCAGGGAACTTTTTAAAATGTTTTCAAAATAAATTGAAGATATTTTGATAATAGCCGATTTACAATCTCACAAAGCATCACAACGCAATGTGTTGGGCGCTTGTAGATTGCCTATTTCAAGTAGTCTATGTATATAGGGTTAAAGTGGTTAAACTGATTTTGATGCTATTAACACATTTTGCTGGGGATGCCTGGAACCCCCTCAAGGAACCCTGGGGGTTCCCAGACCCCACTTTGAGAACTACTGCATTAAACTTACTAAACTAACTAATTAAATTGTTAGTTAAATTTAGCATCTGTCAGCTAATCTATACCTTTGAGTTTGCTAGTGCTTATCCTGCTCAAATACCGTATGGTACTGTACATTGCCAACTGTGGTATATAATGTAATATACTGTAGACATACTTCTTTTTTCTTTTATATAAATGATATAGATTTGTATTCGTTTTTTATAAGACATGACATCAACAAAATATAACAATAAAAACAAACACCAGACTATAATGCATGTTAAATATGAGTAATTAACCTATCATAATGTACAAAACAGAGCAGTCACACAGCAGAGTCGAGATGACCCGTGATAGGACCCCAGATGTATTTGAATGTTGCGAGACTGTCCTGTTTGTTGCAACGCAGCCTCTCCAGGTGTATCAGTGATACAAACTCATTAAGCCATATAGTAAAACAGGGAGCGATGGAAGTCTTCCACTCTGTTAAAATAATTCTCTTTGCTGCAAGTGTACCAAGCATAAGAGTACTTCTTGACATACTTCTTCTTTTGCCTAATTCCCATCAGGGTCACCACAGCGGATCATCTGTTTCCACCTCTGTTTTCTGCGTCTACCTGTCCTACCACCTGCATGTCCTCTCTTACCACATCCATGAACCTCTTCTTTGGCCTTCCTCTTCGCCTCTCACCTGACCGGTAAGAAAAAAAACAATATCTCTCTTACAGTGTCTATCTCTAGTCTACCCACTATAACGTGCCCAAAACCAGGATGCGTGGTTGAAAGTGGCTAATGAATGTAATAGATGCAGACAAGAAAACACGTGTCTATAAAGTGTCACTTGTCACATCTATAGATGGATGGGTGTGGATTGAGATGCACTCAGCGCCAATCTGCAACAAAATCTTCTGAGGTGAAGAAAATATGCATGAAATAACTCAATTTTAGGTTAAGTGCGAACGCTTGGGGGTGGCAATTGCCATCCCCCAGGACCCCAAATGATGCCCCGGCCTGACTTGTATGTGCCATCTTATCGTAGATTCACATTTCCTTATGGCCACTGTGCAGTGGGAGACATGGCAATAATAACTGGCAATAATCTTTACTCCAGAAAGAAATTCAGCATTCACAGGATGGCTTTGATGAAAAAATGAGGGGCATGGTTCAAAGGGGTTTTATTGTCACGTGCACATACAATACAGCTGGTGGCAATATTGCAGGCAGTGAAATTCCTGTCCTCTGGGCTCCCTCAATAGTGTGGATACAAACATAAATTTCTATTTTTATCCATATTCTGGAAAGGGTAAAAATGCATTAGAAAAATGCGAATACAATGTCAGAAATAGGAATAAAAAGAGCAATAACATTTTAAAATAGATTGCAGATTACTCTGTAAAATAGTACATAATATTGTATGCAGCTATACAGTATATATACAGTATACATTACCATGACAGCTCAGTCCTGGTGATTTGCTTTATTGTTTTAACCACTTGAACCCCAGCACCCCCTATTCTGGAAGGAACATTCCCCAGAAATAGCCGATGCGATGCCTTGTGAGTTGTGAGCTATTGGGAGCTTTAATGAGCTGTTTTCCTCCAGCCTTTACCCTCAGTTAACTTGGATTGAACACAAACTCAACACAACACACACATATATGCAAGCGCACAAACGCATGCCACACATACTCACGTATGCACAGCACACTTACAGTACCAGCTTATCAAGCACGCAGTCATGTATGTAATCATATTTACTCAGGAGCACATACAGTATGCATGCACACACACACACACACACACACACACACACACACACACACACACACACACACACACACACACACACACACACACACACACACACACACACACACACACACACACACACACCACACTGCTCATCAGTTGTCCCTGACGGTCTGGCTGCAGGTGACGCAGTGACAGATGTGTCCCTTGGGTTGTATTTGAGCGCATGTGCACCCATGCATGGGAACAGCATGTTTGTGTTTTCATGTGCATGCAAGTGTGTATTCTTCAATACGTGTTTGCTTTCGTGTGTATCGTTGTCGGAATACATGCTGCTCTGTTGAGAAGTTGTTGACTCGACTACTTCAAAAGTGTCCCGCAAAGTCAACAACAGTGAGAGCCATTGTTGTGTGAGAAAACTCCTCCATTGTGAACAACACTGTGAACTTCAAAAGACACAAGAGACACAAGAGCGATAAGACTCAAGATCAGTTTTAATTGGGAGCTGTCTGAAATCTCCTATTTGCATAACATCTGACCATGTTGCATGTGCACGTACATCCACATGCAATCGTACACACCAAGGTTATTATAGTTTTTAATTTTCATTTGTTTTGACTTCATCTTTTCAATTTCAGTCAGTTTTAATTTGTTTCTTAAAGTGTGTTTTATCTTGTGAGAAGGTAAAGGTTAGAGTAGTTCTGATTAGTTTTTTAGTGTAAGTTTTAGTTCTTTATTGTAATTATGGGGTTGTTAATCAGTTTTAAGAAGCTTAGAAAAATATTGTAAACTGCAGATCTACAAGCTCACAACACACGTGGTGCGCTTTTAGATCGTCTATTTGCGCTATTTTATACTGAAAGACTAAAAACGGATCTCATTTTCTCTATAATTGTCTCTGCCAAGCCGAAGGCATGGCCGAGACTATGTTTTGCACCCTGTCCGTCCGTCCGTCCGTCCGGGTGCATGTGTCCGTGTGTGTGTCCGTCTGTGAACAACTAATCTCCGACACCTTTGGCCGAAACTGTGCACACACACTCCCTGGATGCCAGAGCAGAACTTTTTCAGATCGGCCTGTTGCAAAACACATTTTTGGATATTACTCCTACAGATTTTGTCCAAACATCACGCAAATCGGTACATATCATAGTCATGTGATCAAGACGGATCTGTCTGATTTTTCATATTCCATCCCGATTGGCGAATTTCTAACATTGCTGGCCCACAATAACCTACCTGACCTGGCGGAGACCTATGCTCCGAGGAGCACTTGTAATAGTTAGAGTTGGTTATAGTTGGTTTTGTAAACACACAATACAGTTTCAGTTACCGGTAGTTACTTGTAAACCCTCATTTCTATTTTTATTTCAATTAACTAAAATGTTTTAGTTTTTTTAAATTCTTGTTTTAGTTTTTTGTTTTATTTAACTATAATAACCCTGGCACACACAAAAAGGTTCAAACACTCAAAATGAATGTACTCTTCCAGATGACCATTATAGGAATGTCTCCTGTTCAATGCACTTCACTCCCACACTGTAAACTGTGAGAGCACATGCAAATGTAACCTAATGGACTCAATGGACCAAATGGATCGTAATGGACGCCCAAATGGTTACATTTGTACACTCAGAGTTAAAGTTGATACTGTAGATTTTATTGTGCAAATACATTAGTGTTGCACAAAAGAGATAGGGTCCAAGTCACTCAAAATAAAAAGCCTTCGTTGTTATGGCTAATGCATTGCAAGAATTAAAAACGCACCTATTGTAATGGTTGCGGCACACCTGGCTCCAGATGTGAAGCCCTCATCATGGGACTTCTCTCCATTTTTTGTCACCTACTCAGTCTATTATGGTAATGTGTCATGTGTCATTTGATGCCATTTCCTACTCATTGGGTTTTTACAAACATTATTTTTATATTTTTCATGTGGTATACGGTCTGCTACTCTACTCATGCTTTATATGTGTGTTGTTCTTCTATTTCTAGTCACCTGCTCAAACTATTATGGCAATGAGCCTATGATGTGTCACTTCTTATTCGTAGTCTTTTACATACATGCTTTTCATGTCATATATATGGTCAGCTACTCTATTCATGGTGGGTTTTATATAGGTTATTTTGTAGCATATTGTTGCTGTCGGCAGAAACCTTGTATATCCGTAGTAAAATTTTAATGTTTTTTCATAAATGAATACCCTGCTACCTAGCAAAAATAGCCGATCTACAAGCTCAAAGCTTGAATCCTGAAAAGTAACAGTTTTGGACTCATGAGCTTTCCACCCAACAGCGACGAAATGCGATGTCTATATCAATCCCCCCACCCTCCATTTCTAGCCATCTGCCCAATCTATTATGGTAATGAGCTTATGATGTCGCGTCTTATGTCTTGTTTGTTCCTCACTTATATTTAGTCACTTTGATGAAGGCATGTGCCTGCCTTGGTCCCTATCTCTTCTGCATCCACCCTATATCAAAGAGCACCTTGTATGGATTTTACTAATCTGCCAAAAAGATTTTAAAAAATTGGCCATTTTTTACTATTTTGAAAAACATTTTAAAATAGTACAATATGGCTATATATATATATATATATATATATATATATATATGTATATATATGTGTATATATATATATATATATATATATATATATATATATATATATATATATATATATATATATATGGCTATATATATATATATATATATATATATATATATATATATATATATATATATATATATATATATATATATATATATATATATATATATATATATATATATATATATATATATATATATATATATATATATATATATATATATATATACATATATATGCCTGGCTAAGCATCTCCTTCACACTCTGCCTGTCATTGAGGTCTGCCCTGTACCACTTCCCCAAGCACTTCACAGGTTTCTCTTGGACAGTTGGAATGATGTCCGCTCCTATCTTGAAGCGAAACCGTTCCTGGACACGCCCCTTTTTCAGTACTAGGCTTCTGGATTTTGCCGGTTTGAACTCCATCCTCGCCCAGTTTGTGAGCTCAATCAAGTCCTCCAAAATCCATCTTCCTTCTGGCACTGATCTTGCCGTGATGCTGAGATCGTCCATGAACGCTCTTATGGGCAGCATCTGGGTGCCACTTGCAAGTACTGCACCTCGACGCAACTTCTCTGCTGACTTGACGAGACGGTTCATCGCTGCGGAAAACAGAATCACTGAAATTGTACAGCCAGTGACAATGCCCACCTCTAGCCTCTGCCAATTAGTGGTGAATTCTCCGCAGGTGAAGCGCATGTTGAATCTGTCGAAGTAGTTTTGCAAGATATATATATAATTAAATATAATACGTTTAAGGATAAGGGGTAAGGCGGCGTGCAAGATAGGGCCCACGCTCTTTTCTCAGCATTTTCTACAGTAACAGCTATTCTACAGCTAATTTAGTATGACAGACTTCCTCAAATCTTTCAAGTCGCCTGGGTTAAAAGGTTGTGGTATAATTTCTTTCTTTTTGTCAGAAACTGCTGGCACACGCAGCTCACAATTACGATGTCTGGAAGTGTCAAAATGATTGTTCCAGTTGCACCAACTCATAAAACTGCCAAAATCTTCCCTCCACCTAAAACAAAATAATAAAGATAAAGAATCGAACAGGGACGCACCGTGTGAGACTCATGCTGACACAGGCTTTTACTTTAAAATATAGATGCGGCTTTGCCTGCAAGGCATAATGTGTGTTGGGATGGGAAAACGATTGGAAGTGACTGAAGGAAATAACATGCACTTTAAGAACAGAGATGATGGAGAGACAGAGAAAAGATCTCAGAGGTAAAAGAAATTGGTGTGTGTGTGTGTGTGTGTGTGGGGTTGGAGAATCTGAATGTATACCCGTGTTACTGCCCTCTTGTTTGAGTTTTGGAACAGAATCTCAGAATCTGAGCCAGTTTCCTGGACAGAATCTGAGCCAGTTTCCTTCCCTCGAGCTCATCAGAAACTACACTAGTTCCTTTGAAAGCTTGCAGGCTTATCAAAGGTTCTAGCCATCCTTTCACTGTTTCAGATGCTACCAGGTGGCAAGTGGCTTCATAGCCACAGAACTTTGGGCAGTTGATTGTCAATTAGTTACTTTCCCTGGAGCATCAGATTTATAAACGAACAAGCTAGTAAAAAAAAAGAAAAGTGACTTGGTATGTTTTCTTTGCTTCCAACAGGTGAGTTCATCTTGCTCTTGTCTCACATTTTCAGACCCACCGCCTGATGTCGTCAATTCCAGCGACAGAGGGTCTGAATCACAAGTCACATGTCCAGGGTTTCCAGGGTTTGCCAGAAAAAAAGCTCAGGTAAGTCTCTGATTGGTTTGGCTTTAACGATAGTCCTTGGTTGGTCAATTCATATCAGTCGAGAAAATAAAAAGATGTGTCAGTCACACATCTTTTTATTTATTTATTTGTTCCAACCCCAGCATCCATATTCTTGTACAGTATATTGGCTATTTTGGCAAAGAGATTTGGTGTAGATGGAAAAAAGCGGTCCAAGGACAGCGCCAACTAAGGTCCAGTTTACTAAGTGGTTAACTACGGTACTTTTCAACAGTTGTTCCCAGACATAGATATCTGTCTAATCATCTGGCTACTGTGAGACTAGTCTTGTTCAAGTCTTTTAACACATTGGCAAATCATTTATTACTTTTGTAAATAGTTCTTAAACATGAATCAATTTTCAGTGCTCAAATGTTTTTGCACTCAAAGATTAGTGCATACTCATACTTCTGAAAATAGTTATTTGCAAATGTAAATCATTGTGACAGGAAAGTAATAATAATGAAAACACTGGGCCGACCTTGCTCCAGACTAGATTGATTGCTATTTATTGCAGAAAGAGGACATCTATCTAATTACACCATGAAGTCAGGACAACGGGGGAGCTATGCAAATGTCACTCCAGATGTGAACAATACCACAGGCTCCTCCTACACGCACGCAAGCACACAAGCATGCGCGCACGCACACACACACACATATAGTGCACGCACACTAGATGTTGATGAGTCACCTTGTAACTCTGCTTTTTCATTGGTACTTTGTAAGAAGTACACACACACAGATTGTGACATGCACACTTTGTGTACACTCGTGCTTGGCTTGGCGTGGCTTCGGGCTATTGATCTCTCAGCGAGTTATCCAATCACTATAGTGTTTTATGTTATTATTATGCAGCATAATGTGTTGTCAGAGTAGGGTGTGATTATTAAGTCTGACAGACCCTTGTTAAGTTCTAAACCAAACAAATGAAAATGTGTGTGTTTGCTGCTGCCTTGTGAGTCTTTTTCAGTATCAGACATCCATCTGTTCAAACACTAACACCATTGCCCATCAATAGTCACACAAGAATATTAAATATAAAGATGCAAGGTTTTGACCGACAGCAATGATATGGAATAACAATTACAAAACACACACGCAATATCCCTAAAATTGCTATCTTGCCCACACATATGGGAAAGTGCATAGCGGATTCTAAAACCACCCGCTACATGCATTTGGTAGTGCACGCCTGCTATGGAAAGGTCGGGAGTCGGCCTGGGCGCACAAAGGCACAACATTCAGAGTTCTCCCTCACTCCTTATTCTCAACGAATCTCTGTGATTCACATTTTCCTATAATCAGCAGAAGTGAGAGTGTCAAGGCAGAGGCACGTCTGAATTAAGTGATTGTGAATGTGATTGTCATTACAATTTTACTGTAATCCACAAAAGTGTGACTGTTAATTCCTTGTGTCAATAAATTGTGTTTTTGGCCTGGATTGCTGGCGCAGAGGTCCAGGCACCTAGGCTGAGTGTAGCTTGACAGCTCGTCGCGGGTTCCGACGGCCTTTGCTGCATGTCACTGCCCATCTCTCTTCCCATTTCCTGTCAGCCTACTGTCCTGTCAATTAAAGGCATGAAAAGCCCAAAAATATATATTTTTTAAAACATTTGTTATTGTTTTTATCAGCAGTTGCCAGTTAAGCTTATAAAATGTTGTTTGATCTGCGTTTGCTATAACCACACCAGACCATTTCATTTAATTAATCCAGAACTGTTAACAAGAACACAAGCAGATTGCTGTAACCAGCAATGTCTGAGTGATAATTCTGTGTATCAAAAATTATTTTATTCCAAGGCAACGCCGCTCTTCCATGGGGAGTGGTGGCGAGTATCTTCTCTTAAAGGCAATGGCATCTGGCACGGTGATTGGTTTTATGAATGTTTTTTAATAGCGCAAGTGTTT
The DNA here is from genome assembly GCF_963454915.1 of Gymnoscopelus microlampas. NCBI lineage: Eukaryota > Metazoa > Chordata > Actinopteri > Myctophiformes > Myctophidae > Gymnoscopelus > Gymnoscopelus microlampas. Next base: position 25,023,025 of record NC_139942.1, on the reverse strand, counting down.
TAGGGATAAGGCTGGTGTCGGAAGATAGCAACTTTTGCAAGGGAACACCCTTTGCGCTATGCTAAATCTCCAAATAGTGGGTATAGCAACTTCAACGCAAAATAAGGCCCTGAGACTGCAAGCTACACTAAAAGTTACCCCTTCTCCCTTGCTGTCCACAATCCACAGTACACAGACCGACAACCTGACTGGGTAGAACCGCTGTATTGAATGTGCATGGGAATCATAAAACATATTTTGATTTATCTTTTGATTTGATTTTAAAAACAGCACACAAAATATTAAAAGAAAAGTGCCAGGAGGAGGCAAGAAGCCCAAATGGGTTATACAAGGCCTCTACCTATGTATAACAACATTGAAAACATTAATAGAACATGATTTGTAATCAACAAAATATTAATATATAGAATTTACAAATAACGTGATTGCAGTATTAAAACAATCTACAAAATTGAAATACCTGATTATACCTCATTATCCATGACAAGATTACTGACAATAATTAGCCAACATAGTTGACATATCTGATTTTACAGGGTGTCACACAAGCAAACAGGGAATAGACCAAAATAAACCAAACAAAAAAGTTATGACGGAATGTGTGATAATGAATGTGATTCTTCAATTTTTCTTATATAAATTAAGTGAAGAAAGGAATGGAGTTGGGGGTATGATTAAACTTAGAAATAAAAATGCATATTTGTTGATCTGGAAGACAGTTGAAAAGTGGAGCAGATTGGTCAAGTCGTTTTGAAAAAGTAATAGTTCTGACAAATCTTTTCTGAAGTAGATACATTCTGTGGAAGTAGGAATCATATGTGCTGGCCCAGACAATATTGCAGTATGTTAAATGTGAATAAATCAAGCTATAATATAATGTTAGCAGACAGTTGTGATTGACCAGGCCACGCATTTTTCTGATGACACTAGGCGATCTAGATACTTTGTTGCAAGCGAGATTGATGTGTTCTCTCCAGCTTAGTTTCTCGTTTACTAAAACTCCCAAGAATTTTACATCACTTTAATTGATTCAAAATGATCATGTTTATAACCTGAAATGGGCGATCCATTAGGTAATGATGGCAGACATTGTCTGTTAGGATAAAACGTCCTTGTCGCAACATTTTTCGCGTGCCTTCATTTTATTACACTAAAACATGACAAACGTGTTGACTACTGAATATGACTGAATAGATTGTTTTGATTATGATTTCCCGTTTCATGTGGGTAAAGGTTGTTCGGTCACAGCACTTTGCTTGGCACGATACATGGTATTTCTCCGTAAAAACATTAATAAATTGCCAGGGCTTTTATTTAAACCATTATATTACCTAACCTTGTTTAAAATGAAGCAATAGAATACGAAAGAAAGTATGAATATTTCATTTGATCTTGCAGCACCAAACACGGCACAGAGAGACATAGAGAGAGAGAGACAGAGAGAGACATCTGCACGCCATACAATATTTTATGATCAAATTAGATTGCTTTGTAATTCGATTGGTTTGGACGGTTCGAACATGTCTTTTCTATATTTGAAAAACGCCCTAATTCACTGTTACATGTATGCGATTACCTACACATTTGCTTGCACAAACATATACCCAAGTGCACACACACACACACACACACACACACACACACACACACACACACACACACACACACACACACACACACACACACACACACACACACACACACACACACACACACACACACACACACACTTTCAACTGGCTTATAATCGACAGTGTTTGTTTATCTCCTGCTCAGCTGCTGTTTTCTGTGGATCTCCTGCAACATGAATATTAATTTGGTGTTTGATATTTATTTCCCACTAACAAAGAATGCATCTACGTTCAGCGTTGGTGGTCCTTTATGGTTCATGTGGCACAAACTGCAGAGGTGACAGATCTGAATATACTGAGATAACTCACATTATATTGTGCATGAGAATATAGCCTGTATATTTGCACACCTAGGCTACACAGTATATATTATGCAAAATCCAGAGTGTGAATTTAAACCAGACAGTAAAAATTAAAACTTTTCTTTGTACTTATGGCTCACATAGAATACAGTATACTCCCTATGTGTTCCTGTAGGTTTAACTCACACATATTTGTTCACATATGTTCTATATGTAATACAAGCATTGTACAACTTCTGTATGTATGCAAGTTTTCTAAATTCAAACATTTTCCCCAAGTGTTTTAACCAAGGGGCAAGGCTTGGATATTTACGATGAGGCCAACACGGAAGCTTATGAATGGCCAGAGTGGCGCTGTTTTACCCTGCGCCGACCTGAAGTGTCAGAAAGAATTTATTTTAGCGCAAGTGAATGGGTTTTTGACAAACTTTAGACTCGATTTTCTTACCGTAATAAAAATTGTCATAAATTCTATATGCTTCCAGTCGCTAGTTTAAAGTCTCCTTTCAATCATCATGATATGCGTTTTGCTAAATTATGGTCCCATTTATTCTAAAATTGACGATAAAGTAGGCTATGCTCCAGGAGGGGCGGGATGATTTGATTGACAACCTACACAACCAATAGCATTCATTCCCCGCCCCCGCTCTTGATTGACAAGCTACCCAACCAATAGCATTTTTGGGGGTGTTTTCCGGTTCGCTGGTCACGTGTCTGCTCTCAACCAATAGCGTTTGAGTTCCGGCGTGGCCAACTGTATATATTAACGATGGAGGAATGCATGTTCCTGAACTATCGGCTTCATTTTCGTTCTGTAGAAAGCAGGGGAGTGGCTTTGTCCATTCTTTTTTACAGTCTATGGTTTTAACACAGTATAGTTTGTACCATGTACAAACTATACTGGTTACTTAATTGGTTACTGTACTCTATGTTTTGTATCCTCCTATAATTTGACAAACCTCTGTAGTGCATGGGTGCTTGGTGTAGTGGTGAGGCCAAAATTGTTCTGCCCGGTTCTCCTCAGTGGCTGGAGCAATTGATCTGAATTTGCACACAGCCATTGACCCTTACCATGTGCACCTAACAGCGAAGCCCGTTTTCCGATTACACGAATCTCAGCTATTTATTAGCGTTTTTGTGTTCGCTGGCTCCCGGGTTGCCAGATCATGTGCGCATATCCCCCCACGGGTATGGTCTAGTTACTATAAATCTGCAAAGTAACTAGGCTAGACTAGACTAGTAACTAGAGTAAAAAGTGCAATATTTGCTGAGATGTAGTGGTGGAGTATAAGTATAAAGTATCATGAAATGGAAATACTCACTTGAGTACAGTACTTGAGTAAATATACCACTGGTAGGAAGTATGGTTTTCTAAGCTCCTGCTGTCTTGAATGGTTGCATTACATTACATTACAGTCATTTAGCAGACGCTTTTATCCAAAACGACTTACAATAAGTGCATTCAACATAGGTAGGGAACGAAACTACTAATCACCAGAAGTCTTAAGTGCATTTCCTGCAAAAACAAGCAACCAAGAGTATACCTAGCGCTAAGGTAAAAGTGCTATATATCAGCTACCTACTTTCTTAAACAGATGAGACAAAATAGCAAAATCAAATGAGCACGAGCTAATACAAAAAGTGTATCGACTAAACAAGATCCAATAAAACTGTACAACAATAAAACAAGAGTTTGTACAACTAGTTAAAAACAAGTAAGCCAGACAAAGAGGAAGGGTAGTGTTTCCTGAAGAGGTGGGTTTTCAGCCTGCGGCGAAAGATGGGCAGTGACTCTGCTGTCCTGGTTGCCCTCTCTTCCTGACCTTCAAGCCATAAGACATATGAGTTGATCTACTGGGCTGAATTAATTGACAGAGGCTGGCCAATAGGGTGATTTGCATTGCAATGAACTCCTTGTATTAATTGCCCAAGAAGGCCCCTGCATGTTTTATGAGGAGAAACAGCAGTTCAGTGTTGAAGGCAATATTTTAATGACTGTCCCCTGGGGTGAGAATGAACTGTGAGAAAAGATAGGTGAGAGAGAGAGAGAGAGAGAGAGAGAGAGAGAGAGAGAGAGAGAGAGAGAGAGAGAGAGAGAGAGAGAGAGAGAGAGAGAGAGAGAGAGAGAGAGAGAGAGAGAGAGAGAGAGAGAGAGAGAGAGAGAGAGAGAGAGAGAGAGAGAGAGAGAGAGAGAGAGAATAATGTCAGAATAATGTCAGAATAATGTATAGCTTTATAGGTTCTGAAATGTAATTAATTTATCTTATTTCCTATGTAAATTCTGTTTGACTATATATATACTGTATGTAGGTCATGGTCATATGTGAATGAAACCTGCATGATTAATACCATGATCACACTATTAGCTTCCAAGATGTTAATCTGCTCACTCCACAGCCTTACAACGTAATTACTCCTATATCAAAGTATATTGCTGGATTAGAATGCAATATTCTAATTGGGTGGCGCTGACTGGAAAATGTAGCTAATGAATTATGAATGATATGGCTCAATTTATATTGGTGAGAGAGCATTTTCATCACGGTTTAGCAAAGTGTTATTGACCAGCCTATCTGAAAAGGACATCATGTCAGACACCATCATGTGAAGTCATTCCTCTCTCTGTTGCTGGTCACATAAATGGTCTGAAAAGTTGCTTTAAAAGTTTCACCTTCGTCCCTTGTCCTTTCCTGCAGCTTACATGGACATAATACTCTGTCCTTCACCCTGGCCTTGTGCAACAGCAGGCGTGCTAGTTTGCAGTGCCACATCATGAACACCTACTGTACTGTCTGTGTGGCCAATGCTTGATAACAACAACCGCCTTGAATGAAACAACCTTCCAAATAGTTTTTTCCTCATTTGCTTTTGTCCTGACAAGTACTCAATACACAAGGATGCGTTCCTTGTCCAGGGCTAAGTGAGAGCCAAATGAAGTGTGGTGACAAGTCCTGGACTCTGGACCATCTCACTGGATCTTTAATTAGGGAAAGGAGGAATGCTTTTCCTTTTTTAATTAGAAAAAGAGAAATGATGTACTCCTTCATTATAAAAAGCTTTTAGAACCATTAGAGAAATGTTTGTGACTGACACTCAGACCTTGATAGCTTGTCTGAAATTCCATGCTGTCATGATTCTGGAGCAATCTCTCCCTGGGGGACATGACAGTAAACACTGTTGAGACTGGCACTGCATTAGAGCTAGAAATATCCATTATTCTCGAAGCAATTATTCTATCAATGCTTTTTCGATAATAGGATATTGCAAAGCATGTTTTTAACTATCTATCTTCAAATTAAGGCAATTTTTTAATATCATTTTGTCATTATTTTATCAATATATATATATATATTTTTATAATCTGTTAAATTGATTTGTTTGATTAACTGTTGCACCCCTAAATAATACTGAGTGCTGCAGTATGATGCAATGTTACTTACTTTCATCTGTTATGGTTGATGGTAATAACCTTGACTCCAGTTTTTACTAGAACATGTTAAAAACTGAAAGTCCTAAAGTGGTTTGAGGTAATAGCAGGCAACCCTTTTTTTGCAAACTGTTCAGCCAGTAAATTAGTCATTTCCTCATTTTACATTTAGGTATTCCGTTGTTCATCCAACCATCCAACCATTCATCCATCTATCCACGCAGATAGCCTTAACATCAGCCAAATCACGTCTTAGATGTTTAGTTAGGACAGCCATAGATACTGTAGATCAGCGGTTCTCAAACCTTTTCATGTCAAGGACCCCCAAATTAATATATATTTGGCTGCAGACCCCCATCTGAAAAGATAAACATACAAGATTGGTGTTGTCAAACATTTTTAGAAATATTCCAAATGTTTAATTTTTTTTCAATATTTGAAATAATTAGCAGATCCACAAGCTCACAACGCTTTAACACATTTTGCTGGGGACCCCCTGGAACCCCTTCAAGGACCCCTGAGGGTCTCCGGACCCCACTTAGAGAACAACTGCTGTAGATAAGCGGATCCTAAATGTTTTAGGCTCACACCCCCTTCTACATCCCAATCGGGTTGATGCACCCCCAACAGCCTATTTATAGCCACATTAAAGGCATAAAAGTTTAATCATGCACAAATAATAAACACATGCAACTAAATATTCAAGAGTGCGACAAATATGCTCTCAAATTTTAATGAAACTGAAAGTATACAGTACAGCAACAAACTTTCAATTAATTGCAACAGTTATGCAAAATGCATCACTTTTAAAGAGTGAAGAGGGTGGCTGAGGTCAAGGATACACACATTCTCATTGGCAGATAGACCCATCATGAGAAAATTGGAGGAAAATATGTTCTGCCGCATTAAAGACACATTTTACATTTAAATTACAACTGAAGTGCATTTTCGGTACATTAAAAGTGTTTAATTTTAAATAATTATTTTCATTACAAATTTACAAAATAAATGTTTTTAATTGCTGTGTTTTCACTTTGTGTAAAAATCTGTCTTAAAATAGTGTAATACTTTAATTATTACATGATTACCCATCAATGGGTGTCACATCACTTTGGGAATTATTGATACCTTTCAGATTTTGCAGCAGCACAGCAAATGAAACAGGTCAAATAATATAATGACAATAGTAATTATTATTATTATTATAAGTAGACTGACATAGCCATCTGCACTTGGACTGACTGGGTTAGCATAGTAATTAGCTTGTGGTTCTCCCAGCCGCTATGCGGATGTGAGCCAGCCATAATTGGATTATTGGCACATTCAAGTAGCAACGGGAAACAATGGGAAAGTCTTATTGATTTCAGAAGCTTTATTACCAGTTCTCACCAACCACACTGTAGAGGACACACATGCATGCAACCCCCCATGGTCCTTCCATTGATGTGAAAAATGCTAGTCTGCATCCATTGTGGTCTTACGGCCCGTGATGTATTTTCTAGAAAGATTGGTTCTGGCTGGAATCCTTTTGTAGTTCCATAATGGAATTAGCTTACAGTAGTCTCATGCCGTCATTCATTGACTGCATTGGTCGTATGGTGGCTGGCTACTTTCTCACAGCAAAGGCAAAGTAGGGCTTACTGGGGCCAGAAATAACTGATTCTGTTTAGAACACAGGATTACAAGGATTGCTTTTTTTTAACAGTAACCCAGCAAACATAAATGTGTCATCAACAACAAATAAAGGGCATTCTGGAAATGTAAATTCAGTGGCTTAGATAATGAGTTAGATGCTTAGCCCTGTTTGACCCGGCAGTGCAAACTAGAATATTGGGAGCAACAAAGGTCATAGAAAGACAGGTTGATATTATCAACATATAATTGAAATCCACTTTCTGTCGTCCTGTATTTACAGAGTGCTCAATTTTCACTGGCATATGAATAATAATGGTCCAGAGAATGGCTGTACTATATGGTAATGTAGTTCAGCAGGTGTTCCATTAAATCCCATGGAAGGCATGTGATGGAGGGGGATAAATAAAGTCAAAGCTTACTTTCAGGAGAGTGAATCTATGCAAAGCTTGTTCCGTTTTGTTTTGCATAGAAATTACAGTTTAAAACAACAGATAGTACTGTACCCTGGTCCTATCCCCTGGGAACTTGAGAAAAAGTACTGTAGCAATGAAATAGAGCTTCAACTATCGATTAGTTAGCGATTATTCTATCAATTACTGTTTTGATTAATTCCATTTTTTTGAATATTATATATATTTATTTTTTGTTGTTTATTTTTTCATAATAAACTAGATCGATGAGTCTGATTAACCATTTAAACTGTACTTTGTCAAACAACGGTGTAGTGTCTATGTCATGCATTCAGTGCAGAGTCCTGCAACGGGCCGGGTACCCACGGCTACCCGACGGGTACCCGCGTTTGACGGGTGAAAACGGGTGAACATTTTACTTTGATAAGATCACGGGGACGGGCGGTACTGAACTAATCGCGAGCGGTTGTCATTTTATTGTGAAAATCAGAGAGCACTGTTTCCGCCCAAACAACGTCACTTGTGTAACTTACAGTAACACAGCACAACTGCATGGAGCACGCTGGTCAGTTATCTTAACTCACAAAAACACATTGAACATCCTGTTAAACCTTCAAATTAAAACCATCTGACGACCTAAACAACGACACATGTGTGCTGCGTAGATGCGCGTTTGCGCGCTTGGCTTAAGCTCGCTCCTCCGTCTTCACTTGATTTCTGTACGAACCTGACCACTGAATGTAGCGCTGTTGTTGAAGGCTGCTATCTTTTTCAACACACTTTTCAATAGGATTTACATTTTACTCTGCATGTAATGACGGGTAAACGAGCGGACAACGGGTCGTTTATTTGACGGGCGTGTCTGGTTCGTATTTTGAAATGATCACGGGTGCCGGGTTGGTCTACGGATCTGAGTATTGACGGGCGGGGCGGGCGCGGGTTCTCAAAATTGGACCTGTGCAGGACTCTGATTCAGTCTGAAGAAGGGCATTGGCTGGAAATGTTTTATTTTTACTCTCCGCAGGAGAGTTTTGTTTTCACTTTCTAAATATGACACACCGATTGGTCAAGCCTCACGTGACACGTGACAATACGGTGAAATACTGTATAAATACATGGCATCACTTTGACAGTGTCTTTGCCACTGTCAAAGTGAGGTAAGACAGGAACCATCACGAAATGGCTGCATGGCTGATACATAATTGGCAGATAGGACAGATAGGACACTTATATAGACAGGAGGGATATGACACTTACACAGACGGATAGGACACTTACAGTACACAGACAGGACGGATAGGACACTTATACAGACAGGACGAATAGGACACTTATACAGACAGGACGGATAGGACACTTATACAGACAGGACGGATAGAACACTTACACAGACAGGACGGATAGGACACTTACATAGACAGGAGGGATATGACACTTACACAGACAGGACGGATAGGACACTTACAGTATACAGACAGGACGGATAGGACACCTACAGTATACAGACAGGACGGATAGGACACTTATACAGACAGGAGGGATAGGACACTTACACAGACAGGAGGGATAGGACACTTACATAGACAGGACGGATAGGACACTTATACAGACAAGACGGATAGGACACTTATACAGACGGATAGGACACTTATACAGACAAGACGGATCGGACACTTATACAGACAGGATGGATAGGACAGTTAGAACATAAGAATTAGAACATTCCCAACATTCCCAACACAAGTCTGGTAAGAGTGAGGTAAGACAGGAACAATCACGAAATGGTTGAGAAATGGCGGATACTGTAACAATTGGATAGGACACTTACACAGACAGGGCGGATAGGACACTTACACAGACAGGACGGATAGGACACTTACATAGACAGGACGGATAGGACACTTATACAGACAGGAGGGATAGGACACTTATACAGACAGGACGGATAGGACACTTATACAGATAGAACATTCCCAACATTCCCAACAGCGGAGAGTTGTGCTCCGAGGAGCACTTTTTCTAGTTATATTTTAGTATTGGATGGCTCAATAAAGTCACTTAAAGGGAGCCATAGTGTGCCGACTTGCTTGTTTCCTTTTTTTTTAAACTAAATGTTTATCCCACGATTTTTGTAACCCATTTTTTCACCCAGTGCCAATGCCTAAGCTGTAATCCTGGGCACTACTCTCCCTCTGCCAGCCTGGGGAGAGCCCCGAACTGAGCTCATGCTTCCTTCAATGCATGAGGAGTGCTGCTTCTTATCACCTGACAGGGGGGAGTTTCCTCGGTAGGACGTAGCGTGTGGAAGGACCAACCAGTTCCTTTCCCCTCGATCAGACGACCTGGGGGAGGCAGTATAGAGACCAGGATTACTGCATGTTTTTTGTGAGGGTACCTAGGGACACGGGGAGAACATGCAAACTCCACACGCGAACCCCTCCTAGGTTATGGGCACTGATGACGCGGAGGAGAGAACACGCTCCCCAGCTGTTTGCTTTTGATCTCAGTTCGTTTTGGGCCCAGCAACTGCCTTCAAGAGGTTTTAGGATGTGGTGACCTCTGTTGATCCTGATTAACTGTTGCACCACTACCTTAACTTAAAATCAAATAACCACGGGTATTTTAGGAGACAGTATATCGAAATGCTGACCAAATGCAGACCATTTAGGAGAGGGCTCGGGGTGAGTAGCTGGGGAGCTTCCAAGGGCCTTGGGCTCATTTTAGCCCAAACAATTTACTAAACCAAATAGGCTGTATTAATAAGTAAGAACAGCACCTCAGCATTTGTGAATAAAAACAAATGCAAATGCTCTCTGGCTTTTCCTTGTGAACCGCAGACAAGCAGAGGTGTGCATTTCTGTTGTTGTTGTTTTAATGTGAATTAATTTTCTATAAGCATGCCTCACTGACCTCTGGATAAACCAGCTAGTGAGCTCTCTCAAGGCCTTTTCATTTGCTAAGCCAGCCAGCATCATGCTCTTCCAGCTATACCTGCCTAATGATACCCAATGGATCTCTATCTAGGACAGTTGGCTACCACACTCCCCCCCCCCCCCCCCCACATATTTTCTTCTTTACACACTGCTTTCACACATACAGTACATACCATATCTGTGCTGTTTGCTGGAGAGCCTGGGGTATTTTTGGTTTGTCTCCCGCGGTGTGAACAACCTCCTCCATGTGTCTTTTTGATGGTTTTGAGGAGAAGTTGCACTGTGTGTGTGTGTGTGTGTGTGTGTGTGTGTGTGTGTGTGTGTGTGTGTGTGTGTGTGTATTTCCGTGTGTGCATACGTTTGAATAAGAATAAAACATCACCTATCCTTTAGAGAGTTACTCTTCCTGAAAAGCAAATAAACAAACAAACAAACAGGAAGGCTGGGTTGCACGTTGGCTCTGTGCTGTTCGGGTTGAGATGATTCCCACCTTCACTCTAGAGCTCTGTGGATCATTTCCCCTAATTGATGCAAAGTGATGGCTGATGGCAGCGCTGACACTTTTCTGCATATTTATTACACTTCTGCTTGGAAATATTCAAATAAAAACCCATTTCAAGCACGGATAGTGGCAGAAACAACAAAACTGTGAGTGTTTGGTAGAAGTGCCGCTGGAGTGCTTGGGCTGTGACCGCGCTCGTGCGTGCGCGTGCGTGTGTGTGTGAGTGCATGCCTGCCTGTCTGCCTGCGTGCATGTGTGTGTGCACGTGTGGGCATGTGCGAAAGATGTTGCTTTGCAGGCTTTTTCCATTGTACCCGCATTAATGTAGTGATGAAAAAAAAAGCCACTTGGCTCTTGGCCGGTTAGTTCACATGAAATCATGCTCGTTTGTGAGCGCGAGGACGCGGGTTCAAATCCTTGTCTCGCATGTCTCTGGTCCTCTCTCTGCCCTTTGTCTCCTGTCTCTACACCAGTGGTTCTCAAAGTGGGGTCCAGGGACTTCCAAGGGTCTTTGAGGAGGTTCCAGGGGGTCCTCAGCTAAATGAGTTCATATAGCATCAAAATCAGTGTAACTACTTAAACCCTATTTTATACTTCAGCTATTCGAAAAAAAAGCCGAACTACAAGCTCACAAAAATCTGACAGAGCGGAAAGATAAATGGGGTCTGTGGTTAAAAATATTTTTACATAAGGGTCCACAGCCAAATATGTATAAATTTGCAGCCTCCCGCGGGTCATGGACAAGATCAGGGAGAAAAGGATGAGGCTGGCTGGGCACTGTGTCAGACACCCGGAACTGATGGACCACAATGGAAACAAGCTACGGCTTTTTTGTGTATAGTCCACGTTGGCGTTGTGACTTTTTTTAAACTGGCAATAAAGTCCTATCTATCTATCTATGGCGAGCAAACTGACACTGGGGAGCCAACCCAAGACACACTGCTGCTTTCAAAAATAGCAGATCCACAAGATCACAACACGTCGTGATGTGGCACTTTGTGAGCTTGTAGATCTGCTATTTGCAAATAGCCATAGTAAGTGGTTAATGTAGTTGTAATACAATATGCTTTGTAATAATAATCTAAATCTGCAAAGTAACTAGTAGTATCTAAAGCTGTCAAATAATTGTAGCACAAAGCACAATATTTGTGCCTCTGAGATGTAGAAGTATAAATTAATGGAAATACTCAAGTAAATAAAAAGTTCCCCCGAAATGTCCTTAAGTACAGTACTATATAAATGTACTTAGTTACTTTCCACTTCTGCTGAGGACACTATCATTCTAGCATTTACTCTGCAGGACCTGGCGGGGGGCAGGAGATGAAGGAGAGCACAAGGACACCTTAGCACTTGTATTATCACTATAGGAGCATGTTCTGATGTTGATGGCTCCCTAATGGTGGAATGACCTTCCCACTGAGAGGGGAGATATCATCCATTGTAAACTGAAAATCGATGCCTTCGGAAGGGACCCCTTCAAATGATGAGTTAGATGAAGCTGCTCCATTTTATTAGGCTACAATGAAGTTAACTTAATGAAATGTGATTTTCAAGGGATCCATCAATCATATGTGTGGTGTCTTATAAAGGCAAGTCATTATAATTGCCTGTTGTTTGCGGCCTTGTGAATAGCGCAAACAAAGGTTTTTCTCTTCATTCACACACTAGATTAAGATTTTGGAATGCAGGTGCCTGAATGCTATGTTTCTGACCCTTGTTCTACCTACTATTAGTGTCTTCAGTTTAATACGTAGCACAGATTCACTCCGATTTTTGACTCTTCAATATACTGTACAGTATGAAAGGCAATCTGTATTTACCACATGAACCCTATAGTGTCGAGTGTCCCTATTCTAGGAACAAACATTTGGCAAAATGTTTGTTCCTAAAATTTTCTGTGAAGAGATTTGGTGTATGGAAAAAAAGGAGATGGCCTAGTATAGACTCCTGGGGATTCCAGTCAATGAAGTATAGGGTTTAAGTGGTCGGCAAGTACTCTCGCTGCATGCACGCACGCACGCACACACACATATCCCATCCGTCTGGAACAAATCTAGCCAGTGGACCTTAGAAGTACAAAGAATGCATACTGGATTGGTGTACACAAACACTTGATTTAGGTAGGGCATTGCTTATACTGTCACATGAAACCCTCTATGGGAGCACTGTGACGCAAGTGTCAACATGTGCAATGCTGTTGACGGATATTGACAGAGTCAACAGAGCCATGCACTAGGTACTGTATTATTGTCGATTGAATAAACATGATATACAACAAGGTATCTGCATATATAGTGTTTGCATTGTTTTCTCATAAAATGCTGAGGATGACTTGCTTTAATCAGTGCTTAGCTGCTGGATTCTGGCAAGCTACTGAAACACTGATAAGCATCTCCATTTGCTTTGGCATGCAGTGTAAGCGTGAGCAATGATTTATGAATTATATTAGTGAAATAGAATGCATGCTAAAATCATCTAAATAAGGAAAAGCTATCTGCGAGCATTCCCCCTAGTGGAAAATATGATATATGACATTTTATGGCACCAGCAAATTATCTTGCATAGATTAAGGATGGGGAAAGTCTACGGTAAGGGTGCAGTCACACCGAACTTTGATTCTGCCTATGCGGGCGGATTCTGCCAATGCTTTTCCATGGGAACGGAGCGGTTTGTTGCCATTCGAGGATTTCCCCCCAAAAACCCTCCATTCCCATTGAAAAGCATTGGCAGAATCCGCCCGCATAGGCAGAATTAAAGTTTGGTGTGACTGCACCCTAAGGTTTAAAGTTGTTTAAATGGTTACACTGGTTTTCCTAACAGACAGAAATGGATGGAATTAGGAAATAGAGCATAGTGTTACATTTGATTAAAATGTACCTGGTATGAAGAATGTTGTTATCACGTGAATACTGTAGTATGTGATGTTGATCACAAATGTGTCCCTATTTGTGCAGTACCCGTTGTCAGTAGATACTATGTGCTATGACTTTAATAGGCTACCCATTGTCAGAGTACTTATAGTACCCGTTATCAGAATATTTGGAGGCCATGTCAGTATAGAGTAGTCATGCCGCACGCTGGTTCTGGAGAACTGCTGATCCGACTGATTTCACCCTCGACACTGCACTCTCTTGGGGCATCAATGATACACACGTCAAACGTGAATGCAATTGGTTGGACGGCTCTCAAGACGTGCAAAGAACAGATACAGGTACAAACTCAGATACACACCCACAGAGATTCGTTGAGTTTATAGATAATGCACCTCACTAGAGTGTACAGCGGATTTTCCTGTCCAACGCTTTTGGCTTCGCTGCTTTCGCAAGTGTTCCGGTGAGCTACAAGATGTTTCAGCTTTCCAGCCTTTAAACTGTGTGTGTGTGTGTGTGTGTGTGTGTGTGTGTGTGTGTGTGTGTGTGTGTGTGTGTGTGTGTGTGTGTGTGTGTGTGTGTGTGTGTGTGTGTGTGTGTGTGTGTGTGTGTGTGTGTGTGTGTGTGTGTGTGTGTGTGTGTGTGTGTGTGGGGCACATTCTGAAGTTCAACATTAGAGAATGTTGTATTGTACTTTAGGCTACAGTGCATACAAGTCCCCAACCCTCAGCAGTGCTCTATCAACCTCAGTGAACTTGGCAGTGAAAACCTTACATGCTGCAGGGTGCTACGGTACTTTACCATAAAACACAACACACACACTCACAAGTTCTGTGTGTGCAACCATGAGTACACTACATAACCATTCCAGATGGCATTACACAAAACTAAACTAGCCATTAGCCAAACTACTTTCTACATCTAAATGGGCTTGTAGCACTATTTAAGGATTCAATGCAAGGAACATTCCACCTTCAAAGCTTTTATGTCGTCAAGTGCGTCAACGGACAATATCAGCAAATGCAGCTATAATTTAGACTATACTGTTGAGGAAAAAGTACTGTAGGTAAGACAAAATCTGGTGATCACTCAAAGACTGAGGAACTTTTAACCCTGTCTTATGGTGGAATTTCCCAATGTATCTTTCAATTAAACAGGCAAGAAGAGATTTTTTTTCACATTGTTCATTAACCACTTTTTTGTTTTTAAATTCGGAAATGTTCTGAATGTTCATCTCAGAAAATGTTGGCCTATTATGACCTGCCTAAATGTCACCAGGGTGAAAGCGGATAAGATGAACTAGATTGGAGTCATAGATCACCCAACACAATGTAGGAACCCCCCCTCCCAAACCAAATTAATAAGCCAACAGACGATCTAATTAACCATCTGACTCATAAGCTATCTATTGTTCTGTCAGTCAAGGAACCCTGCTGCTGATGAGGTTCAGACTTAAATATGCTATCGCTTGTCAAAGTGACTGCTACAGGAACAATTCTGTCAAACCCTGACACTTTGGGAACGTCTCCCCCCTCCAGATGTTGTCACGGTGTTGCAAAAATAATGAGCTCAGGGCAACAGCTGTGCAAAGTTTTAGCTTAACGACTTTAACTCAATTTCTTTAATCTTATTTTTTTCCCAGCAAGGTACGGCTCTGTCTGACGGCCTCTGGATGCAAACCCAGTCAAGTATTTGCCAGCCCTAATGCTAGTGATATATCACTAGGGGATATTAGGGCTATATCCTAATGTATCACTAGCTGGCAGAAACCTCTTATCTCCATATTTTAACTTTTTGTGTTTTTTTGCAAAATATTATATTGCCCTACTGATCATACTACAGCATCACACAAAATAATCAAATATAGCAGATCTACAAGCTTGCGACGGGTCCTGAAAAGTAACAGTTTTGGACATTTCCACCCGACTGAGATGATATGAAGTTCACAATCTATATATACAATTTGAATCCTGCGCCATGTCGGTTGTCTGTAACGTTGTATGTAGTCAGTGTGACGTCATATGACATCACGGTCGTGACATCACGATGAGACACGCCAGTGTGACGTAATCTCACGACAGCATGACATCACATCCTACCTATAAATAGGTAGGATGCACCAGTTCGACGCCTTCCATCCTCAACACAACCCACGCCGACGACCCTTTACACAAATAAACTGCTAACTTCATCTCCTGCGATTTCAACTGCGATTTCAACTATCTTTTCACATTGTACACCACTGCACACTCCCCACAGGTCTGCCATACCAGGTCTGAGTAATCACAAAGTGGGTTTTGGTCATTGGAGAGGTGATGCACGTCACCACTTTCTGAAGTGGGTACTTTCAAAGCCTGCCGTGGATTTAGGAGAGCACAAAACTCTCTCTCACACTGTGAGGTGCCTGTAAGGTGGCACTGCAAAGTGAACGACGCGCCACGCTAGACGTTCGGGCCGCATAGCGGCCCGAACTTCTAGTTCATATACAAATGTATCAGCCAGCTCCATATATGGAGTTATGAGTTAGTAATCATGGATTATGCGGTGGTTTTGTTTGAGTCAACGGTTTGTTTATATTTGGGTGTCTGAGTCAACGGCTTGTTGTAGGGGTGTTCAAGTCATCTGGTCTGTCATCTTACTTTTAAAGGCCCATGCACGTGTTAAATAGAAATGGATTCTTATTCCATAAGTCGGTGGTTCTCAAACTTCTTCGTGCTAAGGACCCAAAAATGTATTTGGCTGCGGACCCCCATCTCAAAAATGTGTTGTGCCAGGGACCCCCAGAGGCAAAGACTTGAGTTCAAAATGTTCACTTTAAAAAAACATATCAAAGATTTGCATAAATTGATAATTTTTCAAAAATAGCAGATCTATAAGCTCATAGAGCACAAAGTGATGTGCTATGAGCTTGTATATCTGCAATATTTGAACAGCCAATAGGTATAAAATCTGGTTACAGTGGTTGAAATGATTTTGGCGCTATATTAACACGTTTAGCTGGTGACCTCCTGGTACCCACCCAAGGACCCCTGGGGGTCCCCGGACCCCCCTTTGAGAACCAATGCTATAAGTAACACGAAGAGAAATCAGCCACTAGAGGCTGCACTAGAGAGATGGTAGGGAGATCAATACGGAGGAGAGAGAGAGAGATAGATCAATGGGGGAAACAGCAAAAAAGAGAGACAGAGCCAGCGAGTAAGAGAGAGTGAGAGAGAGAGTGAGAGAGAGAGAGAGAGAGAGAGAGCACCACAGCTTGGCATCCTGAGAGCAAGAGCAATCCAGCTCAGGGCACTGAGGGAGAAAGGGAGAGAGAGAGAGACAGAGAGAGAGAGAGTGAGAGAGAGTGAGAGAGAGCGGAGCAGGTTCTCTCATTCCCCGCTGCAGCCGTGCTACGCAGAGTGAGCGGAGCAGAGAGGAGAGGAGGGAAGCAGAGCGGAGGACATCTGAGTCGTGGGGAGACGGCAGGACCACGTACGTACCACTTGGTTACCAGATCGATGCACTTTTGCCACACCACACAGGAAGAGTGAAGAGCCCTTCAGGACATCTCTGACTGAGAGACAGTCGCCAGAGGGAGAGGGAGAGAGAGAGAGAGAGAGAGAGAGAGAGAGAGAACAGAAATAAGAGAAGAAACATCAGCCCGGGCCAATTTTAAAGCATCTACCTTTTTGTACAGATCAGGTAAGTTAAATGTGTGCAGTGCCAAGCAAGTGCCTTGATTTTGTGTGTGTGTGTGTGTGTGTGTGTGTGTTTGCATGTGGGTGCGTGTGCGTGCGTGTATTCATTTAATCCTGAGTGGACATTTAACTCTGAACGTATGCCAATGTATAGTGACTAATGGATATTACTGTGTGTTGTGTCCTAGTGTACTCACTTGTGCACCTCAGCATTGTGTGTGTGTGTGTGTGTGTGTGTGTGTGTGTGTGTGTGTGTGTGTGTGTGTGTGTGTGTGTGTGTGTGTGTGTGTGTGTGTGTGTGTGTGTGTGTGTGTGTGTGTGTGTGTGTGTGTGTGTGTGTGTGTGTGTGTGTGTGTGTGTGTTTACTTGTATCTGCGTTGTTTGGTTTTGTTGCCTTGGGTTAGTTTTTGCATCACTTGCAAACATATGGCGCGCGTGCAGACCAGGGGCTGGGTGACTAATTGACTGAGGATCATCTCTATCAATCAAGTCCTTATCGTGTTGGGCAGAGAGAGGAGCGCAACAATAGCTGCTTAATGGCCCCCAAGCTGGGGCCCGAGGTGTGTGTGTGTGTGTGTGTGTGTGTGTGTGTGTGTGTGTGTGTGTGAGTGGGTGTGTGTTTTAGAAGACAATCAGAGCAAGTTAAATATCTTTGGATTATGGGCACTTGAGTCACTTAATAGGGTCATTTGAGACCTTCCTTAGAGATAATTAATTGGAACAGATATAATTATAAGGGAATCTGTCATAATTGCCACACAGAGGGAGGGGTCTGTTCTTCAAAGTTGCTGTCGCTCTGGGCTGTCCCTATCCCACTGTTGTTGAACATATATTGTATGTCAGTAACTACTCAACAATGGCGTCAATTTAGATTGAACCATGTCACTGCAATTATACTTGATTGGAAATGTGAGATGTATGCACGTGAATCTCCCATGGATACTGTATGTACTCCTTTGATGGAGTTTCTCAAAGTGGCGTTCAAATGGATTCTAATGGGTCCCCAGAACAATGAAAATGACATTTACATTTTTTTTCCACCGGCATCATTTGCTAATTAGATTCCATTTTATTTGGGAGTCCTGAGCCAAATGCATGTCTTGTATGACAGGTTCTTGGCAAAGAGGAAAATACCCTCATAAAGACTGGGTCAGTTCACTGCCTTGCATTGTTAGCTTCATGAAAATTGCCGCTCAGCTATTTTGGTTGTGGTACCCCTCTCTGGTGACATTTAGGGAGACGTGTCATCTTTCTGTGGACATACAATACTTTGTGACACGGTGTCCCTATTTTGGAAATACTCTCTCTCTCTCTTACTGTCTATTTCTCTCCTTACTGTCATTCCTGGTTGTCTCTCCCCCTCTTCTCTTTCTCTCTCTCTCTCTCTCTCTCGCTGTCTCTCTCGCTGTCTCTCTTGCTGTCACCCTGCGAAGGTTATTGTCATACATCCAGTTGCTCTAATTTGTCAAAGTCAGCTGGGCATATATTGCCCATGGTTACAGCAAGCAAAGGAGTTGGGTGATTTGCTGTTAGGTATTTGATTCAAATTTCAACATACTGTGCCAATACTATTTGCACAGTATATTGAAATTTCAATCAGAATCAGCTTTATTGTCACATCAATTACTTAGTAATACAAAATAAAATAAATGCTGATGGAGCGAAGAATATATACCGGTAGTATAGTATTATACTGTATAGTACAGAGAGATGGATACATTCACAGATAATGTAGCTATCACAGATGACACACACACACACACACACACACACACACACACACACACACACACACAGACACACAGACACACACACACACACACACACACACACACACACACACACACACACACACACACACACACACACACACAGCACTAGATGCAAACAGAGATAATGGGCACACACAGAAGCAGAGAGAGAATATTAACAAACGCAAAGCGAGGCAGAGAGAAAACCTTCCAGACGAAAGGGAGGGAGACAAGGATGCTGACACCGCTACCGAGGGAAACTCTGATTCCATTTTCTTGTGAAGTAAGAACCCGAACAGTTAATTTCAGTGGCTGCCTCAGTACACTTGCGACTTTTTCCACAGAATCCTGTGTGTGTGTGTGTGTGTGTGTGTGTGTGTGTGTGTGTGTGTGTGTGTGTGTGTGTGTGTGTGTGTGTGTGTGTGTGTGTGTGTGTGTGTGTGTGTGTGTGTGTGTGTGTGCGCGCGCGCGCGTGCGACTGTGCGTGTGCGCGCTGCCTCTCTCCCCTGTGGGACCCCATGTCATTATGCTGAGCTACGTGGTGAAGACTCCAATCTCTCTGTTTCACTCCCTTTCTATCTCTTTCTCACTTTCTCTCTTTTCCACTCCATCTTTGCTTGATTCCCATTGATTGCTCTCCTTTTTTTCTCCTCCTCTCTCAATTGTGTCTCTCTCATCTGTCCATTTCTCTCTCTCTCTCTCTCTCATTTCTCTCACTTTTACGTGAGCTTGAGAGCGGAGACGGCATCTTCCGTATTCCCACCTGGGCCACGGGAGGAGACATTGCTGAAAGTGCAAGTGCCTTTGGGAGAAGCTCATAGGGCTTCAACATGCGATGTACATTCAATATAGATTCAACGTGAATATGTATGAATCACGTAGTTGAAATTCACACAGCGTACAGGCACCATGCTATGGAACACATTATGATTGTAATATGATGGATGGATGGATGGAGGGGAGAATGTAGGAAAAAGATATTCATGCTTTCCGAACAGTTTAATCTGGAGTTGTTAATTGGCTTTTGTCATAATAGTCATATAATATAGATTTATATGGGGGGTGGTAATGGGCAAATGTAATGATGGGTGATGTGATAAAAAAACAAATTAAAAAGCTGGCAATTATACGTGAACGCGCACTTCCACAGTAAGTCACCTCGTGGCTAAATCCTTAATATGCAGATGTATAAAATGCTTCTATAAATAGCTAAATGAACAGGTGGTATTCACCGCTTGTGGCTATCAGGACTCTGCATTATCTCTGTTATGTTGGCTTTCTCCATCCCGCAGCGAATCACTCCCATGCTATGCGTGTGCCAAAGGGCAAGCCGAATGAGATTGCACATGTCTGCGCGGTAATTAATAATTTACATAATATTTCAATCTAGGGGATTTTCTTTTGTTTTCCTCCGTGCCCAACAGTGATTGTGTTAGTTACGGCATCGCCATTACTTATCGTTAGATGCGCGGTTAAAATGTGGACACATCCGGCACTCATTAGCCCGCATTTCCATCCATCAGCCGGTGTACAAGTCCAAATCAGAGGAGCGGGAGGGGCCATCAGCAAATGGAAAAGGGATGCAAATACATCCCGAGGACTGCCATTAGCTCAGTGCCGTCTGAATTGTCAATATGATTAGCACTGGTTCACTATAAAATCCTGTTGGTAATTTAACTCTGCAAGTGTACAAATGGACCCCTGCAGGTCCATTTGGTTCCATTTGTACGCTTGCAGAGTTTCAAATGGATAAATTAACAGGGGATTTGACTGTGTATTCATCTGAAATGAGCGACTACAGTAGAGCATCTTCAATTATTTGTCTCAAAATAGATTTTCTCGTTTTCTGCTCTTCAATAATTGACAATTGAACGATTTGACACTGTATATCTTTTTTTTCCCAAGTTGGCTCAATGTCTGATTTTTTTATTTTTGCTTAATGTTTCGGGATAGTTTTCCATATGGTCCATTCTGTCACCAGCTCAATCTGTATGATGAATGGTAGGTAGCCTGCACTGTGATTTATCTTTTCAGGGCAGAAGAGTTGGCTCAGGCACATACTGTACTCCACGTGAGGCACAAATTCACAGCAAAGCATAGCTGAACGAAATGGGTTCTTTCCTGCTTTCTTTCTTTCTTTCTTTCTTTCTACCATCATTTCATAATTTTAAAAGACTAAATGACAATGTATACATAAGCAGTTGTTTTCCATTGACTGAGAGTCATATAAAGATCTTAAGGATTACTGTAATTCATCACACTGCTGTACTATAGTGTGTGACCTGTTGTTCATATGTGGGCCTGGCGGCTATGCCAAAAGCATCGTAGCATTGATTTAAACTTTGTCCATTTGCTTAGAACAGAGACTGCCTTAAGAAAAAAAGAAAGGCCCGGAAGACCACTAAGGTCATCTTGGGTCTCCCGTCTCTGGAGTTCAATACATAACATACTGTAGATACTGTAGATTCCGGCTATTGATCTACTCACAAACCACAAAGCTCTTTATTAACAGGACTGGGGTTGAATGTACCAATTATACTCTGTCTTATCAACACACTTTCTGTCTGACTGCTCTGGCCTGCACACAGCGCTGTGTGTGTGTGTGTGTGTGTGTGTGCGCTTGCGTGTGTGTGTTCCTTTGTTGTCTCTATTCAACAGACTGTGTACTCATTGAGCTGGTCGAAAATAATAGCAAAGACAGAGAAACGAAAATGGCAATGTGACACAAAGCAGCCGATGGAGCAACAAGTCAGCACTTTCCGGTTGTTGTGGCCGAGGTGCCTGATTGGCGGAGATAAATTCCACGCGGCCTTCCTCCTCAAGGCGTTGAGTAGCAGTGCTGAGCACGGGGAAATCAGGAATCGATGGCAGGAGGCCTAAAAAAGCAGCTCTCTGTTATATACCGCCGACAAAGAACATTTGTCTTATCAAGCTGTTTTGATCGTGGCTGAGCTAACCGGGCGATTGATTGCACCATAAAGGTTGTAGGAAATGGTTGGTGGAGGGGGGGTGGGGTGAATATATCATAGTTGATTTACAGTAGGACGGCAGAAGTTGTGCTTTGGGTTTTTATGCTCGTGGGTTCTGGTCTTTTGTTTTATCGCACATATTCAACGTGGGACAGGAAGCGAGAGAAAGCGGCAGAGCTTAATGGGCTAGTGCAGGGTAGGGGATGAGCGGCATTTTGAAGTGACAATGAAGCAGTGCTTAGCTCTGTGCTGTTTGCTCTACATACTATGTCTGTAAGTCCAAATCCCCACGTTGGACGCCAGAGTTGCAGTGACGCAAACCTTTCATTGATTCAGGTAATTCTCAGCCAGCGGAGGCACATTCACCTGACCTTTATTTACATTTTTACAACTCGGGCGCCATCTAAATCGTTTGGTTCCAAAAACAGCATCGTAAGAGTTCAAGAGTTCATCTTGACGCTCCTGTTTAGGGAGTATCCTAGTTTCTGACTATCGACAGGCGCAGCATTGCATTAACAAATCCCTCCCGTGGCCGGCTTGCACCGTATCTCTTTTATAAGCGAGGCGCCTGCCTTATTGAGTCTCAGGGGGGCATGCTCGAGAGGTTTTATTTTTTATCCACCATCTTTCTACTCCTCCCCGGCATTTAGCTGAGCCAGGCAGCCCACGTTAATGATCCTCATTAGCCACGGTGCCCCAGTCCAAACTGGATCACTTCCACTTACCACGAGTAACACTTTAACATTTAGCTTTTCCCTCCAACTTCCCTTTCAGTCCTTCTCTCACCCTGTGTCCCGACCTGTCCATCATCGTCTTCCCCTCCCCCCATCTCCGTCTCAACCTCTCACCCTGTGTGTGTGTCCACCGTCAGCAGGTATTTACAGTTTGGAGAGTGTGCCTCCAAGTGGATGCTCCTGTTATATTGTCTGTTATATTGTGTGTGTGTGCGTGCGCGCGTGCATGCGTGCATCTCCTTTGAATTAAAATGGAGAAAAGGTGTTCTGGACAACCTCTGTCTACTAGTACTAGCTCCTTTTGTCTCCCGCTGAGAGCTAGAAGTGCTTAAGGTTCAGGCGTGGAGACCCTCCGGGCAGCATGCCTAAGGATATTCAGATATACAAACAGCTCTGCCCCAGAGACACCTTTAGCTGAAGGGAAAATCTGTTGTCTCTTTTGTAACAACTTGCTGTGCAGTGACACAGAAAGACCCTATTTGATGCTGTATCTGCTGGCTGGGGGATTATAGGGGGGGTGCTCCCACATGCTACTACAGTGCAACCATGTGTGCAACCGTTTTGACTAATGTAATGTATTTGATAGAAAAAGCACCCGTGTTAAGTTTGTTGACCTAAGCTTACACGTTCGCCAAGTTTGGATTGTCATAAAAAAAAATACTAAAAGCGTAAACTCAGTGATAAAGCAAAATCCAAATGGATTAACCTTTCTTTTGTGTTGTGAAGGTTGCTGCTTTACAGGCACAAACAGGCTTTGATTGTACAACTATAACTGTATAGTTTTCTGGTCAAAAGTGCAAATCGCATTCACAGGAAATTGAATTCATTGCAGGTTCTCTCGTGATATTATTCTCGAGTCGCTAACTAGTTCATTCTCACATGTACATGCTAATCTGTAGGCAATCTTTTCACCCTGTGACATGAAAAATAGGGAAACAAAACAATGAGTCAAGGCTTTCAGTAGAAAACTTCTGCGTATAGTACCCTTTGTAATACATACAGATCGTCACTGTCGGGTGGAAATCTTGTATGTCCAAAACCATTACTTTTCAGGAAATGGAAAAAAAAATGTTCTAATGGAGTTATTATTTATACACAAGCTCTATACTTTTCATTGGTTAAATAGTTATAAAACCCACAGAGGTGGGTTTTATTAAATAGCTGATCTACAAGCTCACAATGCATCAATGTGCGGCACGTTGTGAGCTTGTATCTATTTAGACTATTTTACTGTAATTTATGAAAAACAAAAAACGTTTAAATATGCACTGGCAATATCCTCTAGATAAAAGTGAATACCGTTTTATGGGCTCACGTGATTTCAAGTGAAGGTTTGGCCTTCTGTCTTCATTTCTTTCAGTGTTTCAGTGATTTTGTTCAGACCTAAGGCGTTTTATAATAGTACGTGTACTAATAGCTCAGTGTATCAGAAACAGTGAGGGGAACCTCTGTCTTTCTCTTAGCACCCACTTAATTTTCACCTCAGATCTTTAATGGAACATTTGTGCCAACAAACATTTAAACATGCATCTCCATTTGCCAGTTAATCGCACATGTGATTAAGGACTATGACAATTATTTGTCTTGGTGAATTTTCCATCTGTCTGTAATTAGCCAGGATGGTGTCATTAGCTTAATATGTCCTTAGCTCACAAAAAGCATCATTCTCATTCTGAGCACTCGCTTAGCAACCATCCCATTTACATAGTAAAATAGAATGAGAGAAAGACCAAGCTTTTATCGACAAAATGGCGGTGTTTGGATCACAGAATAAATTAATTTGTTGCATGAAATTAATACTTTATGATGCAGCATGAAAAACACGACTTCTAGATATGCTCCATCAATTTGTCCCAGTCAATTACGGGTGGAAAGGACGTGATGTTAACTGATTACACTGAAACACTTTATTGAACTCGGGTGTAAATGTCACCCTTTGCAAAAGCTTGTAACTGTTTGTCTCCTGACCTTTTAGGCTACCGCTAACCACAGGGGAGGTTCACGCTGCCAACCTCAGAATTATCACTCAAAACGAGCACTGGGCACGCATTTCAGATGCAAACTATAATAATATGAAATGAAAGCCACAATGGGGTGGATATGCCAGTCGATTGGAATGATTAAACTGAAGGTCAGGTTTTCATGTTGATTTTTGCCTGAGGCACAAGCGGGAGGAGGGAGTTTGCTTTTTCATTCGAAAGGGTTTATACTTAGATAGGGGGTATCGGGACAGATAGTGATTGTAAAATACTGCACTTGGAGGGTTGACAACACACTCCATATCTGGGTGTACTGTAGGTACATTGGGAACTCCTTATATGGTTATGGCTGAGTCATATAGTGACATGAGCGTGACTACGTGGTCTGCTGGCCCGCCGATCCTCCCTTTATGCCAGGTGTAATACATAGCAGGGGGCAAGTTCCCTGTTAACCACATTCTGGGGGGCAAACATTAGGCAAAAAAAATCACACCCTGTGTGAAGAGAGTGGTGCCTTTGATGAGCCCCGTATTGATGTATTGATGTTGTCATCAATGTTTGTTTATTGGACATACATACATACGGACGCACGGACAAAGTCAGATATAGGAGTTGTTGGCACCACTCAATAATAGATCTATGTAGATTTGTTATTTTCTAGAATGATTTGGTGTTGAGGGAAAAAAGAAGGCCGGAGCCTAGACCACTGGAGTTTTCCGGTCAACGAAGGATATAGGGTTTAAGTGGTTAAATATGTAACTGACAGAATGTAAGTAAGGGCTTGACTTTTCTTACTCATTCTTTCCTGCAAAACCAGAGCCAAAATCAATAAGGTTTAATTTTCTTCTCTTGGGGCTAATAGCCTTGAAAACAAATTAAATGGAAGCAAACCTGTCTTGGCTTCTAAATAAATTAGGCAAACTAGCAGTATTAGCTATCATGTAATTGCGTCCTAACAAGTGCTTTGTTTAATAAGTTGGGGAGTTAAATTTCTTCAGCTCTGTGATTGGTATTTTCTGATGCGGGTTGTGATCTTTTTGTTTACTCGTGGAGAAATGACTGGAGTTGAAAGTAATAAAGAGGAAAATTGTAAACCCACTAATTTGTCATGTCGCCATGCAGAATTTTCTGAGCCGATAGCCATCTAAATGAGTTTTGTCTTTGTTAGGGCTAGGGTTGTAATTAAACAGAAAATTGGAAAATTCTGCTGGGCGCTACATTGCGGAAAAAAGGTGGTGTATAATTAAAGTGCCTCCAAAATGTGCCGCTTGATAGATCAGTCACAGCCGCCCTGTTCTTGACAAAAGACTTGTTCATTGATACAGTTTTTGAGTGAACTTTAAGTCCCAAGGAATATGGATGCCTCCTTGGAATATCTTAAAAAACAGCTTTTAAAAGAAAAGCTGGCAGAAATTTTGGAAGTGTCTGGGTCTGTACCTCGGCCAATATTCCCCCAGTCAGCCAAATATCAAGTCATACGTCAAAATGTCATACGGCATGACTCCTGGGGAATCATGTTCTCAAACCGCCCTAGGGGAAGTGCTCTGGTTCAAATTCAAATCCCTGTCCTTGATACAGCGCGTGTATACCACTGACGCAGGCCTGTATGTACAGCTGCCGTACGTCACAGTCTGTATAGTGAGTGGGATAATATTATTCTCCACTAACACTGAATGGAGCCTCGCATGATACATCAGTTTGGCTGTGACATCAGTCAGCCTGTTTGCAAAATGGGTTACGCAAACAAAACCCATTTTCTATTCCATTGGCTTTGATGCAGGCTGCTCTCTTACACAACATGTGCTGCGCTCTGCAGACTTTCATTGATCTCTCTCAGATCCATATCTTACCCTGCCCCGGAAAGTGGTCAGACGCTTTTTCGACCTACTTCCACGGGGCTACGCCGCATGCACCACAGCTGCCATTTGAAAGCTAATGAGGTACACTGGGGCTCAGGCAACTACTTCAGCTGACACACAGCCAATACACAGCGGAGCGGTTTTGGTTCCCTCACGCATGGCTTTTCATCATGCTTTTAACTCTGAGAGTATACAAATGTAACCAAATGGACCCTTACGGCTCCATTTAGTTACATGTGTACACTCTCAGAGTTACAAATGGATACATTAACACAGGGGATTATAATGATTAGAAGATTCACAGTGGAATTCAGTCACGATATGTAAATTCCAGCTGTGAGGTCCAATTTGAATATCAACTAGAAAAGTGCGCTCCTCAGTGCAGATCTCCGCCAGGCTGGGTTGCCTACCCAGGGCTGTGTCAGTCGTGGGGCTCAGCCGTCAGGACACAAGGAAACTGCGTGGGAAATAGAGTTTGTATGACATATGGGTCAACTGTTTGCGTTTGTGGGACCACCTATGGGCAGATGTGAATGCTGTTTTGATAGTGCACTCTATAGAGGCCCCTCAACAAGTGATTCTATGTGATTTGGGTATGGATTGGATGTTGTGCTCATGGTATGGCATTTTTTGTAAAAAATAGGCCCTGCCCCCGTCACTGGCCATTCCGGAGATAACAATGCAATCTTAATAGCACCTTAAAAATTGTGTATTTATACTATCACTTTTACGTTTTATGTGTGCATTGTGCGGTCATTATATGATTCCATGTCCCTTTGTCTGTCTACTTTGCTTGATATAGAGAAAATACTGTAGTCACATACAGCATAGTAATGGCATACTTAAGTCCTGTTCATCTTCATAATGCCAAAGGCAGTGAAGTTCTTCTTAAAAGTTATTTTACGGCAGACATGTCAGATTCATTTCAATGGGACCATGAAGTGAAATAGTAAAGTGAGTGCAGACAGAGGAGGGTTGCAGTTATGTGGCAAGCATTTTAGATGGTACTGTAAAGTTAGCCGTGAAGTTCTAACTAAGGGGTTTCACTACAAAATCAAGTAAAAGAGCAAAAGAGCAAACCCCACCCCATTGAACCCCACCCTCCCAGTCTCAAAGCGGACACTCTAACCACAAGGCCACTGAGCTGGTCAAAGCTCTTGATATATGCTCAGGAATATCTATATCAATATATGTATCAGTTTGCAGGATTCTTTATTTATTTCATCACATCCCCAGCCACACCGGCTTGGTCAGAAGACCTTGCTCACTCAAGGTTATAACTACATGAACCCTAGCTGCACATTTTCATTAAATATATTTCGTGTGTCGACTAGAGAGAAAACGGGAGTATAGTCTAGAGTCTCTAGACCTGGGGCACTCTGGTCAACTAAGTATAGGGTTTAATATGGTTTAATATGGTTAATGTGTGCATCAGCTTTAGAGCATTTTTTTACCACAAAAGTATGCCGTAATAACACAATTTATCAGCTACTTTTCCACCACCTTGATACCTCTGCAACAATTTAACTGCAGTGCTCTTAATTACTACGGGATTAGTTTGGGAACCCAAATTGCTGGAAACTGAATGACTTCCTGATGGCTACTGGGTCGCAAGGCAGTAATTACTGCTGTGCCGCTGATTAAATTCACCCAATAATTAAACAAACATCATTGATTCCCTGCGGAGAAATGACGAAATGGAGGCTGTGAGTGAGAGACACAGAGAGAGGGTGCGTGAGAGAGGGACAGGCTGTTGTCCCCATGCTTCCTACAGCCCCTGCAGCGGTGGGCCAGTCAGATATATGTCATTTGGGAAATAAGCATGAGTCAATTGCACTTAGCCAGGAAAGTATTGATGTACCGTGCACTCTTCCCTCCTATACTTTCTCTGTTGAATTGATGTATGGATAGAAGGACACAAGAGTTTGATAGTTTGTGTGTGTGTGTGTGTGTGTGTGTGTGTGTGTGTGTGTGTGTGTGTGTGTGTGTGTGTGTCCATCTTTCAATAAGTCAGCACTTTTTGCGAAGGTTTGGACATTTAGCGGATAAGATGTGTGTTCATTTTGGATTATGGATTATGGTTTGGATTTAGGGTTATATGGTTACATGTATTGTGTCTGTGTGTGCGTGCACGTGCATTATGTATTTGTGTTTGTGAGGGAATGTATTTATCTCAAATTGATCAAACTGCACCACTCAGACAAATCAGTCCCGTTATGAATGAGCTGAGAAAATGATCTATGTCCTCCTGTCTTTGTTCTTATCTCTCAGCTATTGCCGTGTTTTCCCCATCTGTGCAAGCAGATGGAGTACAGTAGATGCACACACACACACACACACACGCACACGCACACGCACCCGCACCCGCACCCACACACACACACACACACACACACACACACACACACACACACACACACACACACACACACACACACACACACACATGCAAGGAGATATCATTGCAGAAGAGCAGAGCAACTTTTTACTTTACACAGTACACATGCATGTGTCTGTGAGAATCTAAGCTGCTATCCATCAGCTTGCATTCCTATCTTGGGTAGAGGTACTGAGGGCATCGGGGAAACACATTGTAGCCATCACGCAATAAAGGGGTCCAGAGCAGCTACATTATTCTTGATAGGTCCAGTTTTCCAAGGCAGGAGATCTACAGTACATTTCTAAATTTAGCACACTATATAGATAGCCAGCAATTCTCCATTTGATTTTGTTGGAAATCTTTTCGCTCAAATATGCAGGAAATCCAGTCCAATCAGAGTGTTTGGAACCTTGAGGTTTATAGCTGACAAGCACAGTCCGTTCTGTCGAGCATCACGTCTGCACAGACGCCCGTCGATAGAAATCAAAAGACAAGGTTTTCAAACTGTCGGACGGAATTCAAACTTTTGTGGGTCAGGACAGGACATACCAAAACTGGCAACTTGTCATTACATTACATTCTGCTGACTTTGAACAAAGAAATCCATTCAATACTAACCTCAGAATGACAATATAAAATAATAACATACAAAACAGACAGATGGACAGACAGACGGGCAGATAGACACATCAATCACTCAAACTATTTTTGAATCAGAAGATACTAGCGTTTTATCAGATGGACAGTACTCAAATGAAAGAGATCCAGAAGTGTGTTGTGACTCACAAGGAATGTGCAACTAAACTTACTGTAAGTGTGAAGTGAAGGGTAGGTCATTTAAATGCAGAATCAAAAAATATGAAGGGGTTTGGTCTGACTCTGAATTTGAGATTTTATAAGATGATTGTAATATTCAACTCTCTGAGTTCCAAGACAGGCTGGAGGGCTGTAAGATACAGATTGAGGATGCCATAGCCAAGCCCAGACAGTCTTATTAAGTTGAGGAAAAGTCCTGGTCCTGCTAGTATTGGGGGTAAACTCCTGAAAAGCTGTGCTAGATAACTAAGTGGACAGACCTTCGCCAAATTCACCACAGCAGCGTTATGCCACTTTTGCGTTATGATAAAGTGGTGAGATTCAATGCATTGTCTATGGAGAGGAGCAACCACTGTGGCAGGAGGTGGAGCCAGCAAAATGCGGTGCGGCAAGGTTTGCGAAAAGTTCAACTTTGCCTTGTATTACAGCAGTATAAATACAGTACTTGAGAATTATCCTGGATGATAAACTTACGTACAATAGATGCCTTATTTGTGAAAAGGCAAAGGCAAGATTTCTTTCCCTATGGAAGAAATCTTATGTTGACCGGTATCAGCTGGAACTGTTGATTTCACAATCTTAAACATGATGGGAAAAATTGTGCAGGTGTGCCAGGTTACTGGTGTAAATCAAAAACAATCTTTGGCACCTGTACCAAATCAGAGCCACACAGAAAGCTCAGGCAATATTGTTGGACTCCCAGCACTCTTTATACAATGAGTTTAATTTGCTCCCCTCAAGGCGGATGTTTTACCACCCTCAAGGTGACACCAACAGATATATGAGGTCTGTTATTCCTACTGCAATTGGCTTCTAAACAAAATGGGTCTGTGATTATCTGTAGATGTGACACAGTGCCCCCATTTTTCTTTCTTCCTTGCTGCTTCTTCTTCTTCTGACATGCTACAATGACAACAGTGATGTGGGCACCAACTATATACCGTATCTGTTTTTATGTGTGTGTGTTTGTATGTTTATATTGTTGTAAGTTTAAATTGCAAAACGAGTTTCGGGCACTCGGGTGGCGCAGTGGTAAAGTGCCTGCCCACCACCGCGGAGGTCGTGGGTTCAAATCCACCGTGGCACATCTGGCTTTGTCGAGTGTGTGTGGGGATGAATCAATTGTCATAACGACCAAATAATAAATTGCTATATTTTGGTACTGCTGTTGCAAACCAAAATGCAGCTTGGGGATATTTAAGCTTTTCTTACCTCACCTTACCCAACCTTACCTTTTGCCTTGCCTTGCCTTGCCTTGCCTTGCCTTAGATAGATTTATTTGTGTGCCACATGTAAATCTGTATATCATATTAAAATAGCCTATTTAATCTCTTCATGAAAAACCTTGATGTGAAAGCAGGGACATTTTTATTCCTGACCCTGGGACAGAAATACATGCGTGCTCTTGATTTTTGGTGGTCTCTGTGAGTGTGGTTTCCATGGTAATGTTCATGTTTATTTATGTATCATGGATTATTGCATGTGGGATGTGAGGTTGAATAGGTTATGTCAAATATGACCAGCAGCAATATGGGCAACACATTAAAATCCTTGGTGTTAATGTATCCATTTGTAGCTCAGATATTGTACATTTGTACACTCTCAGAGTTGATTAACACAGTGGATTTTACACATCTTCAACAGGATATACGTATCATATCCTATCCTATACCTGTAAAGCTAGCTACAAACATTTTCAGGGCTTTTGGCTTACAATTCATGAAAAAAAAGAAACATTAAAAGCTTGTAAACACTTCTGGTTTCATGCTTTTTCAAGCATGGCATTATGGGGTTTTGCCACAAAACCAAGGAAACATGCAAGGGAATTCACAAGCGGTGAATTGATACAAGCGGTCTAAAAGCATTAGTTATTCTTTTTTTCTTCTTCTTTTTTTAACATAACTCAGATCAAACAGTGGTCCCTGTTCCCAGTGCTGTGCGTTGAAACCACCCACCTACTTATTACAGGATACTTTGCCGTAAAAAAATCTGTTCTCTGTGAAATGATTACTCTTCTATTCAGTAGCATTAACTATTGAAAGGCAAGAGTGAACAAGGCATCCCTGTGCACCGCATCCCTCATAAAGACCATTGAATGGTCGGATGGATCTTGGGGACACTCTCTTTTGTCTGAACATGATGACTTTAAACTAGGCAGAATGAGTCTGGCAATGGTAATACTTCTCATTACGGAGGCTAGTCCACCCAGAGAGAACACGTACAATGAGCTATTCTTCTCTGACTTTCCCCTGCCTGTGTTTCTTCTCTCTCTGTCTCGTTCACACATACCATTCACGTACATGCAAACACACACACACGCACGCACGCACGTGCGCGCGCGCGTGTGTGAGCTTTCCAGCCTCTCTGAACCCATTTAGACCTGTTACACCTGTTGTTACTGTATACTTTTCAAGCTGGGGACGTCTCTGTGTCATTTTTGTTGTTGCTATATATCTCTGTTGTTGGGCAGAAACCTCTTATATCCTTATTATAACTTGTTGTGTTTCATCGTAAATTAATGCCCAGCTTGATCATACTACAGCGTCACACAAAAGTATCAAAAGTAGCAGATCCACAAGCTCGAAACGCGGCTTATAGTTCTGCTACTTTTGCTATTTTTGAATTTGAATCCTGAAAAGTAACAGTTTTGGACATATGAGGTTACCACCCGACAGAGACGATATATAGCGACATAAAAAAAAAAGTATATATATGTTCATTATATACGTTTTTCAGAAAACGTTGGTAGGATTTAGAAGGCCTCAGGTCTTAATGGGTTAAACCAAAGTGAGAATTGTAGACATGGCTCCAGATAAGCAAGTTGGACTGATGTCAGGTCAACCCCATTGAAAGGCATCTTCTAATGAATTATTAACATCCCCACAGGCTGCAAAATATAGCAACTATATGACAATTCCTGTTGAAATTTAGATGACATATAAGGTATGTTGAGACGTAGCACATCTTTGATTCCCAAATTGGGTTGTTTTAGCAGCCAAGATACAGTACTTACTGTACAACATAGTGAAGAAGATTTTAATATACTGCAGATATGCAAGTCACAATAATATCCTAATTGAGGCAAGAATAAGAATAAGGTAAAGAAATACAGCTGTTTTGCTATTGTAAGAATTTCTGTACGGCTTTTGGCCATGCAGCCTTTATTGAAACATAATACTATAATATATGTTGGCATATAACCATGTCCATACAGTATATTACAGCATGGACATGAACAACTCTCCCATAAACCTGCAACCAGCAGACTCAAGGCTGTGACTTGTGATGTATCATCAAAGTACATCCTTGAACTGCTCCTTTTTTTGTTTTGTTTGTGCGCGCTTGCGTGTGAGCCTGTGTGTGTGTGTGTGTGTGTGGGTGTGTGTGTGTGTGTGTGTGTGTGTGTGTGTGTGTGTGTGTGTGTGTGTGTGTGTGTGTGTGTGTGTGTCTGTGTTTGAGAGAGGGAGAGGGGTAGAGAGAGAGAGAGAGTTCCATTGGAAGTGAATAGAAAAAGGATTTTGTCTTACAAAGCCTTACGAACCATAAAATATACTGTATCTTTATCCCCTTGAACAGGTTCTCAAACGTTTTAATTTCAAGGACCCTCATAACTCTGATTCAGATTCACTTTTATTGTCACTTGATGCACTGGTCACGTACTGTACATGCATACAAAAACCTACGCTTGGCAGCTCCAATACAATAAAAACATGATACAACGACAACCTAAAACACTCAATAAACAGGGCAAGAATATGCCAAAGAGTGTACCAAAATATTTTTCTATTTGTATAATCTTGGAGTTATAGACCCTCAAGGAACCCTGAGGGTCCCTGCATGGATCCCACTTTGAGAACCACCGCCCCAGAATACTAACCGATGAGCTACGTTCATCGGTTAGTAATTCTTGCAAAGGAGGGAAGGTCGCATCCGCTGATGCGTTCTGCTGCCATGTTGCATTGCCTTAACCATTAAAGGAGTAGTTCACCCCCAAAAAATCTTATTTTCTATCAATTACACACCCCATAAAGCATTGGATTGATGGATGTTTTTTTGTTTTTGTCGCATTCCTAAGCCAATAATTTGATTACCGGCGGAAAAATGCAAATTCATCCGGTAACATCAGTTACTCAGACTCAAAGGAGAGTCTCCTACTGGAGAGCCAGTCATCAAATTATTGGCTCAGGAATGCAACAAAAACAAAAAAAAATCCATGAATTCAATGCTTCATGGGGTGTGTAATTGATAGAAAATTAGTAATTTTTTGGGTGAACTACTCCTTTAAGACCGGGAAAGCATCTGTCATTTTTGATTTTAACCACTTCAACCATTATTTTATACTTATCTGAGCTTGTAGATCTGGTATTTTTGGAAAATCTTGAAACTTTGTGTAAATCTTTGAATATATATATTTTTAAAGCGAACATTTGTAAAATATTTTGTTCCAGGGAGGGACCTCCAGAAGCAAAGATTTGAGTGAGAAATGTTTCAAGATTTTTTCAAGATTTTTCAAAAATAGCAGAAATACAAGCTCATTTGAGCTTGTAAATCTGCTATTTTTGAATAGCCCAAAGTAATGGTTATAGCTCAAATCTAAAATGACACAGATCGTTCCCCGATTGAATGGGTTAAAATTGAAGTCAGTACAGATCCCATACCAGGCAGTGATGCAGCCAGTCATGGATGCTCTCTGTGGTACCTCTGTAGAGGGCGTGCAGGGCTTTGGGGCCCATATGCCAAACTTCTTCAGTCGCCTGAGAAAGTTGTTGTACGTGCTGTTGTGGTTTTTTTCTCCACCCGTTAAGTGTGTAGTACATCCCAGGTGAGTTTCTCAAGTGATGTGCACTCCCAGGAAATTGAACTCGCTGACCCACTCCCCTTCTGTGTGGATGTGGGAGTGCTCTCTGCCTGACCTCCACGCTCAGCTCTCTGTTTAGTGTTGTCTCTCCTGTAGGCTGTCTCATCGTCGTCCGTAATCAGGCATATATCAGTCGTGTCATCAGCTAAGGTGGAGCACAGTCGTAGGTGTACAGGCAGTAGAGAAGGGGGCTCAAAACACCCCCCCCCCCCGAGGGGCTCCTGTGCTGAGGGTCAGGGGGAAAGAGGTTTTAGATCCCATCCTCACCACTTGTTGTCAGTCTGACAGAAAGTCCATGATCCATCTGCACAGGCTGGGGTCGAGCCCTATAGGTTCCTGGAGCTTGTTGTCAAGTCTGTGTGGAATTATGGTGTTGGAATACTGAGTGATATGAACAGCATTCCCACATAGGACTTTTGTCCCTGTACAGTCTCGTGTAATGTCACTGGTGACTGTACAGCGGTGCTTGCGCTCCGTGGGAAACTGCATGAATACAAATCTGGTTTCCATGGTGCACAGAAAATGTCTGGGCTGACAGTAAATGATATATAGATCTGGTTAATAATGTATTGTGGTCAAGACCTTGGAAGGAAAAAGCTGTGTAGAATGACATTTCCACTGATTTAATTCGATTTCAGTTTGTCTGCTGGTGTCATAGGTTGCGTTAGGATTTTAAAGCTGCCGGCCAGAATGTCCAGAATGATTACAGTTTGTCGGACATGTTATGAAAATAAATGAATAATTTAAAGTTTTAGCATAACAGCACAAGTGGCTGGATTAGCTCACGCATTTGGTGTGCATGTGTAACGTTTTCTCAGCAAAAGAGGCCGACGTGGTTTTGCATCTTTAGTTTAATGAACACATCTTTATTTAGAATAACGAGCAATACCCTCATTTTGAATAACAATTAAAAAATGTCTGCAGTCCAAGACAAATTGAAGATGTCCGGAAGATGTTGTAAGGAAAAGAGGCAGAAATCCATATAAGCTCCTTTTATTTGTGTCAGTGCTTCCTGTCATGGAAGTGAGCACCTGATGATTTTAAATGGCTCCCAAACTTACAAGTGGGCTTAAAGGAGAATTTTGGACTAAAGCTTTCTTACCTTTTCAATGATGTTATGATATCTTAGGATGAATGCTTAGGTTAGATCACATATTTTAATAGCTTTTTTTTTTGTGAGATCTGACGTTCATAGTGACAGAACACTGTCCAAAAAAAAACAGAAGTCTCGCTAGACGAGATTGAAATCTCGAGATTTCAATCTCGTCTAGCGAGACTTGCATAGTGTTCTGTCACTATGAACGTCAGATCTCACCCAAAAAAAATAATATATATATATATTTAAATATGTGATCTAACCCAAGGCCTATCCACGCACGTTTTAAGCTGTGGCGGACCAGGGATGGAGTTATGACATTTTTCTACTGTACCATTCATCCTAAGATATCATAACATCATAGAAAAGGTAAGAAAACTTTAGTCCAAAATTCTCCTTTAACTGTATGGAGCCTACTAGCACAGTTAAGCCTGATTTATCCCATTAAGACCGGGAACGCATCTGTGTGTCATTTTTTGAGTGGTGTAGCAGCTCCTATAAGTGGGGTTGGGAATTCGTCTTTCCCTGTACTGTGATTGGCTGACCCTATTCACACCCTTTTCGCCGTACCGTGATTGGCTGACTCTATTCAGACCCTTTGCTTTGATTGGCTAGCGAGACGCATGATGAAATAATAACCTATAGATATCACCACGCACTTCAAAGAATATATATTTTTTTAAGTGAGCTTCCATCACTGTGATGACCACTGTTGTTTCTAAATAACACCGCTCACTTCACACTGGGTGTGATTTTTAGATTTCTTTGGCTATTCAAAAAAAGTGAAAACTCCTTGACGTTGTAATAGTTACCTAACCACATGAACCCTTACATCCCTATTCTGGGCATGTCATAATAGCTGCAAGCTTGTAGAAGAGATTTGGTGTTGAGGGAAAAAAGGAAGGGACCAAGTATACACCTTTGGGGGACCCCAGTCAATGAAGTATAGGGTTTAAGTCAGTGGTTCTCAAAGTGGGGTCCATGGACACTCGGGGTTCCTTGGGGACGTTCAAAATGGACCCTTACATATCTGTAACTCTGAGAGTGTACAAATGGAACCAATTTTGGTTCCATTTGAACACTCAGAGTTATGGGGAAATGAACACGTTTGAGTAGGTGGTTTAAACTGAGGATTTTATTATGTATTAAAAAAAAAAACAACGACCACTTGGGGTGTGAGGAGGCCTTTTGTAGTTTATTTTGCCGTGCGGCAGCCCCCTGATGCGAACACAGCTCATTTAGAACATTTGCGCGGCAATGAGGCAGCTATAGCAGCATCACTGAATAATTATCACTCCCTATCCCACAAATGCCGGGCGCCCAACAATTGAGAGAACCAGGTTTGTCTTCCCTGCGAAATGATCCATTGGATTCCTCTGTTTATTTTCTTAGTGAAAGTGAAATTGTCTGAGGAAGCGGAGCTAAGTTGTCACGGCAGTGAGAAAGAAACAGCTGGGCTCTGTGATAAGGCAGAGGACCATTACAAGAGAGAAGCAATGCCATTCTTTCTCTCTCCCTCTCCAACCAGCAGCATGGCTTAAAATGAGCATCCCTCTGAGGCGCTTCAATTCAAATTGGAATTGGCACGATTGATGGAGGGAGAAAACAGAAAAACAAAAGCTGTTGTTAAAAGCTTAAAACAATAGTAATGGTGTGTGTGTGTGTGTGTGTGTGTGTGTGTGTGTGTGTGTGTGCGAGTGAGAGAGAGAATATCCATCTCAGACAATGAGACATGGTGGATAATTACGGAGTTCATTTCTAATTAACAACATGAGTGGTGTAGGGAATGTTCCACAATAGGGAGTGTTTTTTTTTTCTGTTTCTCTGGATGGGCTCTCCTGGTTCTTGTCTGTAGCCATGCAGGGTGAGCCTGGAAGCAGGGTTTGCTCTGCATCCAGTCATGTCCACTCGTAGGGAAGTGAGGCTAGAGAAACTGCTGAGTCAGGACTTCCAGAGGGGCTTTGGCACACCTGCGTGCTAGTGAGATAGTGTCCAGTGAAAAGCACTGGCACACAGTACCTACTGTAGACCAGTGGCTCTGCCAGGATATTGCAAGTGGGTATAATATCCTGTGTGATCAGTTATTTTCTTCAAATGTTTGTGTTTTCTCCAAATTTGTCTATTATGACATACTCTGAATAGAGACGTTATAGGTGTAATTTACCAAGTGAGGTTGAACATCTGCACATTTCCTGGCTAATGTACAGATTTCTCAACAGACTGGGAAATGAATAAACAAAGGAAATATGGGTGTCAGCTTATTTGCTGTATATGAGTACATCAGAAGGCTCTGAGGTGGTGAGGGCTGTAGATTTTAGGGGAGTTCTCTCAACTGAATAAAGAATGGTTAAATTGCTTTTTTTTTTTTTACATCAATGGTTCTCAACATCGGGTCCTGGGACCACCAGGGGTTCCAAATGGACCCTTACGGGTCTGTACTTATGAGAGTGTAAGGTTCCCTTTTGGTTCCATGTGTACCCTCTCAGAGTTACAGACCCTTAAGGGTCCATTTGGGCCCCTGGTGGGCCCCAGACCAGATGTTGAGAAACAGTGTTTTACATCAGTGGTTCTCACACCTTTTCATATCAAGTACTCCCTAATTAATGTGTTTTTGGTCACGACCCCATCTGAAAATATTTTGTGCCAGGGAGATGCGTGTTGTTAAAATGTAAAAAAATTGAACAAAATGTGTTTTTTATTTGTAGCAGATCTACAAGTTCGGCTATTTTCAAATACCCAATGTAAATGGGGTTAAAGTGGTTAATGTGACTTTGAATCTATACTAACAAATTTTGCTGGGGACCCCCTGGAACCCCCCTGAAGGACCCCTGGGGGTCCCCAGACCCCACTTTGAGAACCACTGCTTTACATTGCTTGACAACAAGGCATGTGTGCCGACAGTGAGGCCTTGGGGCTCATGAGATCCACCCCAGCCAGCCGCTAAGCAAGCAATTTCCCACGGAGAGCAGCTGATGGCCTCACACGTCGACGAGCACGCCGTCCCAATTGGCAACTTATGGCAAGCCATGGTGGACAGAACATTAACAGAACATTAACACCTTATTACCACCTGTTTCAAAATTGCAAAAAGTTTACGTTGAGAGAAACAAGTTAACAACATGAGCGCTCCCCCATCTCTGGCACGACTCGATGCCTCCCTCCGAATTCATTGGAAAAATCTATTTAAAAATGATTCGGTCCAAGAGAGACCTGTTTAATGAGAAGTTAGATAACTTGTCTTGTCGGCGAAAGTGAAAATACCGTGACCATTAATGGGGAGACCTAACGGTGGGGTAGCAGCATTACTAGAGAGACTGCAGAAGGATGGTATAAAGAGGATTATCAGGAGAGGGCTGGACTCTTTACTTATGTGGCAAAAGAAGTGTTTTTGACAAGTTGACATTATCAATGAGGCTCACATCAAAACGGGTCATGGAGGGGCGTAATGATGGACAAGGACTTGCGTCATGTCACTGTTGAGATCATCATTCTTTATTTTGGCCTGTGTGAGGAACGCTGGCTCGAATATAAAAGACTGAGAAAAACTGTTGTGTTATATAGGTGGTATGTAATGCTTTTTATACAATTTCTGGGTCTGCTGAGAAATCTATACATAAGTTTCCCACCTAAATGGAATTAATACTGGTAAATGTACTATTTTCCCATTTTTCCACATTTACTATAACCGATCCGTCTGCCTACCTGTCTATCTGTCCCGTCTGTCCATCCATCCATCCACTTTACATCTTTATATTTTATACATACTGGTGTATGATGTGGGAGTAATCTGACGTTGCGTACAGAATAATGTACACAAACTGGCATTAGCTTTCCACAATCTTCGTTCCTCCAGTGTGCGTGCGGCTGCCCGCATGTGAGAGCGGAGAGCACAGGAGCGGGAAGCCATGAAGGGAATTAGATAAATGTTTTTCCGGAGGAATGTTTCAATGGGATGCAGGAATCTTATCAAGGCAGTCATGCTTGAAATTGGTTGAAATCACACATTAACAGAACACACAAGAACCCACGATCACCTTTTGTCACCCTTGGCGGGCTTGCCATTGTCCTCTCCCTGGCCATGCTTTTTGCATAAGGAGTGGGATAGGATGAGACGCACAAACACACACATGCACTAAATGAATAAATGCACACGCTTTGTCTTTGTCGTTCTCTCTTATTCCTTCGCTGCACCCCACCACCACCAGCAGCACTTTCCTTCTTTCTCTCCATTCTACTACACTCAAAGCTAATTCAAAGGTCACTGGTTTTGCCCAACCTGACTGTAATTTTCAATATAACGGCACAAAGGTGCAGTGAGGGAGTATTGAAACCTACTGGAGTGGAGAGACCGTGGCTATATTGAGGGAATATAATGGGATGTAGAGGGGAAAAAGTGTGTGTGTGTGTGTGTTTATGTGTGTGTGTGTGTGTGTGTGTGTGTGTGTGTGTGTGTGTGTGTGTGTGTGTGTGCGCATGCACGCGTGCAATCACGTATGCATGTGTGCATAAGAGCATGTATGCATGTGTGCATGCACGAGCATTCATATTTCCGCCCAGTCTCTCTCAATACATCACACCTGCAAAGCACCTGTGAGGGAATTGTGTTTGACTTCTCTTTAGGGATACTTGAGGTGTCTTTGATTTGTCTCGGCTGATGCAACACGGCTAAATGGAGTGCTCTGAAAGTGCAGAGCGCCTCGCCTTCCCAGTGCGCAGCACAGAGCGATTCAAGTGCGCCTCACGTTACACAGAGACACATCAGACCTCTTCCGCTGTGCCCATAAAGACCGAGTTCAGAGGGCGGTTTGACTTCAATTATCCGTGCCTATATTGAGAATCGGAGGAGGTACATAGGAGACACCGGTACTTCTTTAGAAGGAGGAGGTGAAAACGGTTCAGTTGACTACGTATTGGGAGAAAATAAACCTGTTTTTCCCCACACAAAGAGACAGGACATTTCACTGCCATTCATCTTTTATTCATTATTGCATTTTTATCAGTTCCTGCATTTATAATTATCTACCTTTAACCCCCCCTCTGTTGTATTGTGCTACGTGTACAAGCAACTGCAAGTGAATGTGAGCAAACTGGCAAAACAATTTCATGATTCAGTATCATTTCCTTAGCAAGTAAAAGCAGTGGAGTGACATGTTGGTTTTTGTCAGGCAGCCCAAATCGCTGGACGCCCCCGTAACAATTTTGTCTGCCTGCAAGCCTATGCCGGGTCAGAAAGACAGTGACTGCTGAACAGGGATTAGTCCCTTTCTTCTCACCGTCATGTCTGCTTTTCCCCCGTGCTGTCCTTGTGTGTACCTGCACTTCAAAGCCACGTTTCATACCTTTAATGTCACCTTTTTTCATCTCTGTCCATTTCAATCCCCACACTTCCCTGGCCTCCCCTCTCTCTCTCTGTCAACATGCCAACGTCAAGCAATGTTGGCTTTGAAATATCGTTTCAAAAATCTACCCTCAAACTGAATAACTAAGTGATGGTGTGTCTGTGGAGACAGATGATGGGAGATTGCACCAGCAAAATCCAGTAGATTATGGGATTATGCGTTATGGCTTAGACATCACAAAGGACATCACATCACAACAATCGAACGTCAGTATTTACACATAGATAATTCCTGTTCACAAGCTAGGCGAGCAAACAGCCTCTCAATTCACTGCTAAAATAGGGAAAGTAAATAAAGGCTTAAGACTGCTATGAGGTGATAGTGGTGCCACTATATTTTGAAGACTAGGTCCAAAACGAGTATGTGACCCAACGTAGCTAGTAGATGCTCATGATGCACATCAAACCGCATGCTAACGGCAAGCAGCACACTTTTTGTTTTCTAGTGTAGATGAAGATAGAGGGAGATGCAGTCTTGAGGACGGGGGGAAAGTATCAAAACTTGAAAAGTCTGAAAGGTTGTGATGTTGCATGTTTTCATCCTAGGTGATTGGTCGTGCAAGTTTAATCCATTTAGACCGGGAACGCATCTGTGTCATTTTTTTATTAAGCATAATTTTACGCTTTGGCTATTGAAAAATAGCAGATATACAAGCTCATAGCGTGGCACCGAGTGTCACGCTACGTACGAGCTTGTAGATCTGCTATTTTAGAAAAAAAATGAAAATGAGTGCAAATCTTTGAATATATTCTTTTAAAGCGACATTTTTTCAAATGGTTGCTTCTGCGGGTCCCTGGGACAAAATATTATGAGATGGGGGTCCTCGGCCAAATTCATATCATTTTGGGGGTCTGTGACATGAAAAGGTTAGGATTTTGAAGAAATTTGTAGTATCGGCCTCAGTGTCGGCCCTGTACCAAGGGCCTGAGATACTCTATGTACTGGACCATGGCCATGCAAGTAGCCCCAGCCTCCTCTATACTTCAGAGCACAGCAGAGGCAGAAACCACAGACTGGAGCTCTGCAAGTTCATCCAAACCTATCCAATAATATATGGGCACAAAACTCACTGCAGGAGCTGCATTCACCGTTAGGAATGAAAGGATGTCTGTTATTTTATCAACTGTGACATTCTCTCACCAGAAATTACTGTGTTCCATAGACTGTAAAAAATAAGTGTGTTTGTGAAATGCCTGCAAGGAGCACTTGCAGGCACTCTCTCTCTCTCTCTCACACACACACACACACACACACACACACACACACACACACACACACACACACACACACACGCATGTGCACGGAGAGTTATTAAGCAGAGACTAAAAAACGAAAGAGAGAGAGAAACAACACCCAGTCAGCCAGAGGCATACAGTATGACATAGCCAAAGTACTGTCAACATGTAAGCAACGTTAAATCAAATCCAAACCATGACTCCTTTCCATTACATTTGGGAGCTCCTGTGTCTTGGTCTGTGACAGTCCCAGACACCATTATATCACTGAGTTTCATCACACACTGTGCTCATCCACTAGCTTAACTGGAAACTTGATGCAACCTGTGACTACTGGTATGAATACTAATTCCCTTGTTCTTTTGTGCAAAGTGTAGCTGTTATTTACAGCTAGAGTTAGTCACAGATAGTGTCCTCTCTCTCTCTTTTTGTCTCTTTCCCTCCTCTCCCTCCGAGTGGCACAATAAATAACTTGAAAGTCAGGCAAGTAGGCAGACAGACAGGCAGACAGACAGACAGACAGACAGACAGACGAGGACAAAAAAGAAAAACAAACAAACACAACCCCCCCCCCCCCCACACACACACACACACACACACACACTTATTGCTCTCAAGAGATTTTACCATGCCTGTTGTTCATATCTGTACATTTTAGCTTTACTTTAAAAAATATATATTATTATTGCCTTGTTATGTTGTATTGGTACAGTCTTTGCGGAAGATGTCCCACCAATCTCATAAACCCCTTTTGATTCTAGACAGACAGACAGACAGACAAGGGTTAGACAAACAGAGGGAGAGGCAGTGACAGGCCAGGCAGACATAGACATAGACAATGAATGCAGACACACAGACTTGTCCTTCTCCAGCATACACACTCACACTCACAAATAAACCACTGACAGTGGAACAGTTGTCACCTCGGCTGGAACCAGCTGCAGTCCTTTCATATCTTACGTTTTTGTGTGGCTGACATTTTGGGTTTTGTATGGTAATCTGTGGAT
This sequence comes from Gymnoscopelus microlampas, assembly GCF_963454915.1. Taxonomy (NCBI): domain Eukaryota; kingdom Metazoa; phylum Chordata; class Actinopteri; order Myctophiformes; family Myctophidae; genus Gymnoscopelus; species Gymnoscopelus microlampas. Next base: position 24,979,555 of record NC_139942.1, on the reverse strand, counting down.
ACAAGATACAAGAGGGTGTTGGGGAGTTCATGGAGTTCCCATGCTGTGGTTTCAAGTCGCCTTGCTATTTTATGCCTCTCTCTCTCTCTCTCTCTCTCTCTCTCTCTCTCTCTCTCTCTCTCTCTCTCTCTCTCTCTCTCTCTCTCTCTCTCTCTCTCTCTCTCTTGCACGCACACACGCACGCACACACGCGCAAGTGATCTTCCGAAAGTGTCCGGTGCCAGACGTAATTCAAAAAAGAAACTCAATCAAAACAAAACCTCCTTGTTCATTGCTCTGTATCAATGAGTTACTGTGTGTTTACTGTATTTCTGTATGTGTGTGGGTGTGCGTGCGGGGCGTGCGTGCGGGGCGTGCGTGCGTCTGTCAGCTTTCCCTTTGCCAACTTCGAAAATCATCAGTGTCCTAATTTCTGTGCTGTTTGGAGGTGTTGTTTCCTCTCTGCAGAGTGTTCTGACAGTGATCAATAAGCTGCTGTCTATGCTTGCTGCGTGTGTGGGGGATACGGCTGAGATAGTTCTACTCATTTGGGGCGATAGCCTCTGTAAGGGTGTGTGTGTGTGTGCGTGCGTGTGTCAATAAATTCCCCCAGGGATGTCACTGCTCCACTTTTAATTGGCAGATATCAGTTAGTGGGACAGCGGTGTCACGCAAGCCACTGAAGGCGTGCATGGTGGTCAGCCTGTCAAAACTCAAAACAAAACGGCACATTTCACAGCTACCTCTGTCTTTGGAATTAGAGTTCTCAAATTTTGCTAACCGGGCCCAAAATCTGTGCTAACCCGAGCCTCGGGTTCTGTGAATAAAATGAAAAAATCTATTACCCCCCAAAAAATAATTTCAGTTGCCCGTAGCGGCCTAACGGTAAGGCCGCCGGAAATGGCAGTGGATGTGTTGGATGCTGCTCAAACTGAACTTTACTCAGGTATCTAGTTTGTCGCCGTCCGACCTTCCTAGGCTGTGTTATTAAAGAAAATTGGCGATCGAAAAGTTTTCAAGATGTTTTGGCCATTATCTCTGGAACGGAAGGTCCAATCTGCTCAGTTCAAAGCTTGTTGGATGCGTGACTTTGTGGACATTACACACATAATATTGCACATAATAATACCTTTTCGAGTTTTCGGGCCTACAAGTATGATAATTGTTCAGGCCGGGCCGAGCCTCGGGCCGGCCCAGTTATCTTAAAAGCCAGTCTATTTTATTGTCTTCTCTTTATCAAAACCTCTCCTCCACACATCACATTACTGCTATTGTTCATGTGAAAGTGAAAGCATGCAAGAATACACAATTCCTATTGACTTCCGTCATACTGTTTCACTGAAACATAACTGTTCTACTGCTTCAGAGGGTGAAGTGTTGTCGCCAGTATTTCGAGAATTTCATTTCAGTCGTAGCTTTGCCTGCTGTGCAATACATCCGTATGCTTCCGGGACTCTCTGGTAGCCGTGTACAATATGAATACAAGAGGCCTATTCACCCATGCAATAGACAACAGCAGCAATAAAAAAAAACTAGATTATATATATTATTTTTTTTGTCTTGTCATTTTAATGTGTGCTTTAGCTGTCAAAGATCTCCGACAGGAAAGTATAGTCGCCTGTTGTGGATAGAAATGTATATTTCATTGGAAGAGAGTTTGCTAATTAAGCTGACGGCAAAGACAGCTCCTCTTCTGAAGTTGAAGTTTCACTGTGTACAACTGAAGAACTGTCATTTGGGGTAATGGCCAGGGCAGAATATGAGGATGTGCCACTTGAGAACATCGAAACATCACTCCACTATGGTGGAGAATACGTTTTAAGCTTTTGGAGCATGATCCAGTGTGCTATTTTTGTTATAGATTTTGAGTTCTGCCCTGCACCTGGCACTTTACAGAGTGGATGTGCGTGCTTGTTCACTTGTTTACAGAACATAACCTAACACAACACAACACAACATCTAAACAAAGCAGTGAAAACAATGCAAAAGACACCCACAGGGCACAGTGCAGTGAAATGAATTACCATCCATCCTAAATCATAGCCGAACACCTTGCTCTTCCTCCTGTGGGTTGGAAGGTAAAAAGCGTGGTAAATCTGATTTTGAGCAATCAGCGAGGCTGCCAGATCCTCCCCTGACACAAGTGACACAGCACAGGTGGCTGAGTGATGGCCCTTGGTATTCCCGCCAACGCGGCCTGCTGTTGAGATCAGCGCTCTAGCGTACCGCAGGGAATGGGATTAGCCACTGATTGCTGCTGCAGAGCATCCCAGGCCACAGAACCACGCTCTTAAGAGATACATGGTGAGTGCTAGCATCTCTGCACACACAGCTGTTTGCACATTGCACAGCGCTGTGTTTGTTCTACCCCTGGAATCAATGAGATTTCATCCGGCCTTGTGTTTTCTTGGCTTATCCTGCCCTGTGATGGCATATTGTAACTTATCATATTGCATTCCATTGCATTTCATTTTATCGCACACCCAGCCTTTATTTACCCTGGGTGAGGGAAAGTGATGAAAGGATCAAGAGGGTGATAAGCTCGGGCTGATTGGCCGGGTGCCGTATATCCCAAGGGAGATACGGGATCCATTCAGCAAAATCTACTGTGAGAGCTTTATCTTCCTTAGGGGTTATATTGCAGCTGACCAATCAAAGCTAAAGTGCTACCACCATCAATACTCACCAAGTCAAATGTAGATAAAACGTGACACACCAAACACAGTTGCTGTGGATGGTTTGATATAATTCACAAACCAAAACACAACACAACAACAAAGGCAAGACATGGTAGTAGTAGTAACTTCCATGTTCAGTGTACTGAGCCAGCCTACACAGTTGGACAATCCCAGCAGGGGATATATACTGTACCAGTTTATTTGCGTGGGGAGTTCCCCATTGAGAGTAATGCAATTAAAGTGTTGATTAAATGCTACTTAATTTGTGAATAAATAAGGCTCTGGGTATTTGATAAACAGATAATCCAACGTGACTGGTTGCATTATCCCTCACATACGTCTCAGGTTGATGCACCAGCCCTTGGTTGGATAACACCATGCCTGGGTTTTAATCTATATTGTACGTCATATTGTTGTTGTTATGTCTTGTCTTCTCTTGTCTCGTCTCAATTTATCATGACACTGTGAGCTATTACCTTACCTTACCTTACCTTACCTTACCTTACCTTACCTTACCTTACCTTACCTTACCTTACCGTACCTATTTAAACTGGAGAGATGTGGGTCATTTTACTTTGCTGCTATTGTGTCAAGCTGCTGGAACTGAAAGAGCACATTTACACCATCAGCAGCTTGGCTTGAGCACCTTGTGTGTCCTCTGAAAAATGTATTTAAATCCCCTGCTATTAAAATGTATTGTGTGGTCATCAGTCTAACAATAGGTCTGAAAGGTGGATTTTTCAAGAGGCTCTCTCCACAAAAAAAACTCATAATTGTATTCATCACAATCAAATGTATGTGTACAAAGATCAAATATATATTTGTGCCAAATACACAAATCGAGTGAGTACCCTGAACAGTAAAATATATAATATAATATTCAAATATTTAAATAGTAGTTCAATTCTGAGTGTGCAATAATTGACCCAATGTTTTACACAGTCAGAGCTCCTCACAGGATTTTAGTAATTTTCCCTAAATCTTCAAACATGAAACAGCGCAATTACAAACATTTTCAAATTGAAAAGACAATGTAACAATATTAAAGTGGTAGAGAAGGGGTCACCCATTTGTCTGTCATTCCATACCACATTTCTCGTTTGAGAACACAATTGTTTGTCTGAGTACTTAGGTATGGTCTTAAAATAGCCCATTGTTAGACCGTACATTATACATCATAATTGGGCCCATCTCCACTATAATCCTGAAATGACTCATTTCAACAAGAGCGCTTCCCCTTGACTAATTCCATGAATATTTCTCGTAATGCCTTACTCGCGCCTCGGTTGACATTCACTGTATTCGGAGTGTTGTAAATTAATACCCATTATGAAATTGCTGCCACTAATTTGCAGTGATATATAAACAGATAAGAAATGCTGTTCTGAATAATAAGGTTGGGCCATTTTGCTTAATTGCGGGAAATGTTCCTTACTGTGTGACTTGATTTTTTAATAGCTGTTGCTAGGAGGAGAGTGAAAGTGGTAATTTTTGCATGGAAATGATCTCCCTGAACCCTAATTTATACTTCATTGTATGGCTGTGTCGGATGCCAAAAGTAGCCAATCCTGAAGTAGATGGGCTACACTGTCATATGACAGAACATAAATGACACATTGAATGGTGTGTGTGTGTGTGTGTGTGTGTGTGTGTGTGTGTGTGTGTGTGTGTGTGTGTGTGTGTGTGTGTGTGTGTGTGTGTGTGTGTGTGTGTGTGTGTGTGTGTGTGTGTGTGTGTGTGTGTGTGTGTGTGTGTGTGTGTGTGTGTGTGTGTGTGGGAAATCAAAGTATATATATTAAGGAAACCTCATGCTATAGATTTGTGTATGTATGTGTGCGCACACACCAATTTACGTCTTAGTTAGATTAACCACTTACGTCCTATTTTATACTTACTAAACACACGTGCCCTGTCATGAAATGCCCAACATAGGGATGCCAGGGTTATTGTGGTTAAGGACAGCTTGAGCCACAGGTATTTGTATTTCTGCCCTAAAATTTCAGTCAAATGTATGTCCTATTATTGGCAGCTTGTGCTATTACTGGCATGTTTGTGTTTTTTTGTGTGTATGTGTATACTGTATGTCTGTGTTTGCATGTATGGGCAAGTGTCACGGGCCACGGCACAGGATAGAGAGAGAGAGAGAGCCGTGCACGATGTACAACGCGGAGAAGAACATTGTAAGCTCAACGGAAACAGATTGAGACTGTAGGTGTCTGTATGAGTGAGAGAATGGAAGACAGAGGGAGCAATGTGTAAAAATAGACGTATACATATAGTAGACTACATAGACAGATGGGATAGAGACACAAGGTAGGAGAGAGAGAGAGAGAGGGAGGTGGGGTTGTGGTGGCTAGAAGTGGTTCCATTTTCTGCCTCAGATGTTTCCACTTCCTGACCCTTATGGCCTCCTATTGATAGTGTTGCCATGGAAACGGGTGCCAGTGTGTGTTTGTGTGCGCATGCACGCGTGTTAATGTGTGCGATTGGAAGGGAGTATTAGTGTTAGGGAGTATAGGCGTAATTTAGATTGGCCAGCAGTGTGTGGCCTGTGAAGTGGTACTCAGTCATGGCAGTCATTACACACACACACCCCCACACACACACCCCCACACACCCCACACACACACACACACACACACACACACACACACACACACACACACACACACACACACACACACACACACACACACACACACACACACACACACACACACACACACACACACACACACGATGCAGCACGTATGTGTCATTGATATATTATACATGGTCTGTGCCATTTATGAAGCATTATGCACAAAAGAAAAGTACACTCTTTGGTTCCTTGAGTTGTCCATTCGTTCACTGTGCATCTCATTCACTGTGAGGCACTTTGGATAGAAGGGTCCACCAACTGAACCACGGCTCCACTCAGTGAATATAAATAAATTAAACAGGAATTTAAATGAGGTTTCCGTTGCATATCCTCGGTGGCCAAATCATGTAGCAAAACATGCACTGCCAAGTCATCTGTGAGTCCAACTGGCCCCCTCCATAGACTTTGGCCAGCTGTACCAATACAATGCCCAGATTTTGCTCAATCTTTGTTAACGCCTGATGGCCTGATTTTCTGTCTGTCTGTCTGTTTGTCAGTGCCTGCCAGTCTGTGTGCCTTTCTACCTCTTTGTCCTTTTTCCTGTCTCCTGCCATTTCTTGCTTTCTCTCCCCCTCTCTCTCTCTCTCTCTCTCCCTAATGCCCTGACTGCTTTCTGTCTGTCTGTCTGTCTGGTGGTCGGTGGAAGGTCAGTGGACTGAGGAGCCGGCCATCCTAGTGGGTGGGGGGAGGGGGGGGGGGTGGGGTTCAGTGGAGAGGTTGTGGCACAACAGGATTGCTGGAAAGACTGACAGCTACTTCCAGCTGGTTGTCAGTCACCCGTCACCGATGACGGAACGGATGAACCAAACCAAAACTAGGAAGTTGCGCTCAGTGGAGCACAAATCTCCGCCAGGAGTCATGGCCCTACCTCCCTCCATCGTTGTGCCTGTGTGGTGCATGTGATGACATTGTTTTTTTTTTGTTTGTTTTTTTTGCTTTGTGCGTGTTTACAGTATGATAAGGTGGAACAGGTGAAAAGGCAATGATAAAAGCTGACTTGTCAGTCTATCAAAGTGATACAGACTACTATAGATTTTTTCCCCAGAATTAATTCAAGATGAACCTCACGTACAAGTCTGTCTCAAACAAAGAAATATGTTTTCTCTGGTCACCTAAATTTAAGAGAACATTGTCCCCAATTTGACCTGATGAGAACATTCCCAAGGAAGCAAGACCATTCTTTGCTTTTTTGAGAAACAGTTCTAGTCACCTCTGCTTTGGGGCTTGTCTCTGCTATGTACAGCCGTGATACAGACTACTGCCACCTCTTGATATAGAATTTCTTTTCATCTCACACAGGCACAGAACATACGTACAAGTTTGCCATCAGCTGACCCTCTGCTGCAGTCTTCGTGGTGTGTTCCAGCGCAACTTTTACTGAAGACGTAAGGCGACCCAAGGCCTAATACATGAGGTTAGTAATAACTTAAAGATTGTTTGCTGTAAGACCTTTAACCACATAGCTGGCAGCGTTATGGAGCTGTTAATACAGGCTTCAGGCTGCCAGGAATATAATGACAAAATCCAGTGTGTGACTTTAACTCTGAAAGTGCTGATGACCGACAGTGAATGCCCTGGAAGTGTCTACCATGAATCTAGTCATTTGATATAGTCCTGGAGAGCATGGCATACGTTTGTTCATGCTCAGCCAGCGTCAAGAGCACTGATCCATTAGGCCATACCTACATTCAAAGCAGATCGGCCATTTTATTTCAGCAGGGTGAAGTGCTGTTGTAATGTGCGGCCATATGGTGGTGGCCATGTAGGAATGAGCGATGCCCTCTGTTTGGATGCTGCTGTGTGTTTCTTTACGACTTTTGGGGAGATGGTGACAGATCCTGTTGACAAATGGCTGCTCTTAAAACTGTATACGCCTGCTCAACAGGTAAATCATTCCACCTGAGCAGATTCATTTTGTCACAGTGCCCAGGGGCGTTTCAGAGCCTGGGAACAGAAAGAGACAAACCGTGTGTGTGTGTGTGTGTGTACGTACGTACAGTATATGTATTATGTATAACACTCTCAATGCCTTTTAGAAATGAGGAAATGAGTGTAACTATTTGAGCCTGAAGCTGTGTGTGTGTGTGTGTGTGTGTGTGTGTGTGTGTGTGTGTGTGTGTGTGTGTGTGTGTGTGTGTGTGTGTGTGTGTGTGTGTGTGTGTGTGTGTGTGTGTGTGTGTGTGTGTGTGTGTGTGTGTGTGTGTAAGCGTGCGCGCGTGTGTGTTTACGTGCACATGTGGTGGCACCATACTGTATTAGCTCTACATAGATGCAGGCCATTATGTAAGCAACATTTAACTAGAAGCTCTTTTCTAATGGTGCTAATTTTCCACCACCTGGGTCTCCTCCTCAGCTGCCATATTGAAATGTGGCATGAGAAATGAGGAGAGAAATGACGGTTCCATTTAAACTGTGACTGGAGGGAACAGAGTGAGTGTTTGGTCTACCTCCCATTCCATTGAATCCCCTATGAGTTTACCAACAAACCAAGAAAAGAAATGAGAAAACGATAACTTACACGTGTAAGTCTGATAGCTCTTTGTTGGCACGTATGGTGCATGACAGCAGCGCCTTATTCCAGTGCAGACAGCGAGGCGAGAGGGAGCGGAAAACGAGCTCATTCATTGGAATCATTCAATCTCGTTCTACGAGGCTACAATCCACTCCCTTTTGCCACCTGCCAGCCTATATACCGTGCTGCCAAGCAGTTGAATCTTTCGCGAAGTCATGGGCAGCGTGGATGCGGGCTGGTGCCCAAAAGGAGAAGCCAGAATTATCCAGGTCTTTTCAATTGCCGCCAATAACTGTCAACTTAATAAAGTTAAGCCTTGATCATGTACGCCTAACCGGAACGCACAAGAGAGAGATTACACACAGGCAGAAAGGACAGACAAGTCCATCTCCCCCATCCCATTTACTCTCTCTCTCTCTCCCCCCTTCTTTCTCTCTCTTTATCTTTTGCGTTCTCATTTTATATGCCTTCACTGGCGGACAGCCTTGCCCGGAGGCATCATGTTTTCGGGTTGTCCGTCCGTGCGCCAGCCCGTCCGTCCATCCGTCTGTCCCAACCTTGTGAACCTGGTGATATCCCAGGAATGCCTTGAGGGCATTTGGCACAAATATCCACTTTGACTCGAGGATGAACTGATTAGATTTGCAGTAGGTGGTTAAAGGTCAAGGACATTTCAACTTTTAATGTTTTTTTCATAAATGAATGCCCTACTTCGTCATACAAGAGTGTTGCGCAAACACAGAAAAAATAGTTACATATCTACAAGTTCACAACACATTGCATCGTAAAAAATATGTTGCTGTTGCGTTTCCAACCGGCAATGACAATACTTGAGTCTGAGGACAGACATGGAAGTGGTTGCGGAGGCATACAACTGCAATGCTGTATTTCTAGTTTTTCTCTATTTGCCTGATCTACTAACTAGGCTGCATCTAGCAGGTGGATGCTTTCATCTTCTCTGTCTGGCTGACCACTCACTCAGAGCCTTGCAAAGATGCCGCACACCCAGACACACACGCACGCACGCACGCACGCACGCACGCACGCACGCACGCACGCACGCACGCACGCACGCACGCACGCACGCACGCACGCACGCACGCACACACACACACACACACACACACACACACACACACACACACACACACACACACACACACACACACACACACACACACACACACACACACACACACACACACACACACACACACACACTCACTCTCATGCGAGTCCTGGCTCACTCCCCTGGCTGGTTGAACAGTCTGGCCCATGTGTTAGGTCCAGATGGGGCTACTCTATTACTCCAGTTGGCCTGACTGGCCTGGATTGGTTGACACACACAAACGCACACAGCACACACAACAGCCTGGTTTTTGCATGCAGGGGCACAAACACGTGGACGCGCACACCTGTAAGAGTTTGGACAGAACCCAAGCTTTGCCTGTTTTGGGGAAAATAGTTGACTAATGATTTTAACCTCTTAAATCCTCTGTACTTAGTAAACTTGACCTGAGTTGGCTCTGTGCTTGGTCATCTCTTTTTTCCCTCTAAACCAAATCAATTTGGCGAAAGTGGCCAATCTACAAGCTCACAGCTCGTCGTTGTGAGTTTACGGTAGATCTGATATTTTCATAAAATGGTCGGCCCCTTAATGTAGATGCTAGGGTTTGAGTGGTTAAATGTGTAGGACATCAGTGCAACAGTCAGAAGTGTAGTATTAATTTGAAGGTTTTGCCAATCTGCCTCGTGATCAGCCTCAGCAAACACATTTACAGAAACTGTATTCTAATTTAACCACTTAACCACTTTAAGCCCTATAAACTTCTACAGACCGTAAGCTCTCTACAAGCCTGTAGATCTGCAATCTTTTTTCTATTATTATCTTATTATCTTATAATGACATGTCCAAAATAGGGACGCCAGGTTGAAATTGGTTTACGTACCCTATACAACCATTTCCCAAACAGTGGGTCGGGACCCATCTTTGGGTCACGGACTAATTTTTGTGGGTCATGAGTAAACGTCTCATTTTTTCCGTTTCATACATTTAAAAATATATACATTTTCAAATATTCAAAAAGAAATCATAACTTTTCATCAATTAAAAATAATTCCTTTAAAAAAAAAAGTATATCATTAATAAAATAAAAAAAATGCATAAATACATTTAAAAAAATAAGTAGTGAACATAGCAGATCTACAAGCTCACAACTCGTCGCTTCGCGCCACGTTGTGAGCTTGTAGATCTGCTATTTTCACTACTTTGGGTCCTGGGCAAACGTCTAATTTCTCTTTTGGGTCTTGAGCTAAAAGGTTTGGGAACCACTGACCTATATACTGTATGACTTGCCTTTACCTCTTAAGGGTCTTTGCTCTAATAAAACAAGCCTTTTTGGTGAACTAAGGAGTGAGGGTACGGTCACACATGCACGAATGCTGGGGACTGGCCAATGCCTACTGAGGCAAAATCTGCGTGAAAGTTCACCAAAGTTTAACTCCACACGAGACACGTGATGCAAGTTTGCTTTGCCACCAGAAGCTTTGCTCACATAGGATGGAAGTGAACAGGAGGTGAATATTGAATTTGCACATGTGTGACTGTATACCCTGACAGGTGAGCCAGACACAGCTGCGCCAACATGTCTACTCTTTATTCCCTCGTTGCCCACCTGAACCTCATTATGTCAGCGATAATCTGAGTTCCCAGAAGTTTTCGCCAGCTCTGGCGAGGAACTTCTGGGCCACAGCCCTGGTATTTGTGGGCGGGATGTACGTCACGCTCTGAATCTGAGCGGACACGCCTCTTACCGGTCTGAGAGCTGTGCAACTCGTCTAAAAAGTCCGACGAGAGGCAAACAGCAGTACACAACAATGGCGGCCGAAATTTCTCAAGGGGAAATTGCTTCCCGTCGATCCTATTTAGATGCATCACCCACTGCATGTGGATCCCGCCCCCTTTTCTTCATTGGCTGTTGATTTGAATCACAACGCAGTGGCCGCGCCCCTGCTGTCCAAGCTCCGACGCTAACCCTCCCAGACTATGTCAGCGATAGCTAATGATACATTACTTTGTTTGTTTGTTCTTTTAAATGGATTATTTTCAGAGCCATTGACCTAGTGTCTAGTGAATAGTTTCATGGAGTTGGTACTAATTAGCATGGGACTATTAATACGCTGCAACAAGTAACAAAAAAACCCCCAAAAAGTAACAAACCCGCAGCCGCGCCTGCACGCATGTTGCGTGCGTTTGCGTTGCGCCCCCAGTAGTGCGCACATAAATCGGTGCCCCTGATGAGAAGTACAACTTTATGTCATGGTTGATTTTCTTAAAATTGCCTTTTTCCCACTTCAAATGGTAAAACAATTACCTCTTTTTCAATTTCATATTTTTGGTTTATTTAGGTGTGAAGCAATGGCATTCTGATTTGCCATCCATAACATTACTGAATGAAGTTAAACTAGGTTAAAAATTCAAACTTTTTCACGACTGAGGGAGAAAACAAAGCCAGCCTCTGGCCACTCTTCAGAGGTGAGAAGGATTTTTCGGTTCCCTTCCCCTTCAAGTGCTGGTAGATGTTATTGTAGTGAATTTGCTTCGTCAGTCTCATAGGGAGGGAACAGGGTCAGTACAGCATGCAGACTCACCAAAGATGAGGTGAGGGGGTGAGGGATGCTTGGATGAAAATAATGTATAGGAAAAGCCAGAGAACAGAGTTTTTATTCAGTCTTACTTTCAGGGACACTGTTAGTTCATTAAAGTTACAGTATGTAAGGCAAAATCACAATGAAGGACCTTTGCTCAAGGATGCTTTTATGTGTTATGTAATGGATGGATGGAGCGGGCGAGGCAGACATGATCTGGTGAACAGAGAGCAGTGTGGAAGAATAAATCGTGAAACGCAGGGATTGCAGCTTACTATACGCTTACTACACACTCTTTGTAAAAAATACACTTCCCAGAGCAAATTAGCAGTTGCTGTTTTGCCCTTTAATTACACACAGTAGCAAAATACCTCAATATTTGGCAGAGGTTCTTTGTGCATTATGCTACTGATTTATCAAGCCTGTATACAGTATGGTGGGATACACACCGCATCCACAGAGCTAGCTATTTGTCAATGGCCACTCTTGATCGTAAATTTCCGTAATGTCTGACATCATGCATAAATGTATTTTTCCTTGGTGGAATTATGGCCACACTATGCAGATATGGGCTATATAAATCTGCCAAACCATCAGTACCTTTGTTGCTGTGAAACAGAAATAAATCGTCACGAGTGCTTGCTCACCAGCTAACCTTGGTGACGCAAGCCTCTGTGAGTGACACATCCCGGCTGAATTATTTGCAACACTGGTGAATGGAACCACAAACTAGCTTAAACAACACAAGTAATGAATCATAATTCCACGTGACCACATGAACCCTGGCGTCCCTATTCTGGTGGAGACTATTTGGCAAAAATGCTGATCTATAAGCTCGCAGCGCATTGAATTTGTGGCGTGTTGTGAGCTTGTAGATCGGCTATATTCAGCAAAGAGATTTGGTGTAGAGGCAAAAAAGTAGTGGACCAAGTATAGAGCCCTGGGGGACCCCTGTCAACTACAGTAAGCGTATACACATTGGAAATAAACAGCTCTCTGAACAAAAACTTTGAATGGAAGAATATGAATGTGCTACCTGTTAGCACATTTACATATACGTATTTGATATTTCACAGGCTTTCTTGTTCATCTCTGCCGAGGTTGATGATGTTTCTGTTAGGGCAACTGTGCGAGACACCGCTGATTTATATCATTTAGTTGCAAAACTTCATAAAAATGAATAAATGCAAATGATTAACAGCTATGTTTGAAAATGTGTAGGTTGATCTTATTAGCTCATAAATTGGGGATCAGAGGGAAGCAAAACAACCCTCTGGGTTTGTGTGCTTTAAGTTTGGAGTGTCTATGTTTCAATGTTAAGTTAAATTATGCATAATTGCTATCTATTTCAGAGTGACACAAGGACGTGTGCACGTACATTTTTGTCAAGCAGCATGTCACATACATTATGGCACGTTTTGTCTGAAGCATTAATTAAGGAGGTTCAGAGGATGTGCCCTTTGTTTTGATTAGATGAAGAGAAGAGACAACAGTTTGTTCTTTGTTTGGTGTTTCTGGCTATTATTAGCCAGAGCTGTGGGTTCCAAAGGTACAAATTGAGTAATAAAAACATTTCATTTACCTCCACCCAACAACTACTTCCTCAGAGAAACAAAGAGCTAATTAATGTCCCAAACTTAGTTTAAGGTAATTGGTGATACAGAATTACAGTATGCTGAAGTCAGACTATAGGAATGTTTGTTTTTCAGTCTAAGGCTGGGGTCTTCAACCTTTTCAGGCCAAGGACCCCCTAATTGAGAGAGAGACGAAGCAGGGCAATATATAGCCCCCACTATATATTCAGATTAAAGCTTTTCATTGATGTTGGATTCATGTTAATGTGTATTTTCAGACATTTGACGACTTAAATCGTCAATACTTAGTAAACTTTCACTCTGTACTTTGTCTGCTCTTTTTTCCCCTCTCTGCTGAAAATAGACGATCTACAAGCTCACAACGCCTCGGCTGTTTTCGGCTAAGGTTGTCCTTAGAATAGGGATGCTAGGGTTCAAGTGGTTAATGTAAAAAACAATGATCCTATCACACAGAGATTTGGCGGACCCCCTGTAGCAACTCTGAGGACCCCCTAGGGGTCCCGGACCCCCTGTTGAAGACCCCTGGTCTAAGGTGCACACATTACCTAGTGCCTTGGGAAGCATCTCAAACTCTAGAGTAAGTATATTACTCAAGTAAAATTATTATTACAGGACCTTTACTTGTAACAGAGTATTTCTATATTGTGGTAATTGCTACTTTTACTTAAGTAAAACATCTGAGTACTTCTTCCACCACTGACTAAGTCAGAGCATAATAATGTGCTGTGTTACATTATTTGCTTTGCACAAGCAAACATGAGGTACATTCCCCAGCCTCCTTTAGCATGATAACCCCCAAATCCCTGAGATATTTAGTCTCTTTATCAACATCATCCTCCTGAACGCGCTGCCGGCTATGTTCTTGTTTACACAGATTTCCCTCCATCATTTGCTCGTATAGTGCGCCACAATCCCCTTCCTACCCTCTTCCTCATCCCCTGCTCCTCATCTTCTCTCCATGACATTTCCCTGACTCCGCCTGTCTCCCCCCAGCTTCTCTCTGCCTCTCTCTGATTAATTACAAGGTCAGTGTAAACAAAAGGGAGCGCTTGTTCAGATGCTCTGCTATATCATTGTCCGGGACTATATTCATACTGTAGCCCTTCATTTATCAAAAGGCTTGACCCCGGCCTGACTGACTGCCACGATGCAGGCAATTCTAATTAATATAATGGACTCGCTGGTTGCTGTTTTTTCTAAGCGCTCGCCGTAACGCAGTCATTTATATGCTGATTTGCCATTTTCTCAGCCTTTGTGGCAGCACGGCCCGGGTGTGACCCGTAAATCCATAGGGTCGCTCCATGGGGCATAACTCACCAAGGACATGTTTTGTTCCTGAAATCAAAACAAGACTTAAGGGCTTTGGCATTGGAGGTTGAGTTGTGGCGAACTGTGGCAGAGCGGTTACGGAATGACAGCCCAGCAGCATCCTGCCTGACGAGATTGCTTGCCTCTGCAGTATCATGAGACGAATCGCAGCATTATCGTCATACTGCACGTACAGCCATGATCGGTTGTCGCTGCTATTATGGATAATAATCATTATGAGGCAGAATGGATGAAGGATACATTATGCTCATTATGCCAGGCAAGAATAACCCAGCCAGTGCATGTTATTGCTGCTATGCCATAAGCTTTAAATGAGAGGTAATCAGGGAGCTGCATGCATGAGACATAACCCTCATAAATTGAGGGCCGGTCTCAAATATAGCCGTTTGCGGGGTGTTGGTCATAGCCGATACTGACAAAGTCTGATCTGCAGTTGGAACTGTTTTCCTTTATACTGTACGTCTATCATTCGCTTTTATGTTTTTAATGCTTCTGTCATTTTCTACCTATACGGTGCATTGCCATGTAATTCTTCAATCAATCTCATTTTTTGATTACCGACATCAGTAGCTTTATCATGAATGCTTGTGATTCTCAAGATTAAACAGAAGGCATGAAACACAGATTCTATTTTGGTAATGAGGGTGTTAATTGTCTGAATAATAGTCCAATGACTTACCTTTAACACCAGACAGGCAGTGAGCACTGGCACTTATAAATCCAATCATTACATCATTTAGAAATGAACTCATTCTCCTATGATTGTTTAGTCTATCTATTTCTATTCAAGTCAGAACATTCTCATGTATATTACCTTACATAACAAAATCATCTCCAAATGCAGTATGAGTTTCTCCTCCCCTGGTGTATAGAGTGGATGTCAGTGCACTGGTACAACAAACGCACTGATGCCCCACAGATATCATCCATATCTAAAAATATTCTGCAAAGCCTTTTTTGAAAGAGGTGCGGTATAAACTCTGCCAGTTCAGTGTTCAATACTAGGCCTTTGAGGGAATGTTCTACTAAAATGTACCCATCAAAAAGGTTGTGAAGTAAGAATTCAACCAAGGCTTTATCTGAATACGCTGGATAACTTACAAGGATATACGAGCTACTTTAAAGATCCTATCACAAAACACTTTATTACTTCGACATTACCATTTATTTTATTTTAGGCTATGAGTTGCTCTATTATGTGCATCACTTCATCTGATAAGCGGTATAAACCCCTCATTTTGGAACAGAAAAAAGTGCACATAAGAAAAGTAGTCACAGAAAAACGCACAAGACAGCACTATAGCGAGAAGAATGTCCTGTAATAGTTGGGAGGAAAAATGCTTTGTCCATAAAACAATTTTATAAGGGCCCATCTAATCCGTCTAGTGTGCGTTGTTTTGTTTTTTTCCTGAGAAAATTGTTACACAACCCATTTGTGAGGCTAGTTGTAAAGAAAACAATGGCACACAATAAAAATACACTGCGATACCTCAGAGGGTCTATAAACGAGGCCTGGTCCACTGAGACTAATGTTAATCTAGACCAAGGTCAATACAGGGCTATACCCTCTGTGTGTTGTGTGTCTGTGTGTGGGGTTGATGGCGTGTGCGCGTATTGGTCTGTGTGTGTTCACGTGTGCAGAGACATGTGTATGCATGTGTGCTTTTGTGTGTACAGTATCTATTGGCCTGTGTGTTTAAGTCTGTGTAAGCAGGGATCTGTACCATACGAGGTAAGCATTTAGCAGACGCTCCCATGCAGAGCGACTTCAAAGAGCAAGGTCAGCCTGAGCACGGCGTGAACCCTAATCAACCAACCACAGAGTGAGTGTGGTGGAGTCATTAGACCACTAAGAAAACACATAGGATAACTACAGTAGGATAACAAGTTGTCATCTGCATACACATGTATGCAATTCTGTGTTTGTGGGTGTATGCATTTATCATGCGACCTCATCCATGTATGAACATTTTCTGCATATTCTATACATCTACAGTACTACATCTCAGAGAATTTACTTTTACTTTTTACTCCATTATAATTATTTGACAAGCTTTAGTTAGCCTACTTTTTCATTTGCTGACTTTATATGAACTGATAAATGATGATGTATTATTATAGGTTAATCTAACCAGCAGCACATAAAGTAATTAAAATCATCCCCACCGTTACCAGCTACAACATTAAAGTAATGTAGCACATTAATGCATTACTAATTACAATCAAACAATATTATCGTGAAATGGGCCATTCTGCATAATGACTACATTTGGTACTGTAAGTATTTGTACTTTTCTTAAAGTTATACTAGGTAACTTTTTTTAAAAAAAGTAAAATTGTATATCTTTTGTGAGTGGCAAATGTTTCACAATACCCACTCCATGAATTTCACCCCCGAAAGCCTTTTATAAATATATTTCCTATTGAAAGTGGAGTGGGGCGGCTTTCCCGTGAAAATGACGTCATCCGGCCAGGAAATGGAAATGCACCGGTTTCCTGTTTGGCCCGGAACTACCGCTCTAGTAACAAAAAGGAGTTTCACGCTGTTTTTATGGCATTATAGGATTTAAAGATGGAAAAACAACATCAAAAGAAAACATAGCTCACAGTAAATAAAGCTCCACTGGCTAAGAGAAAAGATGCGCAGATAGTATAAAACAACAAAAAGATCGCTTTTTTAAACGCTCCTGCCTTCCGGTGAAAACAAATGGAATTCTGGGTAATGCAACTCCGCTAAAGGCCTGCAATGACGGTAGTGACCAGCAGAGGTTGCTAAAAATCTTTATTTTTGGACCTACCTTGCATTGCTTTAAGTAAAATACAGGAATACAGGATATTTTACTTGTAACAGAGTATAATTTAGTCTAAATTGTGGTATAGCTTATTTTACATAAGTGAGTATAAGGGTTAGTAAGAATACGCAAGTACTTCTTCCACCACTGTGTTCCCTACATGTGCAGATAAAGACCCACACACAGGCTGGTGGACAGACAGGGAGGCAATGAAATGAAGGTACTCAGGATGCTGTACAAGCCAAGGTCAGTGACGCTGGACATGACAAAGCACCGCTGTTGTAAATAATAAGAGGTCTGACCTTTTACGGGAACTCGATGGGTCATTTATCAGTGCTCTGGACCTAATGTCCACTTCATTCTATGGACTTTATATCGCATCAAACGGATATAGACATGCATTCACTGTCAGTTTTATTTGCATAATGAAAACCTTTTGAGTGTTTAATTAAAATGGCACAGGTGCTACCCCACATTTAAGCCTGGAAACATCACAAAAGACCCCATGGATGATATAGACATCTCCTAATATCTATGAATGACTTATTAGTCCTTAATGTTGAAATCTAAATCATAGTCAGAAGTGCAACCACTGTCTGTATGAGGCCTTTCAAAGCAAAAAGAGCAATTTAATTGATATACCAATGTTAATGCCATGGATCACCTTTTTCAAACTGTAACAAGGTCATCTATGAGAGCAAAATGGAAATTTCCTTTCAACCTCGTCTAGTGTACAGAATGATGTATGCTCGCTTTCAACAGGCTCGCTTCTAGGACATACTTTTTCTGATGAGGCCAATTATCTGGCTTGGATTATTTCCACTTTGAAGATGGCGCTTCAGAAGGCACAATTCCGTGTCGGCTCGCTTCTCTGACTCGCCGTCCATTTCCTTCCGGTGCCTGTTTGGCTTTGTGAGAGTGCGATATTTATTTCACTCTATCTCCTGCCAGATAACTGTCTGTCATCGGCAAAGGACTAGAACCTTCTCTTCCAGTATATTGGCCCTTATCTCCGGGGGCAGGAGTGATATGAGGGGGGAGAGAGGGAGAGGGAGAGAGAGAGAGATGGAGAAGAAGAGGGCAGAGCAAGCATGGCAGGGCAAATGTCTCAAAAAGGAGTATTGATGCGTGCTCCTGTTTTGATGGAGGACTGCTGGGACCCACAACAAACCAACGAGACTCAACCCTTCTCTAACTCCTTTGCCGGCACCTGACTGAGGGGTCTAAAATAGCGCTCTGTCCATTTGGGAAATCAAAGAACTCACTGTATGATGAGCTTGACTCTCTAGGCGTGAGTGGTTACTGGACAGAGCTCTCCATGCGTCTTTGGGGTTATTTTCACTGCTGTTTCTTGTTTTATTTCACAGTGAACAGCAGGGAGGCAGACAGTATAGTGCAGAGAAGGAATGACTTGTGACACAGCCAGGACCCGGTCTTGAATTCACTTCACTGCTAAATTGTGCTCCTGTAGGTTGCCTTAAGGTCCTTACACACCAAAGGCGTTTATTTCATGTGATTAATTTGCCCTAAAATATAGTTATTCGAACTGTTGTTTTTGTCATCCACACAGAACACAAATATTATGTGACGATAAAGCAACACAACGTTATTTGGAAGAAGGTTGATTTTTGAAGTGAACCGACAATTTTGTTCACTGTTTATTTGTCAAGCTCTTGGCATGTAAAGACATTTAGTATGTAAATAGAAACTGATTTGACTTTTTTTCGTACTTTTCCCATTTTTCCCCATTTAATAATTTGTCGTATACAATGGTGTAGTGCAAAAATAAAAATAAATACAAACGCTCATCTACAGGCTCACATGTGGTTGTTTCTAGACCAAGAAAAAGTTATATTGAAAAATATATTTATATTTTGCTTATAATGACATGGCCAAAAAAGAGGTTCAAAGTGGTTAAATGAACACCCTGCATTTGAGAGTGTAGACTAGGCATCAGGCCACAGCAGCGCTCCCATTGTAATAAAGGCTGGAACATATCACTCTCATATCATTTGTCAATAAAGACAATGGCCTCTGGCAGACTTGGACAAGAGGGTCGCCTAAAAATACACTTCTAATATTGTTTATACCAGTGAATCATTTGCTCCATCTTGAGGGCAGCAAGGCAGTATCACAAACACCCCTCTTTGTAAGCATTTACTGTAGTTTTATTATTCTGAAAGGCTTTCTTGACATCATGCATTATTTATGTAATATATACAAAACAAACACACACACACTTTTATATTTTCAGTTGGCTGCAGCTCAGCCTGCTGGTTAGAGGAGCCTCTCCCCCAAAGATCACACGATTGATTCCCCTCAGACCTCAGTAGCAAGCCATGTGCTCTTGAGCATCCTACTGCAGTGGTTCTCAAGTGGGGTCCCCCTGGGATCCATGAGGGGTTTCAGGGGGTTCTCAACAATGTAAACACTTTTTTTCACAAATGTTGACAAAACTTCTCTTATAGGCACCCTTCCCTGGCACAAAATCTTTTCAACTGGGGGTCCGTGGCCGATTACGTTTCATTTAGGGGTTCGTTGACATGAGCACGTTTGAGAACCACTGTCCTACTGGTACACTGTTCCTGTTCTGTCACTAGTCTCTGAATAAGAGCATCCTAACAAAAATGCTTGAAAATGGTAATCCTCCTATAATTTGACTAACCTCTGTGGTGGTGTCTTGGTTGGTGTCTTGGTGTGTGCCCGTTGCCAGGCTTCGCGCGAGAAACAAGCAGCAAGGTCTATGAAAACAAGGCCAAACGAAACGAACCCTACAAGCAACAAGGTCTATGAAAAGAAGGCCAAACGAAGCGCCTTCACACATATACCTTGCCTCTTGGAAAACAGCCGATCTACAAGCTCACAACGCGTCCCCACACGTCCCTTACGGATCTCTGTGTGTGTGTGTGTGTGTGTGTGTGTGTGTTTGCGACGGTACCCGGGGGGGGGGGGCGAGTAACATGCCTACGCCAGGGAGCCACATTTCATTCTGCATCGTGGCTCCGTGGTGTGTGTGTGGTTGGGGGGGAGATGATCGCACCACAACTTGGGTCCGCGGCCATGTATGCGTGGACACGCACGTGCGCATGCACGTTGGGGAGGCACGTGTCACAATGTACATTATTTGTGTTTGCGCGACGCCCGTGTGTGTGTTCGCGACGGGCCACGGGCCGCATGAGGATGTACCGTGGTGTGTGTGTGTGTGTGTGTGTGTGTGTGTGTTTGCGACGGCCGACGGGGGACGGTTCCGCCTGTTAGATCTGTATATGCGCGGGTGTTTGTGTGTGTTCTGTGCCTCCACGACGGGATGTGCGTGTGTGTGTGTACACACTACACCATTGGTTCTCAAAGTGGGGTCCGGGGACCCCCAGGGGTCCTTGAGGGAGTTCCAGGGGGTCCCCAGCTAAATGATAGATTAGGCACCAAATAGACCCTTATGGGTCTGTAACTCTGAGAGTGTACAAATGGAACCAAATGGACTCTAACGGGTCCATTTGGTTCCATTTTTACACTCTCAGAGTTAAATTAACATAGATTTTACGATATAAACTGGGGTCCAAGAGATAGAAATGCCATTAAATGGGGGTCCGTAGCCCTAATGCATGTTAAAATGGTTAAGATTCACTGCTAGAGCTGTAAAAAAAATCTTCTCTTATGGGGGTCCCTGGCATATCTTTTCAAATGGGGGTCCGCGGGCTAACAAGTCTCCATTTGGGGGTCCTTGACATGACAAAGTTTGAGAACCACTGCACTACACAGTACAAACTCACTTTCGATCCCTGATAAACTGTCTGTTCTCAGCGCATAAGCCAAACTGCACACTTTGGGTGCTCATATCCCCCTACGGGTATGGTCTAGTATTAATAATAGTAATATTTACAAGGTGACAATCTTGGTTTAAAGCTGTATTCTGCGATATCCTTGACTCACAAGATAATCACTTAAAGCCTGATTCATAATACGGTGTCACATGCCAACAGTAGCACATCTACAAGCTCACAACGCGTCACAGTGAGCTTGTAGATCTGCCATTTTCAGTACACGACACCAGCGGGCAACCAAGTACGAACGAAGCATAACGCTACTGGCCAATCTGTGCACCTGTCAGGTTGGTGGTTTCCCCTCTTTTCTCAAGCATGTTCTCAAAACCCCCTCCGCCAACACTCTAAGCTCCTCCTAAAAGACTTTGGGCTCCTTTGGCTCTCCCAGCCACTGGCAGATTTGCTGAAACACTGTGGCAGCTCCCTCGCTCTCGCTTTAAAATCTGCTCACCCTTTATCCTGCATTGTGGAACATCTTTCATTGCACTTCAGCCTAATGGCGGTTACAACAATCGCTATCCATGCAAAAAGCTGCCTAAATTATCAATTCATCATCTACCTTTTGTAAATTGGGGTCCCGGGGAGTCTCCAAATTTATCTTTTGGGCGGCGAGCTTAAAAGGTATGGGAACCACTTATTTAAACTACCCACCTCTTCACTTGACATGATGGTGAAGAAGAAGAAGAAGAGGCAGTCTAGTTAAATATTTTGTCATTTGAGTTATTCACATTTATTACAAATTATTATTCTGCCCTCGCTTGGAATCCCGACTGTATCCCCATGGGCTATGCTAAATAATCTTTGTTGAAAATAGCTGATCAACAAGCTCACAATGCAACATGTTTTGACACGCTTTCGGCTAATGTTCCCTCCAGAATAGGGAAGCTATGTGTTCACCAATATTTTAGCTCCAAGTGGGCAAAACAGAAAAAGACAGAAATGGCATTAAATCCATTTGATATTCCCCTCTCGTCGTAAACCACTTGTCTGAGACCTTTTCCTCTGTAACCTTGACATTTCCATGCTCCTTAACTAGTGATATTCAAGGACAGGCTCGACACGCTGACGGAGCAGAGGTGACTACATGTAAATGAAGACAAAGCTTGGAGCAGGTCTCTGGGAGGTGCAAGCAGCAGCCCCGTAAAATCTGCAGCATCCTAATAACAATGTAGGGAGGAAGGGATTCTGCTTTGGAAGAACTATGAGAATACACAGCTGTGCTACAGCCTTTGGTTATCAGGAGTTGCGTTTGAGCTGTCCTTTGTGCATTTTCCTAGGTGTGTGCGTGTGTGTGCGTGTGTGTGTGTGTGTGTGTGTGTGTGTGTGTGCGCCCGTGCGTGTACCCTTCAGGGGGTCCTCAGCAAAATGATGTAATATTCTGTATATGGAAATCAGTTTAACCACTTTAAACCTTGGCTATTTGAAAGTAGTCAATCTACAAGCTCACAATATATCACGTTGCGATGCATTGTGCGCTTGTCGATATGCTTTTTTTATATAGAAAAAAGTTGAAACATTTAGAATCGAAAACATTTTAACAACACAATTCTTGTATGGGGGTCCCTGGCACAAAATAATTCCCTATGGGTGTCCGCGGCCAAATACATATTAATTTGGGGGTCCTTGATATTTTTTTTTTTACCACTGGCAATGCGACGTGTTGTGAGCTTGTGTAGATCTGATATTTTTCGCCAAATCTTCACCTGTATTATGACATGCCCAGAATAGGTATGCTGCCAGCGTTAATGTAGTTAAGAACACTTCCACAGAGACAGTGAGTCCAGTGACCCGGGTCCTCTGGAGTCCCTTCTATTGAAGCTGGCAGGTGGGGATGGGCTCAGTGAGCTAGATGAATGGGGCCGAGGCTCGGCAGATCGATAATGATCTGGACTGCTGGAGGAGTCGGGGCAGAGCGGGGGAGGAGATCGCGTGGGCCCCAGGCAAATGCAAACATCTGTGTTTGTTCGAACCAATTAATTTGCCAGGACTCTGACCAAACCCTGATGTTCGGAGCCGACGATCACACACCCTCCCTTCTTCCCTCCTCATTCCTCCTTCCTTCCGCTGGTACCGTTTCCCCGCCTTTCTCCTATCTGACAGTGTTTCGAAGCCTGCCAAACACACTTGCACGCACACACGCACGCACGCACGCACGCACGCACGCACGCATGCACACAATAATGATAAAGGTTTTATAACAAAATAGAATTCAACGTACTCACTCACACACACACACACACACACACACACACGCCAATCATCTCCGTTTCTTTAATCCTTCTCTCCCCTCCTCGTCCCTCATCCATCAGCCTCTCGACCCAGCAGCACACGCTGGAGGTGGGAGTGAATGGGAGGGCGGGTTGCGAGCCAGATTAGAGCCCATGTTGTTATTAGTACAAGGTACAGGCAGGCCACCGGCACAGCACCCCCCACCCCACACACACCCATCCCACTGTCACATCTCCTGCCCTCATCGTCCTGTCACACGCCTCTCTCCTTCCAGGGAGAAGTCCTCGTGACCTCTTGACCAAACCCTTTATTAATTTCCTCGTCGCCTTTCCTCCCTGTGGAGGTGAGGACCTTTCCCTTTCACACTGTACAGCCCTTCGTTTTCTTCCTGCACTTCTCTCTCCATCCCTTCCCCGCCACTCATATATCATCGCTGTCGGACAGAAACCTTGTAACTCCATATTTCATTTTTTCATTTTTTGTTCTGTTTTGTTAATTAATGCTATGTCCTCCTCGTACGATATTGTCACGCAAAAGTGGAAAAAGTGCCGATCGACAAGCTCACAACACGTCGCTTCATGGTGCATTGCAAACTTGTACATATGCAACTTTTGCTATTTTTGAAAATGTTTGAAAGGGATTTCAAACAAGGGTTTTATAAATATTTAACCTATGAAAAGTATTAACAAGAGCTTGTGACTAAATATTAACGGTATTGGATCCATTGGAACAGTTTCTTTTTTCCATATCCTGAAAAGTAACCGTTTTGGACATACAGTACAAGGTAGTGCCAATATGTATTCTCATCTCCTGCCATCCTGGTGGATGCGTTGAAAATGAACCACTTTCAACCAGGTGTCCCTATTTTGGGCATGTTATTATAGGCCACAAATGTCAAAGAAAATGTCAAAGTAAAAATGTAAAAGCCAAAATGTTTAAAAAACTAAGTTTGGCACTGGTCAGTCCAGTGGTTTCCAAGGTTAGCTCCGGACACACACACACACACACACACACACGCACACACGCGCACACGCACACGCACACGCGCACACGCACACACACACACACACACACACACACACGCACACGCACACGCACACACACATAGGGCTTACAGTAAGTGGTTAAGTTGCGTTACGTATTGTCTCCCTCACCTCCCTTTCCTTTCAACATATTCTCACCCTCAAGTCGTCCTATAGTGTGTTCCCTTCCTCCTTTCGTGCTCCATACCAGTGGTTCTCAAACATTTTCATGTCAAGGACCCCCACATTGATATGTATGTGGCTGTGGACAAGCTCGCAACACATTGTGAGCTTGTAGATCAGCTGTTTTCAAATAGCCGATGTATGATGGTTAAAGTGATTAAACTGATTGTGATACTACATTAGCTAATTTAGCTGGAGACCCAGTTCAACCCGCTCAAGGAGCCCTGGGGGTCCCCAGACCATACTTTGAGAACCACTACTCTACCCCCCGTCCTCCAGCATTTCCATCAGCACTTGATGTTAAATTTGCTCCGTGAACGTTTCCCCCTCCTTGTCCTGACTTCCTCCTTCCGCCTCCCCTACCCCCCCCCCCACCTCCCTCTTTCAGCCTCCCCCCTGCGGCCTCAGACTGTTCATCCCCACATGATGTTGAATGAATTCCTCTTAATGTCGGTGCTGCTGCCGTATCTCCGGGGGTTACTAGGAGGCTGTGGCTGGAAAGCTCCTCGTCATTAAAATCCCATCGCCTGAGATTACACCGTGTCTGCATATAGACCTTGTCAGTGGAATTGCGTTGCCGGGGGAACAGCTTGGGTTCAAGTTTATTTTCCTGCCCAGCTACTGCATATTCACAAAACACTGCAACGGTAAATAAAGTTGGACCCATTTGGAATGTTTATCTTGTCAAGTGTGAATAGGTGTATTATCTGAAAGTCTCTTCTCTTAGGGAAGACACAGACAGACAGAAAGAGAGAGAAAGCAGGAGACAAACATATTGTCGCTCTTGTGCAGAAACCTAAAAACATTGTTACTTTTCTGAAATTGGAAAGAAACAAGAACCTGTGCTCCAATGGATCCAATGTAGTTATCATTAGTTACAAGTTCTTGTTAATATTTTTCAATGGTTAAATATTTATAAAACCCACTGACAGACTTAACCACTTTTAACCTAGTTTCAAATGTTTTCACAAATAGCCGATCTACAAGCTCACAGCTCATTGTCTCATTGTGATGTATTATGAGCTAGAGGATCTGCTATTTTCGCTATTTTAGAAAGTATTGTCTGTCCTGATGAAGGTCTAACGACCGAAACGTTGATTAAGAATAAAGAGCTACAGTTTTTTTGCAAGATCCAGACGGTGTGCGAGTCCTACTCTTTGGTCTAACCATCAGAGATCTCCTCCATAATTTGTACATTTTTGACTTACGCACCTGTCGCCAACCCTTGAGGTGTGCATCGGCTTCCTTCACAAAAGAAATAGTGTCATAAAACCAAGTATAAAATAGAGCATTAATTTATGGACCAACAAACAAACAAACAAAAATATAAAATATGGAAATACAAAGTTAAGTTTCTGCCCAACAGTAACAATAGAGACAGAGAGAAACAGTGAAGAGAGTATAGAGTACTAGCCTGGCATGGCCAGACTGATATCACTGGCTATTTGTTTGTTTTTTTAAGCTCTGGCCGATTTGTCTTGTCTCCAGACTAATAGAGTACAGTATAGAGTGCATACAATATTGAGTATAAAGAGAGAATAAGTGGAATATAGAACATGAGAGAAACACTGGAGACAACAGGATTGAAAAATACAGAAACAATGATTGAGATAAGAGATGTAACGTGAGGCAGGACAGAAATGCACAGAGAAAGGCACATGTTGATAGAGAAGGATGAGGGAGCAAGAGAGAGAGAGGGAGCGAGAGAGAGAGAGAAGATGGAACCGTCACAACAGATCATTTCAGAGGAAGACATGTCGGTGCATTTGGCGTCCAGAACGGCGAGCGATCCTAAAGGTCACGTCAATAAGTCTCCCGTTTCCATGGCCGGTCATTAATCATTGGACCGTGTGTCTGTCATCACAGGGGGCTAATGAGATCTACATAGATCATTTCACCCTTCGGCTGGAGGACAAAACCGCACTTTAAAAAGCACCATGCTCTGATCTATTGTTTTCAGAGGGCCCGTGGGTGTCCAGAGACTGTGTTGTACGGTGTCACCAAACCCCCTTTGTTCCCCGGTTTATCCTTTTGTTTATGGGGGGATGTTTCTGTGATGCATGTGTGTGCCTCGATGCTGTTTTTGATGAATATTCTGTGATATTATACTACATCAATGCTACATTATCAGAGCATGTGGTTAGCATTGGATTGATCGATTAAGCCTTATTTTCAAAGATCAACAAGAACAACTTCACATCACAAAGCATTGTGAGCTTGTAGAGTCTGCAAATTTAGGGTGAAAGAAATTGAAGGTTTTTGAAAATGTTTTAAAGTTTTTGACCTAGTATATAGGCAAAAGTAGTTTAAAATAAAATCCTAAACCTCATATCCATGTATTAGAATTCCGTTCACGCTCATGAACAACAATGTACTCGACGTTCAAAGGTAGAGATCAGCCAAGCTAGACTGAAGACTGTAACCTTTGATCTCCCAGCAAACATGAGCTGAAATAAGAACCCCAGTGAATTGGCTCTTATTTATAGCATTGAGAGACCTGTTCAAGGTCACATCTATAAAAAACGATGTGTTTATGTTATGACGGTGGATTGGACCATATCAGCGTTTTGTCATTTAAATTGTTGTACTTTCCTACATCGCTGTTCCTGTACAATTTTGTTTTAAAATACCCTAATATCGTTTTCAATCGTTTAACATTATAGCTTGAGGTGATTACTAAAATAGTCAGGTTGTATACAGTATAAAATAAATGAAGATTGTTTAAAATGAGCAACAACAAACCCTTCAAACATGACTGTGTATGATCCTTTACGTTGTGTCATGGTCTGTCCAGAATAGCTGTGTTGTTGTATTTCTTTATGAAACTCTATTCACAGAGAGGTTGTCTAATTTGACTAAAATCTGAGGCGTTATTGGATAACACTTAGCAGGTCATCTTTTCCACAAATCTGACAGGGCTCTCCCAATACAAACCTCGACGTTAATCAATCATTATGTCAACCAATAAATCATTAACTTGGATCAATAGAACTTTCATCTAACACTGTCAACAGCAGTATTCATCAGGGCTTTTTTGGGGGGTAAACATAAAGGGGATATGCACATTGGACTCACTTTGAAATGCTGACTTCAAATGATGGATTGTGGGCCAATAAGTAATTTTAGAAAGGAGCGCTTTCGTGCGTGACGAAAATCAGTTTTATGATCTTAGCGGAATAGCCAGAGTTCCAGTGTGCCTGCCTGTACCTGCTGGACTCCATTACGGTTTTATCAGTTTGGAATTGGCAGTCAATGCCAGCTTTAACAGCTTAGGGCCAAGCTAGCAGACATAAATAACTGTCAAAGTGGAAAAGCAGCCCGCTGAGAATACATTTCCTCAGGGTGTGAGGGCCAAATGTGTCTACTTCCTTCGGGCATTCTAACAGAACGTGGAACAGTGCTTGTTTCGTTCTGTTGACACATAACAATTATAGAAGTGTTTGTGTGTTCGTATTCTTGCCTATACTGTACAGTAGGTACTACTAGGTAGACTACTCTATGTCAACTCAGTAAGTTGAGGAAACAACAAACCCAACAGGTTATGTTGCATAGACTGATACTGAAATGGATTTTTCATTCACATGGCCATTGCAACTCCATCATTTTTAAGTCACCATATATAAATGTTGTGTGAGTTGGAACTGGAAGCAGTTTCCAGGCCACCTGGTGGTAGATAGGCCAGTGCTATTCCATTTAAAACACTGCTCGACCGCCTCAAGTTTTCATAAACAACAACAAAAAAATGTAACAGCCAGGTAAAATAATTTCTTGATACAGAGCGTGCCATTCATCATCGATAGCTATATCTTTTGTCATCCCTAAATATTACTATCAAAAGTCAATTTGGTTGCTGTCGGGCAGAAACCTCTTACCTCCATATGTTTTTTGTAAATTAACCTTTTTTGGTAAATTCATGTCCTACTTCGTCATACTACAGTGTCATGCAAAAGTAGCCGATCTACAAGCTCAAAACGCATCACATCACGACTTGTTTTGAGCTAGGAGATCTCCTATTTTTTTTAATCTTTTTTTAATTTGAATCCTGAAAAGTAACATTGTTGGCAGTTTCCACCTGACAAAAACGATTTGCTCGTCCTCCTTGTTCTGTCTTCATAAAAAGAAAAAGAAGAAAGCAACACTGGTGGCAGTGATTTGCATTTATAACTTTTCTATTATTTATGTAATATTCATCCCTCTAGTTCTCTGGAGAGAAGTGATTTTATAGCTGGGTGACTGTTCCTGGATATTGATGGCTGTGAAGCAGGCCAGTTCTGCTGAGTCAATCAGAGAGGAAGCATCTAACCTCAATGAGAAAGAATGAGTTATTATCCCTGGACGTTCAAGGTTTTCAACATACAGTAGGCTGTTTGCTATTTCCAGTCAGTAATCTGTAACATATTCTCGCTGTCGGTCAAAAACCTTGTATCTCTGTATCTTTTCTTTTTTCATAAATAAATGCCCTATTTTACACTTTGTATAGTAAACAAATTAAAATTGCAAATCTACATTTTCGGGAGCTTTTGGATCGGCTATTTTAGCTTTTTTTTTTTTAAGACATGCAGAAATAAGGATGCCAGGTTGAAAGTGGTTGTCTGTTTGTAATTATTTAACCAATTAAACAGTATTAACAAGTGCTTGTGACTAAATAATAGCCTAACTGCATTGGATCCATTAGATTAGAAACACAGGACAGGCTCCTTTTCCCATTTCCCCAAAAGCAAACGGTTTTAGACATACAAGGTTTCTACCTGACAGAGACGATATGTTACACACTGACTGCAAATGTGTCCCATTTATTCCCCAAAATGCTGATGTGTAGCACAGAGCAGCCCACTGAGCCATTGTGTTAGCCTGACAGCGAGGCTGTGTTTCCATAGGGGATTGATCAAATCTGATTAAAGACCACCGAGCCTCTTGTGCTTGTTTTATACACTTACGTGTATGTGTGTAGAGTCCAATATGCTGCATTGATCATCGCTGCAGTTTTTAATCTATATTTTAATCTATATGGTATGTACCACTGAGGGGTTACACCAAATTGTGTTGTGCAGTGTGCAATGCCAATAAAGGCAGTCTATTCCAAGTGGATCTCAAAGTGGGGTCTAGGGACCCTCAGGGTTCCAAATGGACCCTTACAGGCCTGTATCTCTGAGAGTGTACACATGGAACCAAATGGACCCTTTGAAGTCCTTTTGATTCCATTTTTAATTTTTTTCGGAGTTATGGGTGTTCTTGAAATTAAAAAGCTTGAGAACCACTCTTCTATTCTATTCTATTGTTTGTCCAGTTGTGCGTGCACGTGTGTGTGTGTGTGCACGCACGTGTGTGTTTGCACGTGTGTGTGTGTGTGTGTGTGTGTGTGTGTGTGTGTGCGTGTGTGTGTGCACTTCCCTGCATCGATTTTCCAATATTAAACAGGGTTGATTGATCATGTGTTTGAGCATGTGCGCACGTGCACGTATACACACTGTAGAAGTGCACACTGCACATACATGTACCTATAAGGTTTTACTCATTGTATTATACGGTACGTGCACACCAGACACTGCTGGGAGCGGATATTAAATGTTTTGCTTATTATGCATTTCAATGAGATTGAATGTACAGAACCTGTCACCATGATTACACTACTGTCACACTCAACTAGATACACTGACAACCTGTCAAAATAACAATGTTTGTTTGTGCTGCACCTATTTTCTGTTCACAGTGTATGTACGCAGTGATTGTAGATAAGGCACTTGTAATGTAAAAAAATCATTGAAATTGAGAATTCTTTGCTTACTGCAGTCTCCAAGCACTGTCAAGGTGTTATTTGTGATATTTCTCTCTTTTCAGTCACTCTGTTTGTCCTCTCTCCCTCTCTCATTCTGTCTCTCTCTCTCTGTCTGTCTGTCTGTCTGTCTGTCTCTCTCTCTCTCTCTCTCACTTTGCCTCTCTTTCTCTCTCTCTCTCTCTCTCTCTCTCTCTCTCTCTCTCTCTCTCTCTCTCTCTCTCTCTCTCTCTCTCTCTCTCTCAGTCTCTCTCTCTCTTTCTCTTTCTTTCTGAATGGCAGTAATTGAAGTCCCTCGTCATGTCAGAGACTGCAGTTCTGTGTTAGGGAATGAAGGTTCATTATGTGAATAAAGAGAAACTCTCTATCTCCACAGAGGATAATCAACATGATTCTAAGTTGTGCTCTACCGTGCACACTTATCTGCCACCGCCGTACCTTGACAACGCTTAAGAGCTTCAAAAGGCGATAAAAGACAGAGTTAAAGTACAAGGAAATGCAAAAACCCATTTCCCTTTTGTGTTATCTTAGGAAGTCAAAGATATTGTAAGACAGGACTTAACTGTGAGATAATTTCATCTATGCTGTCTCCGTTGTAGCTAATCTTATTTTATATTTTTCACATTTTGGCTGTTCCACAAGGCCAGCCCTATCAACTCAAATGTCTCGGGCTGCCAATGAACTAGTCTATTGCGGAGCAATTGTCCCTCCAGGCTATGGGATAAAAAAAAGCTTGTAACTTCTTTAAAAGAACAATGGCAAGAAGGAAGAACAATCTCTATTTCACCTTTTACAGTCCAACAAAAAGTTTCTGATTGAGCTGAGAAGAAGGCCATGAACAATATTTGGGATTTCCACAGCGGAAACGGTTGCTATGTGATACTACTCTGTCACATTCAACAATCTGATTATCCACTGGGTGATAACTGGTGTTTTGTGTATGCGTTGTTTCAAATTAAAAGCCCTCCATCATTTCATACACGGGTCAGCCAATGTTTTGAACCAGTCTTGTTTTTGACTGTGTAGTGTGCAGCTTCTGTGGTATTATTCAGAGTATGCCAGAGCACGATCCTGAGACGTTAGCATTTTCAATGCTTAATAGTTTTCAGATAAATTGTATTTGAAACAAGGTATATTTAATGTACCTTGACAGGCACTTCATTCATCCATGGTACTAATATGGACTTTATTAGAGAGAGACGGCTCAAATGAAATTAAGTTACTGTATGTCCCTACAGAATGATTTCATAGTCTCACCATTATGCTGTTGCAATACAGGCCTATGAAGGACAGCTATTGTACATCAGATACTGTTTGCTCACAAATAAGTACAATAGTTTCCTTTAATAGGGCAAAGACTTTTTCTTTTCTTTTTCTTTCATATAACCACCAGGTTGTGCACAGAGATGCTAACATTTTTGGAATATTGAATTATAAAGCCTATGATTGATGTATAACTCTCATCGCAGTCTGTACTGTATAGTAGAGAACTGTATGTGCTGTATTATGAATCCAGATATACTGTATTGTAATGGCACATACAAAAATAAATCAGTTGTTATTAGGTACATGAATATACAATGGGCAGCTAGAGGTAATACTCCATATTATATTTGTTTAGTCTGGCAAATCTGCAAGGCTGCTAGTGGGCACAAAGAGCATGGAGAGCACAGCAGGCTCCATTATCTGTGTGGTGACTAGCGGGTGATTCAGACTTATAACAAAAAGACTGGTGGGCTAAAGGTAAATTAACAGTTTGCCTCATATTCCCCTCCTCAAGTGTTGTTTTCTCCTCATAGTTAGAATTTGTGGATTGTTTTTTTAAGTGAAAGTCTGCTGAGATGCAAGTGCGTAAAATAATAAGAAAGCATCTTTGGGAGCTTGGTAGAGCTAATTAGGCCTACACACCACAGTTTGACATTCAATCCACAGCGGAGCGGCGCAGAAAAGGGAAAAATGCAGAAAATAAACTTGGACATGAATAGCTGCGGTTATATTGTACACGGGGACTCTCAGTGCTACTTGTATAATGTAGCACCTTGACAGAAAGCTAGCGATGGGTGCAGAGAGCCGGACAGCACATTGGGGTCCATTATGAGCTGTGTGTTAGAAACCCTGATGGACACTGCGATCTATTTATAGTTGGAACATTTACACACAGTGAATAGGAAGCTGAACAAAGACCAAGCGAGAGAGCTGAGCCATAGGCAATGTATTCAGAACACACTGTATTCACAGAGATGAGCTGCCACTCTGCCTCCTGTTGTAGGCCCTCAGGTTCCTCATGGTTATTATGGAATGCATCTGAGAACAGAAATCCATCAAGATGCGTGTTCCAATGGATTTAATACTGGGGCAAAGAAAAGGTAAATAGCGAGAACATTTTGCTTTGACTACAATTTATTTCTCAAGATTCCATTGAATCAAAGGTAGAGAAAAATACACCGCTCACCTGGTATCGGAGTTAACGGAGGTGCTGGAGCTAGAAAATTGTACTCAATTTAAATCCAATTAAGATTCACAGATTTGAGTGTGCGGATGCCCTTTTATGAAGATTCATAGACAAAAATATAAATTCTTACCATGACGGTTATATTTTTTAATTACAATCAAGTGAATGTTTTACACCATTGTCTTAAACTGATAGCAAGAAAATAATTGTTACATTTCTTTGATAAGTGAGATTGGTTGTGGTTGTCTGAGTGGTATAGCATAAAGATGTAGGTGTAGTGCAGTAACCTATGGCAAATGACGAAGCAAACAAACCGAGATAAGATGGAGACGTCGGCACTTGCTTTGTGCATTGTTGTTGTGCGGTGGGCGTTCTAATCACTATGCTGAACACAACATCTTGTGGAGGTGGGAGGAGCGAGAGGTAAACATGTTTTTGAAATTCATCTTCCCAGGCTCGCTCGGGCTATGCCATAAAGTCACAACCTAATTTATTCCCTTTTCTTTTGACATACCCAGGAATTATGCCCCGTTAGGAGAAATCCCTGGAGGTGCTAATTCATATTCTCTATATGATGGGGCCATCAATACTGGGGGTAAGTGAAGGTCGCGTTGACAGTTTTACAGGTTGGCTGGTTTGCCTGCCTGACTGCCGTTGCCTCAAAAAGATTTTGGGGGTGTTTTTTTTTTATCATCCAGAATCGCAGATTGTACTGTGACAGACAGACCTGTTCAAAAGACAGCTAATACAATCAAAGCTACGTTAGACTGGTTGCGCTCTCCCACACCCTTCTTGGTTGAAGATCTCATTCCAAGGCTTGTGTTAGTCTGGTTGTCCGACCAGTAAGGTCCAAGGTTACCTGCTGCTCAATGATCATACATCAGCACCCAACCAAATTAACTTACTGGATAAATCCATGTCCCGGCCTTGTGTTTCATAGATTTCTTTCACTGTGAAAGAAATAAAGAACTGTGTAGAAGAATCTCTGTGGATAGAGTTTTTTTGTTAATAGAAATAGCTATTGAAATTCCAGACAGTATCTCTTGCGCGGCATGTACATAGCTTGGGAAAATGGAGCAACCACAAGGCATAATAGCCAGTTCATGCTAAGTATTCATTTGAATATGTATGATTTTTTTATTCACATATCTTTGATTGATATTAATGGTCCCTCGGTGAGAGCCATTTCCTTGCAGGCTGAGTTGACATTTAGGTCCACCCACCTGCCAGGAATATGAAAGATATTATTATTAGGTAAATGAGAGGAGAGGCAGTGTGATTGCTGTGGATAGATACCATGCTGGCAGTGTAACCCCAGCTTGCTTAGTTGCTGTGCAGAAACTTGGTACACGTGTCGCTGTCCATGGTACTGAATTGTATTTGTCAATCAGGGGCTCTGAAGGTGGTCGATTATCTTAGTGGAGCAGATAAACTCTCATATTATAGCAATCTTGCATGTTACTGTATGACAAAAATAGGAAATTCTGACATAATAGTATATACATTTTTTCTACATCCAGTATTATTATTATTACGGTACTATCTTTTTGTGATATTGTATTGTTGTTAGCATCTTGTGGAACATTCCACACCAACGTCGCTTGTACGTGTATGAGTGAGTGACAAATAAAACCCTCTTGAATCTTGAGATTTATATTCAGATGTGGAAGGTTAATCAGATTTGACCCCTCGCCGTCCTCAGAGGTCAAATCTGATTTCCCTCCACATCTGAAAATAAATCTTGCATATCGTTGCTGTCGGGCGGAAACCTTGTATGTTACAAGGTTACTTTTCGGGAATTAGAAGAGAGCACCTGTGTTCCTAAGCAAAAATCGCAGATCTGTAAGCTCATAACGTGCCGCGATGCATTGTGAGCCTGTAGATCGGCTATTTTTGATACTTTTGGGCAACACTCTGGTACGACAAAGTTGGGCGTCAATTTACGAAAAACTTGAAATAAGGAGATACAGGGTTTCTGCTCGACTTTGACAATGTGCTATGTTAGACATGTTGTGCTTTTCTCATGGAATGCACAGTTGTTGTAGTTATCCCCTAGACTATTTGTGTCTGAGACAGTCTCCCTTTCCACCCCCCTGAGCCCCCTGTATTTCTTTCTCTCTCTCTCTCTCTCTCTCTCTCTCTCTCTCTCTCTCTCTCTCTCTCTCTCTCTCTCTCTCTCTCTCTCTCTCTCTCTCTTTCTGTAGCTCTCAATTCCTCTCTCTCTATTCCTGTGCTTCATACTTAGTGCTCACACTGCTGTAGTCAACTTGGACATCTAACTCACGACAGCTGAAGTGTCTACTGCAAAAAAAGAAGAAAAAGATTCAAACACACTGGCACTGTCTGGCGGAAACCTTGTATGTCCAAAACCGTTACTTTTCAGGAAATGAAAAAAACAAACAACCTGTGTTTCAATAGATCCTCATCCAATGTACTTTTATTTAGACACACAAGCTCTTATTAATACTTTTCATTGGTTAAATATTCATCAAGTCCACAGACAGTCTTAACCACTTCTAATCTGGTGGCTCTTAATTTGGGCAAGTAATTAAAGTCGGAAATGTCCAAATACTGAAGATAGCACATCTACAAGCTCACAACGCATCACAATGTGACACATTGTGGGCTTGCAGATTGCCTGTTGTTTGCTAGTTTTTCACAACACTGTCACACAAAGTAAGTATATATATATATATATATAAGCATAAAATAAGGAACTCATTCATGAAACAAAAAAGCATAAAAAAAACATGAAATATGGGTATACAAGGTTTCTGCCCGACATTGACGATGTGGGTTTCAAAACAAGGTCATCATAGAAAATATCATGGAAATGTGGAGTATAGGATCAAATGGGCTGCTGCCACGAGAGTGACACTAGCCATAATCTCTGTGCATATAGCCACCACTTCTCTCGCTCGCTATTGTCCCCCCCCCTCTTCATATCTCCACCTCTGCCTCCCTCTCTCCGCCTCTGTCAGTCACGCTAAATGGAAAGCCTCTAAGAGTATAAGTGTCATAAGTGTGGCTGTGCATGGCAAAACAATTGCAGCCTGTCTGCCGCATAATGGACGGATATAAGTGTAAGTACTGTGTGCCGTCCGCGGAAATCAATGGTCCACTGCATAGTGGCTTGGCTGACTCCCCCTCCTCAGAAGCACACCCAGGCGGGCGCCATAAAGGATGTTTATTAGCCTGACAAGTCGACACTGCGACTCTTTGTCATGCTCCGATAATAGGGGCCGGGCACAGACCGGCGGAAGCGCGGCCTCGACTGGTTAGGAGGACAGACAACCACCCTGTCAGGGGGCGATAAGAAAAGAGGAGCGAAAGAAGACGGGAGGAGAAGAAAGAGGGCAGGTGGTGTGGCAAGTGTTGTTAGAGCCGGGCCTCACGGTAGAGAAAGAGAGGAGATGGATAGAGGAGCAGAGAGCGGCAAAAGGGGGACAATTCGCAGTGAGCAACAAGGGTTAGGACAGGGGTCTTCAACAGGGGGTTTGGGACCCCTAGGGGGTCCTCAGAGCTACTACAGGGGGGCCGCCAAGGGGGGGGGGGGGGGGGGTGACAGGAACTTTTTTTTTACTCAACCCTAGCATCCATATTCTGAGGAGAATAAAAATAGCAGATCTACAAGCTCACAACACCTTGCTTGCAGATCGTCTATTTTCGGCAAGGAGGTTTGGTGTAGAGGGGAAAAAGAGCAGACTAAGTACTGAGTGAAAGGTAAAGTTTATTAATTATTGACGGTTCAAGTGGTTAAAATATCTGAAAATACACATTAAGAGGAATCCAAAATACACTGATGATCATGCTGTCAAACAATGAAACTAAAATATGGAGGGGGGTTAGGGGATATGAGGCAAGAGGAGAGTGAGAGAAGATGAGAGAAAGAGAGAGGAGAGAAGACCAGAGTGGAAGGGAGAAATGTGAGGAGAGGAGCTGAGAGAGGAGGAACAATAATGACTTTGTACAGATGTCTGTTTCTGAGGTACAAGGTCCTTTCATTCTGTAAGTGGTGAATGGTCATCTTCTTGGAAGGTCTGCTTTCCTTTTTTAACATTTTCTAGGGACACACATTTACAGTTCCATAGTGATAGATGTACTGTACTTAAAATACCCAAGGCTGCAACACATCTCTTTTCCTCCCCTCCCCTCCCCTCTCTTCTCTTCTCTTCTCTTCTCTTCTCTTCTCTTCTCTTCTCTTCTCTTCTCTTCTCTTCTCTTCTGGCTCTGGATTCATTTAATGCTCAGACCAGATGTGAGCCATAAATTAACCAATCAATGGCTCCAATGTGAGTCCCCAAACAATTTTCCAAAAGTGACATGAATGGGCCCCATTGATCAGCCTTCACAAAGTCATTATTACTCCTAGGAAGGACAAGAGACCTTGAAAGACTGCATGGGGCTGCAGTTATCGCCACATTCAATAGGAAATCACTCTTTTCCACAGAGTGGCCCTCTGTGTACAATAACCCACAGTAACTGTTGTAATTGTTCATTGAATCCGGTTATTCATCCATAATTATGGTTTCTACAGTATGCACGCTTCCCGATCAAAGAAATCATTTTCCCAAAGTCATTTCTACACCGTAAACCAGGTCAAACAGAGAAAAGAGAGGAAGAGAAGGGGTGATGGGGGCCGTTTCTTGCTAACTCATCATAAAATAGTGCAACGCACCTCTATTCTCTCCGAGGGTCACTCCCTTTTGAGTCAGCTCTGTGGAAAGGAAGTTCCCAGCACCATTATGTCACCGGGCACAGGGACGACAGAGGAGGGAGGGAGGGGGGGGGGGGGGGGGGAGAAGGCACCAGCCACAAAAGGAGAGCTATTTTAATTAAAGTTGGCAGATTTACTCTGCCTTTCTAGGCTCGGAGCATGGGCAGCCCGAGCCCAACGGAGGCCAAAGCAGCGCTCATAAAAATGACATACGCCGGGCCCGGGGTGCGAAAGACCCCCCTGAGGGCCGGGGACGGGGACATTAAGCCACTAAGACCGGGCGGGAGTTCTTTGGCTATTCAAAAATAGCAGATCTGCAGTACAAGCCTGTAAATCTGCTATTTTTTTTTTATCTTGAATATGTGTGCCAACTTTGAACATATATATTTTTAAAGTAAACATTTGTGACTCAAATCTTTGCTAACTACATATCTAAAAATATTTTCTAAATCCGAGCAATATGTTCAGTGGTATCAGTGGTACTCCAACTTTTCCATGTCAAGAACCCCCAAAATAATATGTATTTGGCTGTGAACCCCCATCTCAAAATATATTGTTCCAGGGACGACCAGAAGCACAGATCGGAGTTAAAAAATGTTTGCTTTAAGATTATATTCAGATTTGTACGACTTTTCCACGATTTTTCAAAGAATAGCAGATCTAGATCTGAATAGCCAAAGAAATCTTAAAATGACACAGATGCGTTCCCGGTCTTAATGGGTTAAGCCAGGCGGTGGCAGCCTGCTCTGTAATGAGGAAAGATAGTATGGAAGCTGGTCGCATGACAGAACCTATGGAGCCAGCCAGAGCAGCGAGGTGACATTTTGACTCATCTCGTGCATGATGAAGGTGGCACGTGAATGAATAAGAGAGAACACTGTGGGGGGTGACAGAGTGTCACAGAGAGGAGGAGAGAGTGAATGGATGAGGTGGAGAGGTCGGGGATGAGAAAGACGAGAGAAAGGTCTGCCATTGCAGGCAAGGCATAAGTTTATTATTAGCACCTTAGTTCTCATCCTTTTTGTGAACTCTGGACCACTTGCATATTTCAAACAATCCTCAAGGACTACCCCACCTCCCCACAACAGAATAATGTATATTATATTTAGTAGAACATAATAACATAGTAATTTTTATTTGATGTTTTATTAATTTAACATGAATGATTTTTAAATCCGGATTTGTAATTAGTTGTTCCTTGGTGTCGCACATCGTAAAGCCGATCTACAAGCTCACAACATAAAAAGTGATATAGCACACTCCATACACATACAGTAGGCAACTCAAAGTGCTTTATTGTAAGACATGAAAAGGTATTTAAAGAGACAAAGCGATTAAAAGAATAAAGGTCAAGGTGCAATTGTGCTGTCGTTTTACTTTTTCTACTTGGTCAAATTGCACTTCATGAGCAATAAACTTGTGTACAATATGTTATGATATCTCTGCTTCCCGTTGAAATGGTAATAAAACTATTAACTGTATACCTCGCTGAGCAGAATCATAGGCAAAATAACACAATTTATGAATGCAGTGTCCGATTGCCGTGAAACTTTGCGCGCACTCCCAGTAGGCCAAGGAACAACCGTCACCTGAGTTTTTCAAATTGGCCTCATGGTGGTGCTATAACAGGTCTCTTCACGTTTTGGCCTATAACTCGTTTAAATATAAATCGTATTTCATACAACCTGGATTCCTTTGATCATGATGCAACGGCCATTTGTGCCAGACTAGATTTTCGGCCATTGTACACATTATCTCTGGGTAGATTTTCCACTTTCCATTCCGATTGGCTATGATTGACTTCCACTATGTCCCCGCCGGCCTGGCGGAGATCTGCTTGATTTTTCTAGTTGAAGATTTTTCTATTTCAATTTCACATCCTTGAAAATTTTGGCTATAATGACATGCCCGAAATAAGGATGCCAGGGTAAATGTTGTTTTTCTCTATACTATGGTTTCTGCAGCCAAATCAACATTTTCTGCTACAGCCATAGTGATTGCGCTCAGAGTAGCGGTGAATTGAAATTTCAAGTCACATAACAACTGTTTGGTATCTGTCTTTAACGTCTTGGCGCATCACCAAGTCTGCATTTTAGTGGGGGAAAAAATGCTTTCATCTCACACCCAGTGCCAGATGTAATTAGGTTATAAGACCATGGACAGTTCACTCATTACAACACGACTGGTAAGTTGCTATTAAATTGTGAATTGTCAGGGAGATCTAAGCGTTACATAGCCACAGGCGTGTGTTAATCTAATTGCCATGATACATAGGCATCAAGCACAATACAATTTCATTATGCATGGCTTCCCAACAGCCCCTCTGTGCTGTTGACTTAATTTCATCTGTCAAGCTACATCTAGAATGCAACAATCTGGATCCTATATGTCAGAATCTCCCCCATTGTACAAAACACAAAACGTCGCTGTCGGGCGTAAAACTTGCATACCATTCCAAACCATTACTTTTCAGGAAATGGAAAAAAGAACCTGCCTTCCAATGGATCCAATGTATTTATTATTTAGTCATAAGCTCTTAAATAATTTTCATTCGTTTAATATTTATAAAAACCCACATGCAGTATACCCAATCTGCAAGCTCATAACCGTTATGATGTGACACGGTGTGAGCTTGTAGGTCGGCTATTTTCACTACTTTTGAGTTATACGAAGGGCAATCATTTACGGGGGGCAAAAACTAACCGTGAAAACGTTTAAATACGGAGATATGAGGTTTCTGCCCGACAGTGACGAAACACAGCCTTTGCTGGCTGCTGTGTCGGTGACAGAATAAACAGAACGGATGCCAGTCTTCTGAATAAGACACAAACATGCCTGTTGGCTGTGTTAAATGGCACACCTGCCAACGTCATGCTCACACACTCCAGTAATCCTCTAGCACAGTGGTTCTCAAACTGTTCTCAAACTGTTTTGTGCCAATGACCCCCAAATTGATATATATATATATATTTGGCCGCGGACCTCCATCTGAAAAGGTTTTGTGCCAGGGAACCCCAAGATTTGTGGGACCACATGAGGTCAGAACGATATACCAATACGACGTGAAGACAAAGCTGTGAAATCGCCATACTGTGACACGTGATGTGACAGCTGTACCTGTTGCTATGTAACAGCAATAAACACACCATAAGGATATCAAGTATTAAATCAGCTAACCAACATGGAGATCTCTGGATCTGTCTGTCCTTGTCCCTTTATGCCCACATACTGTATGGTAATAGTGGTCAGATCGGCGTTCTGACAACAGAATCTCCATATATCCCTATACACGGGCATATCAGTCGGATTGGCGGTTCTGGACATCCGTCTATCCGACCAATTCAACGCCGCACTCTCTCGGGTCCTCGGCGATGAGCACACACTTTATAGTCGATCGGTCGGATGGTTCTTGAACTACAGATACACACACAGGCACGCGCACACATACGCAGAGACTTCGTGCATTTGTAGTAGGATGGGAGGAAAATGGTCCTCTCTTCCAGACATAAGGTAGTGGGTGTGTCAGAACAGAAGTAGCCTGTACACGACCAGACCATCAACCGGTTTGCTTTGTATTTGTGTCTGCTAATGGGTATCCGTGGACAGTGTGTTGTATTGTATATACATCATAGAAATGCATTTAACCGTGCACCTTTCATAAGACAAGCAGACACAAGGTTCAAGAATTGTACGGTATTTGTTCCATCTCATACACGGTTGTTGTTGGGGTATTTTTGCACACACCTGTAATTTCCCCCTGCATTTACCTATCCTAACTGGTACATGATTGTAAAATGATTTGGACAAGCTGTTAGTGATCATGCGTGCATGAGTCTGTGTTTTGGTCTCCATGCCATGTGCACACAGAAAGACACAACCTTGGCAGAGTGGAAGCAGAGTCACACATACTTGTAGGCCGATGTGCAAGAGAGAGAGAGTGTGTGTGTGTGTGTGTGTGCTTGTGTGCTTGTGTGCGTGCGTGTGCGTGCATGCATGTGGCTGAAGGGGGGCAGGCTTTTTAGACTGTTGATAGCTGCCATCAAACCCACACAGGAGTGTACTTGTGTGAAGTGTGGCCCATGCAGCAGCTGTTGATTGCTTTCTGTGCCAGATTCCTGTGGCAATGAGGAGTGAATGAGGCGGCGCCCTGAGATATGGATGCTAGGCATGCCACTGCATTTTTATGTTTTCAAGGGTTTGGCTACTGTGAAAAACCCACACTCTCTTCTCTCCACTCCCCCACTCCACTCTCTTCTCTTCTCATCTCCTCTCCTCTCCTGCCTAATTTCTTTTGCGTTTCCTTTCTATTTTTCTCTCATCTTACCTTGCTCACTCTTCCCTCTATCCCCTCTCCAATTCCTCTTACCCCCACCAACCCCCTCTCCCTTCTGAACAGTCTGCTGTCCCCAGGAAGCAAGACGTGATGAATTGATTCCTGTGAAAGAATAATCACCTCTCGCCCTCTCTCTCTCGCGTGCACATGCTCTCTCTATCTCTCTCTCTCTCTCCCTCTCTCCCTCTCTCCCTCTCTCCCTCTCTCTCTCTCCCTCTCTCTCTCTCTCTCTCTCTCTCTTCTCTCTCCACCCTCCTCCCTCTCCACCCTCTCTCTCTCTCTCTCTCTCTCTCTCTCTCTCTCTCTCTCTCTCTCTCTCTCTTGCTCTCTCTGCCCTCTCTCTCTGCCCTCTCTCTCCCCCTCCTCTCTCTCTCTCTCTCTCTCTCTCTCTCTCTCTCTCTCTCTCCTATTTCTCTCTCTCTCC
This sequence comes from Gymnoscopelus microlampas, assembly GCF_963454915.1. Lineage (NCBI taxonomy): Eukaryota > Metazoa > Chordata > Actinopteri > Myctophiformes > Myctophidae > Gymnoscopelus > Gymnoscopelus microlampas. The sequence continues at coordinate 24,937,427 of NC_139942.1, read as the reverse complement.
CCCTTCTCTCTCTGCCCCCTCTCTCTCTCTCTCTCTCTCTCTCTCTCTCTCTCTCTCTCTCTCTCTCTCTCTCTCTCTCTCTCTCTGTGTCCGTGCCTCTTCCTGTCCCTTGCTGTGATGGCAGATGCAAGCGGATGTGTTCCAGTCCCAGTGCCATAGCCAGAATCCCTCCTTCTCTCCCCCTTCATAATAGTATTCACAATTCATAATCACCATCTGTAAATTCCTGTATTTAGTCCTTTGTCTCTGAGTGGTTTTGGAGGCAAACGGCTCTTTTCATCTATTGTGAATGAAAGAACAGAAGCAAACAAGTGTGTGGGCAGATTTG
>NC_139942.1:24807099-24932099 GCF_963454915.1 Gymnoscopelus microlampas | reverse complement strand
TCGCAAAGGAGAGGGGAGGGTGAGTGAAACAAAGCCAGAGTAGAGAGAGGGAGAGTTGGGGGAGAGAGAGGGGAATCGTGAACCAAATTACGAACAAAACGGAACAAACATTTGAAATCACCATAGAGAATCAAGTGTCTCATCCCACACATTTCCTTTCCTATAACCTTTTCCTAATGAGCAGTCATCCAATGCATTAAATACACTAACAGCCTACTTCACATACAGTATAACCACACAGACAATGAATGGGCTGTTCACCACAAGCTCTAACAATGAATTACTATTTGTGTAACTTGGCGATTCAGAGAGATTTAAGACATTGGAGCCAGATGCAAGGGAGAGAAAAAAGCAATTTAGAACATAAAAACAACAAGGCCGGTGTACAGCAGTTATGTGACGCAATGAAATTAGCATGATTAAATATAAACATGTACATTTGATTCACAAAACAATTAGGGTTTGCAATGACCTGTCTGATCTGCTCAGAGAAGCCAAAGCCTATGATGTTAGAGGGGACCAGTTTGATTTTTGTAATAACACTGCCCAGAAATTTGTCTCACAGCAGATTAAACCACCCTGTGATATAGCCTGGAGATAGAACCAGCCCTGCCTTGAATGTAATTTTATTTTAATGATAAAATCATTATTCTGATATCTCACATACTGTACCAGTGTAGTGAGGCTTGGCCTGACTACAAAACAAAACAGAAAACTAGCAAATATTGAATCATGTTGGGATCCACATGGGAATGGCTCCAGTGTCGAGCTCGGATTTCATGTGGCCAGCCTGTGACATCAGTCCTTTATGATGTTAGTCATAAGTCATCTATGACATATCTATGACTTGGGCAAGGTTTCATCACGATCACAGCCCTATTGACTTCCACTATAAAATAAAATGTCAATATTTCCAAAAGTACGAAACATGAAAACCTAATTATTAAATATAATAGTGGGGGTACTTCTTTGGCATACAAAGTTTGGCACTGATCGGTCCAGCAGTTTACAACACACACACACGACACACACAGACAGACTTCTGCAGAGCCATGCCATAAAAATAAACACCTGCTGCAGTCTGGACATGTTGTAGATTTTCATGGTTAATGTTTATTTGGTAGCACTTGCTATGCATCCTATGTGTATAACGCATAATGAACATACTTATAAGGCATTGTAATGCTGATCATAACCCTGTATAATCAGCTTTATAAGGGCTCATAAATACTCATAATGCTTTATAACCATAACCATAACACATTATAAGGCATTTTATAATGACTTATAAGTATCAAGTGTTATAATACTTCATAATTGCTGCCAAACTGCCAAATTAATTCTCATAGTTATAATCCATTATAATCAATTGATAATGCTTTATTATTATCACTGTTATAATGTGTCATAATTATTATAGTGCATTATTATAATGCATTATACTACGATTATAAGTTATTATAAATGGTCATTTGTTACTTTATGATCATTTGATGAGGCTTTATTATCACGTTTATAATGCCTTATTATCACTTATAAGGCATTATACTGTGATTATAAGTTATTGTAAAGTGAACATTATGATCATTTTATAAGGTGTTATTATTACATTTTTATCACCTTTAAATCACTGTAATAATGCATTGCACTATGATCATAAGTTATTATAAGTGTCTATTTGTTACTTTATGATCATTTAATAATGTTGTATTATAATGTCTAAAATGCCTTATACTCACTGTCATAACACATTTTAATCACTGTTATAATGCCTTATTATCACATATAATGCATTATAACTGTGATTATTATGCATTATAGCAGAGCATTATCAATTGATTATAATGGATTATAACGATGAGAATTAGTTTTGGGTTGCACAGCAAGGGTTACAAAGTGGGGAGCAATTATGAAGTATTATAATACTTGACATTATAAGTCGTTATAACATGCTGTATAATGTGTTATGATTGCATAATACGTTGTTAGGAATATGTATATTTATAACTAATCATCACGTGTTATAAGCATAATACAATGCATTCATACTTGAACTTATAAGTCATTATAATAAGCTTTATACTGTGTTATGGTGATGGTTATAAAGCATTATGATTATTTATAAGCTCTTATAAATATGATTATAAAGGATTATGATCAGCATCACAATGCCTTGTACGTATGTGTATAATGCCTTATACAAATGGGATGCATAGCAAGTGCTACTGTTTATTTTTACGGCATGGCTCCCAGGAGGCGAGATCGTCATCAACATGATCTCTTCAGAGATCCACAGGGAAACCACACCACACTATTAGACCCTGTCTTGCTTAATAAACATTTGGGGACGTCCAATATTGTCACAGGGCCCCGAATTCCCAGTTGTTCCTTGGTAGGCAGGAGAGGTGTTTTTAATAAGTTGTGAAGAGAAAGAGATGTGGCAATCCCTATGGGAATACATTAAAGCACACATGATTTTCAATTCACCATGAGATTAAAAACGTTCAAAGGCATTTCTCAGCTAGACAGCATGAGTGAACAACCCTCATAGCTGGAAATAAATATATTGCAGCACAACAGTCAGAATTGCCCTGATTTTCCTGATATTCATAACACATCTTGTTTCAAATAAATACTGTACAATATTCCTATAGGTTGAATTGGCTACTAAAGCCTCCATTGAAAGGTTACAGCTTATTCAGAACTCTGCTACTAACAAAAACAATAAAGAGAGAACACATTACTCCAGTCTTAGCTCGACTACACTGGCTCCCTGTGTCTTCCAGAGTCGATTGTAAAGTCCTTCTACTTGTTTATAAAGCTCTCAAGAGGTTACGGCTGGCCTACATCACAGACTCCCTATTGTTTCATGCTCCTTCGAGGGCCAATAACCACTTAAACCCTATACACTTGATTGACCAGGGTGGTCTGTACTTGGCCCCCTCTTTTACCCCCTCTACACCACGTCTCTTTGTGGAAAATAGCTGATCTAAAGGCTCACAACTAGTCGCAGTGAACACGTTGTGAACCTGTAGTTCTACAATTTGTTCACCTATGACATTCCCAGAATAGGCATGATAGGGTTATTGTGGTTAAGGCTCAGCCTCTGACACACCAAGCCGATGTCAGGCCATTGGGCTGTTGTTGAGTATCTGTGACCGACAATCAGCCGTAGGTTTTGCAGTGTGTTGCGCATCGTTGGTGGTAGTCGTCCATTAGTGGGGTCCGATCACTCAACTTTGCGCAATGTTGAATTGGCATTAGGCACCGTAGGTTGTTGGTGAGTAGAGAGCTCTCTGTTTGGCTGTTCAGACTGTGCAAATCAGAGCACGAGAAGAAGTTAATAGCAAGCCAACGACACATAAAGAGGGAACTCAGACACTATATTGATGTGAGAGTGGTGTGAAAGTGCTGTTTTTGTAACTCAAGTTGAAGCTGTAACTCATACATAACCCTATAGTCTATGGCTTTGCATGCGTCCTCATCTTTAATTACCAGCTTATGCATGAAAGAAAAATGTGTTAAATGCATTGACAAGCCTCTTTACCTCTGTTGTAGTACAATTTGTATTGTGATTGCTGCTATTCAAAACATTAATGTTCACCTATTTTCACAGAATGTCCGCTTGTCATGACATGCCCAGAATAGGGATGCTAGGATTCATGTGGCTAATCTATGTTTCCAGTTTTTCTTTTTAATTTATTTTGGTATGAAAGGTGCAATACAAATTAAGCTCATTATTTTTAATACTACTCTGGTCGTACAGCGAGACAGCTCACACATTATGTGTGGGCTTTGCACCAGTAAAGGGCAGAGAGGAGTGGGGAGAAGGGTGCAGTTTGCCTTTCTAATTACTCCTCATAGGATCCCAGCCATTGATTGTTGCAAATGCCCATTGATTTTTAGCAGTGCTCTGTGCTGGCGCACAACTTGACTTTTCCGTTGAATGCCAAGAGTCACAGGACCACAGATCTCTGTGACATCTGTGTGTGCATGTTTGTATGTGTGTGTGTGTGTGTGTGTGTGTGTGTGTGTGTGTGTGTGTGTGTGTGTGTGGAATGAGGATAGCTAATGAATAGGAAAGCCTACGCTTTTCCATTGAATTGAGAGCCATTGATCATGCCAAGAGAAACTGTTTGTTTACGGCACTTACAGAACTTGTACATGGATTGGAGACATCTCGAGGCTATTGGCAAAGTCCTCACATTGCATAACATCGCAAGAGTTCCCTCCGCAAGGTCCCCAACAGATCACAATTGACACTTTACATTGAACACACGCTATTATCCAGAGTGACTGACAAAGTGCAAGATTGGAGTAAGTTGCGCAAACTCCAATCAACCAACAATAGGGTAGAGTAAAAATTAAATAATTAACTTTGAATTATTTTGGAAAATGTCAAACTTTTTATACAGCAATGAATTGATATTAAATAGAAACTGTAAATTGCAACAGTACTTTTGAATACTTACATATTTTTAAAAGCAAGTAGTCCAGTACCTTAGCTCAAGTAAAAAATGTTACTGAGCAAATTTCACTTGTAGTTGAACGTTTTTAGATTTCTAGCATGTTTGATATTTGGCTCTCTCGCCGACTGGAGATCATTCAGTATGAATGAGCTCGCTATCATTCCCCCTAGGAGATCCGTGGGACAACCAATGAGAGCACAATACTTCTTTTTTATCACCGTGGCGTGATCTACAAGCTCGTTGCGAGCTCATAGATTAGCTATTTTCAAAGAAAAATCTTGAAAAAGTATTTTCTAAATCCATACAAATCTTGTATGGGGGTGACAGGGGATCTATGGCACAACATATTTTCAGAAGTTGTTTGAGAACCAGTGGTTTAAACAACATTAGGAAACAAGCCCAAATAAGCATTGGGTATTGGGTTTCGATCGCATGGTGGAACATCTTGCAGTGTGTGATCCCTTGTCGGCGATCAATCGTATATTGTGAAAAACACAACGATATATGACAGCCGATTTCAAGAAAGAGACTTGTGCAATGTGAAGTGTTTAACGATCTGATGACTCCCCGACCACTTCATATATCTTGCAGTGTGTTGCTGCCTTAAGGGAACACAGAAGGGGTAGACGTGAAAATGGACGCAGCTTAAAAGAGTAGTTCACCCATAAAATTACTTATTTTCTATCAATTACATCACCCATGAAGCCTTGAATTCATGGACATTTTTAAGTTTTTGTCGCATTCCCAAGCCAATAATTTGATGACCGGCGGTCTCCCCTAAGTCTCCTCCTAATTATTGGCTTAGGAATATGAAAAAAAAATCAAAATCTCAATGAATTCAATGCTTCATGGGGTGTGTAATTGATAGAAAATAAGTATTTTTTTTGGGTGAACTACTCCTTTAATTGTCCCTAAGCGATTATGCCTGTATGTAGTAGTAGTACATTCTACATCTTGAGGTGGCAATATTGTAAGTGCCCCACAGAAATGATGTGGCTTTTTTACATGACCCAGTGGGTTATTTTAGACACGGCTATAATTCAAGCCTCGAATCCCTAAGGGCCCACAAACAGATAAAACATAATAGCGCGTCTATCGATGGTGTAGTGTTTAAGAAAATCTCCTGTTGCCTGTAAGTGATTTCCACCACAGGTTGTCCTTCAATGAAAAGAAAAAATAAATAAATAAAAGAAAAGTGCAGCACTCTTTGGTGTCCACTAACTGGAATCTGTCTGTCCAGTTTTTATAGAAATGGTGTAGCACTCAGGTGCTTTATGTGTTCGATGAAACTAGGCCATGGACTATAGACATAAAGATGTCTCATGCTGTGATTCCACGCACACAAACGCACACACACACACACACACACACACACACACGCACAGCCACACACGCGCACACACGCTCGCTCGCACGCAGGCACACACACGCACCAACACCGTTTCTCTTGCTTCATCTGGCTTTTCTCATGTAGAATGATTGATAGTAGCATGTATGTTTGCTAAATGTATCGCACATTCAATTAAATTCCAGTATTTTACACAGTCCCCAAATCCTCAATGTTCATTTAATCCATCCATCCATCCATCCATCCATCCATCCATCCATCCATCCATCCATCCGCACGCACGCACGCACGCACGCACGCACGCACGCACGCACGCAAACTTTTGATACATTTTATGTGCATTTGAAAGTATGTTTATATGCTGCACATGTGTTTGTGTATTTTTCACACGGTACACATGCAGCATACTATAGTTACTTACCGAGTCCTCCAGTCAAAACACATTTGACTCATGAATGAGATTCCCAAGGTTGATATCAATAACTGATTCTCATGGGTCACACAAAGCCTCCTGTTGAAGGAGAGCCGCTTCTTAAGAGACACATTCATATTCCGCTGCGCTTGTCTGTTTTTGCAATCCATTCGACTTCATTATGTGTGCCCAAGCAAACCTCCTTGCATCACGCTGCCTTTATTTCTTTTACATGGTGAGATACATGCATTTATGAGTTCTTGGGTCAGTTTGGGTGAGGGCTTTGTTCTTTATTGTGGCCTTTGACTTAGTTGGCCCTGCAAACTACATTCTGTACTTTAACACTTAAACCTATATACTTCGTTGACTGAGGTACTCCCTCCTTTTTTCCGTCTACACCAAATATCTTTACATTTAGCCGAAAATAGCTGAACTATAAGCTCGCAATGTGTCGTATACTATTGTGAGCATGCCTTTATGACATGCCCCGAACAGGGATGCTATGGGTTCATGTGGTTAATGGGAATTCTCATGTCATTGTCCCTTACAGTTGTTTCTGCAGAGGGTTTTGAATAATGCAAGGCCAATGTCTAATATTTTTCAATATTTTACCAATGTTCTACCAGAGTCTGCAGAGAAACTGATTGTGTGTGTGTGTGTGTGTGTGTGTGTGTGTGTGTGTGTGTGTGTGTGTGTGTGTGTGTGTGTGTGTGTGTGTGTGTGTGTGTGTGTGTGTGTGTGTGTGTGTGTGTGTGTGTGTGTGTGTGTGTGTGTGCACAGGCGTGTGGGCAGGCGTTGAGTTTTGTGAAGAGACCAATTACAGAGTTATGTAATTACAAAATAAATGTAGCTGAAATCACTTACAATTAAAAAGTAAGTAAAACAAATCACTATAATTGCTAAATCAATCAGGGAAGCACACATGCAGGCAGAAAAGACTTCAAGGCGGGTAGCGATAACTTGGTTAAAGTTATGTCTTCAGATACCTTCTGTGTTTGTTTTGATTCTCGGAAATCAAAACATTACAACCTTCATTGATGTCATATCGAAGTGAAAGATTCATGACAGAACTGGGAGTTTCATTAAGTGTTAATTCTAGGACGTTGCCTGTTTTGATGGGGTGAATATACACTAAACATTCATTTAGGAGGTAATCAAATGTAATCAGATGTAATCAAGCTACATTATTTCATATGATAACAATTGTTATCTTCCATCCATCCATCCATCCATCTTCAACCGCTTATCCGGAGTCGGGTCGCGGGGGCAACATTTCCAGCAGAGAGCTCCAGACTTCCCTTTCCCAAGCAACATTAGCCACTTCCTCCTGGGGATCCCGAGGCGTTCCAAGGCCAGTGTGGAGATATAATCCCCCCTGGTCCTTGGTCTGCCAGGGGGTCTCCTCCCAGTGGGACGTGCAACGAGGAACTCCCTAGGGAGATGCTCGGGAGGCATCCGTACTAGACGCTCAAACCACCTTAGCTGGCTCACTACAATTATAAGAGGGTACTGTAATCATAGCCACAGAAAGACAGAGACGGGGGTGGGGAGTGAGTAAAAATGGAAAGAGAAGAAAGAGTGAGGAACAAAAGAAACAAGAGAGTCTGGAAGACGGGCCCAGACGGACAGGCAGCAAGACAAAAGAGGAAGACAGATAGAGGGTCTCATTAACCCATTTAGACCTGAGGCCCATTCTACAAATGTCTTCTAAATCCTACAGTTTTCTGAAACGCTTATGTTGCTATATTATCATTAACTTTTTCATGTCAAGGGCCCCCAAGATATGAATTTAGATGCGGACCCCCATCTCAAAATATGTTGTTCCAGGGACCCCCCAGAAGCAAAGATTTGAGTAAAAAATGTTCGCTTAAAAAAAAAACCATAATATTGAAAGATTTTCACAAATGTTCACGAATTTTCAAAAACAGCAGATCTACATGCTCATAGCGCAGCACTCGGTGCCAAAGAAATCTTAAAATGACACAGATGCGTTCCCGGATTGAATGGGTTAAAGCTGAGCATGCCAGACACAACAACATCATCATATGGCTTCCAAAGGATACCTAATGTGATTTGCTTGTGTAATGAGACAGGCAGCCATTTGTAATTTTCACCATTTGTCCCCCCCCTGCTCGTCACACTTTGCTGCGTTGTGTACCTACATCCCGGCCTGATTACCACAGGGGTTTATTTTTAGTGGTCTGGGAATGACTACGGACAGGACTGTGATGAATGGGAGTGTTTTTCCATAGTGACAGCAACAGTGGTGGTTGTGGGATTGACTGCAGCGTTGGCAATAATGTTGTCACTAGGACACACACAGAAAGATGGGGAGTTGGCTCGCTTTAACTTTCAGGGTTAATCTAGTTTATGGGTTATGACAGGGTGCTGAGCTGGCGAAGTGTTTCTGGCATAAAATTACATTTTTTTTTACCCTTTAGCATAGGTTTAACTCTTGCGTTTAGTATTACAATATAGGTTTAGTAGTATAGTATGGGTCAGAGCCTTGTATTAGAGAGTTGCGTCACCTCGGGGGAGAAATCAGCAACTCGAGATAGTGACAAAAGCTCACATGGCCCTATTTTCGCTGGTGCCTTACCCATTGTCCCTAAACTTGTTTTCTATTTTTTACTATTTTTAAAAACATTTAGTTCAACAAATAGTTCAAATAGCCAATCTACAACCTCACCACGTGTCGATGTAGATTGGCTTGAAATTTGAAAATGTTTTTTAAAAAATAGTAAAAAATGGCAAAGAAGTTTAGGGACAATGGGTAAGGCACCGGCGAAAATATGGCCCTATAGTCTCTAGTGCATTCCGTAAACTTCTGGTTCCTTATATGGCTCTGGTATGGGTGAGTACAACATCACTAAGGTTTGTTTCACTTTGTTAAGTAGTTATTTTATTGCATTGGCATCAAAGGTGCACAACAATAATAATAATAATAATAATAATAAGGGTAATAATAATAATAATGGATTTTATTTATAACGCACTTTACATTTACAGGAAATCTCAAAGTATACAATAAAACACATTAAAATCAAAGTGACAAAACGTAACATCCATTAGCAAGAGACTGCAGTTTCTTTATATGAGGGGGGGGGGGGATTTGAGACAGCTCCAAGTATGTATGTATTTATTTATTTATTTGTGTGTGCGTGTGTTTGCAGAAAGTGATGTGAAAACACAGAGTTTCCAAAGATGACTTCCAATTTGGCTGGAACTAAAGAGAGTGAAAGAGAAGTAAAGACCAGAGAAGAAAAGGACATAAATGGCTCACTATTTTGGGATTCTGTATAGTTAAAGGAGGAGTTCACCCAAAAAATGACTTATTTTCTATCAATTGCACACCCCATGAAGCCTTGAATTCATGGATTTATTTTTGTTTTTGTGGCATTCCTAAGCCAATATTTTGATGACCGTGTGTGTATCCGGTAGGAGACACAAATAATCTACTTTGTGTCTCCTACCGGATACATTAGCCGGTAGGAGACGGGAATCAAATTATTGGCTTAGGAATGCAACAAAAACAAAAATAAATCCATGGATTCAAGGCTTCATGGGGTGTGCAATTGATAGAAAACAAGTCATTTTTTGGGTGAACTCCTCCTTTAATATAAGTGGAAGTACAGAACTTCAGCTTACAGGCAATTACAGTAGTTGTAATATCTCAGTTTTTCAGTGTGCTTGCATACTGTGCGTGCTTGCTTGCGTGCATGCGTGCGTACGTGTGTACAGTATGTGTGTTGTGCGTTCATGCCTAGCTTTGTTTCAGTCAGTTTGGTGTGATACGGTAGTGGGCCTTAGCGAAGAGTTGACTTTAGTCAATACCACAGAAAGACACAGAGGGAGAGCGAGAGAAGGGTCACCATATTGAGGTTATTGGGATATACGGTCATAGATCGATAGTGGAAGTTCAATGTACCCCATGTGTACCCATGCCCTTTTCACATTGCACAGCTCTGGCCTTTACCAACTGTGGAGGCTGACCCACATGACTTCTGTGCTGGAAAATTCCTCTCTGTCTCATTGCTGTGAGTTCTTTCAGGATCAAGAATGTCCATTGTGCAGTTGATGAAAAGCTTCTAGTAGAGCCCGACAAATGACAGATTTTTGGGTCCGATGCCGATCCCTAATTTGGAGACCACATATTTCAAAAACCTACGATTTGATTAATTAAGCTACGGCCATCCCTTGTATATACTGTACCAAACAATCAGAACTTTTCATTGTTATCATTATTCTGTAATATTTTGTTCCAATTTGCTACATTGACTGGAAGCAGCAACTATGAGAGCCCTGTTTTGGAGAAACGGGTTAAGGGGCACGGTGTGCTGTGCATACTAGCAATTTCCACAGTGTAATGGAATAAAAGCCTCTGAACGGTAATTTCTCAGACAAGCTGCAGACAGCAGAGATTGTGCTCCTCGTTGACACCAAAATTTCAGCGACGATTCGCAAACGATACATCCCAGACTCCACCTCCCATCCAAAAGGACAGCAAGTCCCAAAAAAACACAGGCGAGACAAAACTCATTACTTCACCTCAGGAAACATTCAGTTTATTCGTCCCCTGTGTACCTCACACCAGTGCGCCTGCCTGGCCCAGAACAGGGCCCTGAGTCTCCCAAGTGTACATTGACAGTAATTGTGCAGTACAAGGTACAGTGAAGGCATCAAACCTGCAATACTCCACTGGTTTGACCCAATGTTTCTTAAAGCCCCTACCAATAAACCAGGGGAATTATTCAGCTGGGTGTCAAAACTTCCCCTCTCCTCTTCACACACGGCCAACAACACCAGCCAAAGCGAGACAGTCGGAGGTGAAGCACATGGCCGGCCTTGCATGTGCCACGGCTCAGTGAAATCTTCACACGGTGCATATCATTTCCAGGCCTTTTGTGACTATCAAGGATATCGCACACTGCAGCTTTGTAAGTTGTAAAGTGGAACCGAACGTATCATAAACAGAAATCTGTAGTTCAGAGTGAGTCAGTGGCAAATGCGACCCCACGCGCTCCTCCAAAGGGCAGAGCAGCAGTGCAGCTGTAACTCATCGCATGCAGTGAAATGCAACACAGTGTGGTGCCCAGCTCCCATCACCATTAGTTACAACCTCAAAGACACCACCTTGAGGTACTTTATCAACCCTAATTTCACAGCCACTTTCACACTCACTAATTCATCCCTCTCCACTTCAAACCACCGACATAAAGATCTTTCTCTCTTTCACTTCGACTCTCTGTCTTCTCTGTTGCCTTTGTTCTCCCATTATCTCTCCTGCTCCCTCTGGCCGCGTACCCTCCCCCTTCCCCCTGTTCTTCTGGTTCCCTGCCTCCACTTTTCTTCATCTTCTCTCTCTTCTTCTTCCTCCGAGAAGGCAAAGTCGAACGGGCCAATAGCGTTTAATTGCTGTGGTTTTTATGTGGTCTGCTGAGAAGTAATAGGCACTCAGCACTTCTGTCCGCAAGACAGATAGTGTCTGTGCTTTGCTTGTCAGGGAGGTGGCTGTGTGGGAGCGCGCTCAGCGACTTCAGGAAATGCAGGTGAAGTAATAAAAGAAAAAGGTTCTGTGTTTCTGGGGGAGCGGTTGGGCAGTCAAGAATAGTTTCCATTTCCTCATTGGGAACAAGTCACTTAGGCTCACACGCACAATGAGCAAAGTTATTATAGTTATGAATTTGTCATTCATTTTCAGTTTCAGTTTAGTTTTAATTGGTTTTTAAAGTGGGTTTGCTAGTTTAGTTTTTATTTAGTAAAGTGTCTTAGTTTTAGTTGGTTGGTTTTTTATTAAAATATGGGGTTGTGAGGGGTGAGATTCATAAATGGCAAAAATGTCAGATCTACATGCTCCCAATTCAGCTTCAGTTATCTTTTCTTTTAGTTACTTTATCTTTATCTTAGTCTTAGTTACTATAGACCCCTTAACAGACGACGTCACACTGATAAGAACCAGTATGCGTGCAACCAGTATGCGCTAAATGAAACCCATTCTATCAGGTCTCGCCAGGACGTGCCACACTAGCCAACACACAAGAGGGGGTTGGGGTGTGCTGAAACCAGCGCACCCCGAAACAACAGGTTGGAAATTGATTGCGTGAAACAATCACCTGCGCATCCAGTCTCAATGTTAGTAAACAATTAATTGGTCTATAATAAACCCTGGCAATGAGTGTATGCAATGGCCACAAATGTACCCATGCATGCACATCCAACCCCCCCCCCCCTCAACACACATACACACACAGGCATGCATGCACATGCCTACGTGCACACAATCTGCATGCCACCTGACAGACTTTGGACACACAGTCAAGGAGAAGCCACTTGTTAGCAGCACTCATTCACCAGGCCAGTATAGCTGGTGTTAATGGCTGGTTCATGGTCGGAGCACGCTCCACCGCCCTGCTGTGTTTGAGCCAAAGGCACCATATGGAGTGTCACAAAGTGACTCATATGGACTCAAACTGGAGTGAAGGAAAGCAGAAGAGATTCTGTAATCGCAGAACAGCAATCCATCCCTGGAACCCCTTGGTTAAAAATGTATGAGGATATATATATACACAATCAACATGCGTGGTCGGGTCGGACAGGTCAGTATCTCTGGGGGCAACATAGCGCATGGAGAAACAAGAAAGAAGTTAGAACAGTCAAGAGTGGAGCATTGAAGTATATGGCCGAATATGTGCAGACATGTGGCAGGGCTCAGCACTTGCTCAGCAGCCTGATGGCTTGCCTGTGGAAAGTCATCCCTTAGTCTGTCTGTGCAGAATTTGATACGGCGGTGTTGCCTGCTTGACTGCAGCGTGAACAGATTGTGGCTGGGGTGGTTAGTATCTTTAGTAATCTATTTTGCCTTGGTTAAGCACTGCCTGGTGTATTATGACCTGGAGGGAGGGAAGCTCACCTCCGACGATGTGCTGGATCATCTGACGACGATGCTGGGTAGAATGTCCTAAGGATTCAGAGGCTCATGAGGCTGAGTTTCTTCGTCTTTACAGTTACAGTGACCGTTACAGTATGTGGCCCATATGAGGTCCTCAGAAATGTGCATACAGAGGAACTTGATGTCACTGCATTTTAGTTTTTATTTATTAAACCTTACATTTTTATTTATCCAAGCTGACCTCATTGAGATACAGAATCTCTTTTATGAGAGGGACCAGACCAAGAGGGCAGCACAACACAAACATGACATACATTTACATATAAAAACACACATACAGAATAAAATAAACTACTGTAGTAAAAGCAATAAAAGAATAACCGGTGCCTCATGCCATCAGTGTATCAGTGATCAAACCTCATTCCTGTGGGCCATCTCGTCCCATCACCATCATGGCATCAAGCGAAAGAAAATTGGTCATATCATGGCATAGTTAGATAATATTTGGCTTGTTTTAATGATCATCAAAGATTTATTAGTTGATTTTCTTCTCTCACTGTTCTGGCCCAGCACTTGTATTTACCTATTATTTAGTCCCTGCTGTACAACATCCTATTTTCAGCCTTAAGCCTGATTTATGTATGCCACCTCCTGGAATGGAACTACTGTCAAAATTATGCTTCAACTATCCTCCTTTTCTTGACTTTTTGTGTTATTATTAAACATGTTTGCAGAAAACAATATACTGTATAGTGGAGTGACAAAGCCCCAGAAGATATTAAAAACAGAACAAAAGCCATTATTTTCATTGTTCTTTGAAAGTTTTGTTTCCCAACCTCTAAATGTGATGGAGGACAGATATACCTCTGAGAGAACACACAGTACAGAGAAATAATAGAACTGTACTCTAACATACCTGCACACTGAAACCTGAAAAGGAAGGAAGGAAGGAAGGAAGGAAGGAAGGAAGGAAGAAAGGAAGGAAGGAAGGAAGGAAGGAAGGAAGGAAGGAAGGAAGGAAGGAAGGAAGGAAGGAAGGAAGGAAGGAAGGAAGGAAGGAAGGAAGGAAGGAAGGAAGGAAGGAAGGAAGGAAGGAAGGAAGGAAGGAAGGAAGGAAGGAAGGAAGGAAGGAAGGAAGGAAGGAAGGAAGGAAGGACGGACGGAAGGACGGACGGACGGACGGACGGACACTTGTACAATTGAATCCACAAGGAGTGAAATGAACACTTCCATACACTTTCAGCGTTAAATTAAAACTTAGTATTTTTATGGAATTACTTTTTTTTGTTTTATGACACTACACAGGTGCATCCCTGACTTTGGTGCATACTGTCTTCCTCTTGTTTCAAACAGTGTATTTATGATTCTGCTCCCATCCAACAGTTATGAGAGATGGCTCTGTGCTCAGAGCCACATTTTTTAAGTTGGTATTTTGTCCAGTTGTTATTGGTAATTCTAGGAATTCCTGTGCTGCGCTGCCAAGGAGTCCCACAAGCAATATTAAAAATGGGTAATAAAGCAAGATGCTTTTCATTGAAAGCCCATCATTTTTTATATACAGTGTGGTTACAGAAAGCCAACACACACACACACACACACACACACACACACACACACACACACACACACACTGCGGTTGAAATATTTTTGAACAAATTAAGTATGGATCACATCGAGTTGTTATTACCTTGGAAGTGAACCATGTCAAAGTTTCATTCCAGAGTTTAATTGCGCTCCATGCGATTGCATTTTTGCTAGTTGCACTACACGATAATGCAAATTCAAACTCTTAAGCCCATGAAAAACCAATTACTTGCTTTACTGCTTAACAGCCAGGAAGCTCTCATTAGGCCTATCTATTAAGACTCTCCACAAAAAAAGTTTATTCTCTTCTTCCTCCAAACTAAATGGCCAGATTTTTGGT
Source organism: Gymnoscopelus microlampas (assembly GCF_963454915.1). Lineage (NCBI taxonomy): Eukaryota > Metazoa > Chordata > Actinopteri > Myctophiformes > Myctophidae > Gymnoscopelus > Gymnoscopelus microlampas. Next base: position 24,917,057 of record NC_139942.1, on the reverse strand, counting down.
TGTGTCCAGGTGGCACAGGGGTAAAGTACCAGCCCCCTACGGTGGGGTTCAATTACTCTGCGCTGCCTCCGGCTTGGCCCCAGCGTTCCAATGAACACCATTGGTTGTGTTCGCAGGATGTGGGAAGCCGGCGGGGGAGGGTGTTCTCTGTCACTGCACTGGTGAATCCTACAAGTTGGTCAGGGTGGCTATTCAGCAGGAAGCAGAACTGGGAGGGATTGCTGGAGGCTGGCGACTCCATGTGTAGCAGAGGAGACATGTGGTTGTCTACATCCTCCCCAGACCAAACAGAAGGGGTTGGTGCTTGGCAGTGACAGGGGATATACAAACATGAGCGGAGGTAACGACTTTTTTGGAGAAAATTAAAAAAGAGCAATAACTGTGACTACAGAGCTTGTTTGCCAAGCGAAATTAACACAAAGTCCAAACATGTCTATTTGTCAAAACATACTCCTTATGCACATACTGCCGTATGTGAAACACCCCTCGAAAGGATAACATAGTTTTGCTATCTTCAGCTGCAACCAGTGACTTTCTCTAGAGTTTTTCTTGCATGAATTGCTAACTTGTCAGCTCCCAGTTCTTACTGCACGTCTTACCAAGCCGTGCTGCTCATACGTTGAGTTGGCGTGGCCTCGTATTGAACCCATACCTTGCAAAGGCAAGCGCTCTACTGATTGAGCTACACCCATACTGAGCGACTGTAGGTCATAGCTATGGTTTTGGCTGTTTATCCATTTGTGAAAGACATTGCAGATCAGATTCGACGACTGCCTATTTCGCACCTCAAATGTTTAGGTGGAATAAGTTTACTGTATGAACAGGCTGCCAAATGTACGTTGTTTTTCCCCCAGTTACTTGTGCTCAGTGGTGGGAAAAGTACTCAAATTCTTTACTTAAGTAAAAGTACCAATACTGTAATATAGAAATACTCTGTTACAAGTAAAAGTCTAGAATTCTAAATTTACTTGAGTAAAAGTACAAAAGTATTGGCATCAAAATGTACTTAAAGTACCAAAAGTAAAAGTACTAAAATGTTTGAAAATAGCCGATCTACAAGCTCACAACGCGTCACGATGCAACGCTTTGTGAGCTTGTAGATCGGCTATTTTCAAATAGCCGAGGTATAAAATAGGGCTAAAGTGGTTAGGCAAAAAATGTTGAACAATTTCAAAAAGCTGATGTTGTGGCGTGAGCTTGTAGATCGTGTATTTTCAAAGTCATTTTGAATTTCTTGTGAGTAAGTGGTTAACATAATTAGTTATTGGGATGTGGACACATGCCAGTCATTTGGCCTAAAATGAACCGCAAGCGCAACATTGTATTGTGAGATAATGGAAGAATAACATGGAAGCTCAGAAAGGAAGCGCACCTCCTGAAATAGAATGATGTATTCCCTTTTTTTCCTTTGACGTCGGGATGATGGATGAGAATAACAGGAGTTGTGAGATTCCCCGGTCTCTGAGTCAGGAACTACACATAAAACATTGTCATCTCATTCTTGTGTGCTCTTACATTTTTCATGTTTTAATATATAGATTTTTTTCATTTTTTTCTTCACCCACCAGATAATGACAGAATGTGTGCATAGTCAGCAGCAATCTTGGAAGATACATTGACACTATCATTAGAATGCAGTGAATGGGAGAATACGTTTAAATTGATCACCGTGCAATGTGAGAAAATAGGGCTGGTTTTGAAAGAGACTTTCATTGCCTGATTCATAAATCAATGGCCTCAATGTAACAAATTATCTCACATCAAGATATACGCTCACAGATACTCTATCTCTCACAGTGTTCTGTGTGTGTGTGTGTGTGTGTGTGTGTGTGTGTGTGTGTGTGTGTGTGTGTGTGTGTGTGTGTGTGTGTGTGTGTGTGTGTGTGTGTGTGTGTGTGTGTGTGTGTGTGTGTGTGTGTGTGTGTGTGTGTGTGCGTGCGTGCGCGTATTGCTTGTTCATGTTGCAGCACATATATTGAAAAGCACTAAGGCTGAATCCTCCTGTCATAACAAAGCAAAGGAATCAATAGAGAAACAGTGTTGATCTCTTGTCTCTGTTTAAGATATCCTTGAAGCTAGATGACTGCCACAACAGAGAGAAAAGTAAGATCGGAGAAAGAGACAGACACAGATAGATAGATAGATAGATAGATACAGTAGATAGATAGATAGATAGATAGATAGATAGAGAGCAGTGGTGGGAAAAGTGCTCAATTTCTTCAAGAAATGTTGAAGTACAAAAGTATTGGTATCAAAATGTACTTAAAGTACCAAAAGTAGAAAGTACTCATTATGCAGAATGTCCTATTTCACAAGTTTTCAAATGTATAAAATGTATACGTAAGTCTTTTCAAAATAGCCGTTCTACAAGCTCACAATGCGTTGCATTGTGAGTATGTATTTAAGGCTGAAGTGGTTACAGTATGTTTTGTGATAATAATCAAAATTATATTAAAAGTAACTGGTTGCTAAAGTTTTTTAATACTTGTAGTGGAGTAAAAGTATAATATTTGCCTCTGAGATGTTGTGGAGTAGAAGTAAAAGTACAGAAAATTGGAAATATCCCAGTAAATAAAAAATACCTAAAAAAAGTACAGTACTTGAGTAAATATACTTTACACCACTGATAGAGAGAGCGAGAGATGTCTCTCAATATACTGTTGAAGGTCTGTTGACAGACGGTCTATATATATATTCCTTCTCATATTCACTGTTGATAGTGTACACATTATTTGTATAAAGTTTTATTATTATTATTATTATTATTTATCCCTGCTTAGATCCATTCCTTTTCTATCTGTCTGTCTGTCTGTCTGTCTGTCTGTCTGTAGTACATGCAATAAGATACATGACAATTAATCCACTTGAACCTTGTTAAAACCGATAATAAAGCCTTATGTTAATGTCGTGACACCTTATAACAGCCTTGTTTAACACTGCACATGTTCATTGAATCTGATAATCACTCATGATGAAAATTGATTTTATCATAAGGAGCTGATGGTCTTTTGCAGACCATTTTAAAATGTGTTATTTAAAAAAACGGCTTTCTGTTTATAACAATATGGAACAAGTAATACACCTAATAATAATAATGAACTTTATTTGTATAGCACCTTTCATGACATGAAATGCAGCTCAAAGTGCTTTACAGAGCAAGAATACAATTACAGTTACAACTAATGTGATTCTAGTGTTGTCAGGGTCAATGTCTTTGTGCACATTTTATAAATACCACTGTATTGGCTTCATCAGGTCAAGGATTGGCATATTGAGGCTGTCCTGACAGATGGCAGGTTGTAATCAATGCTCTGCGGTAGGGCTTCAGGGAATATCGAGCCAACAGGAATGTCTTTACTGGGATGTTTTCCTCCCATGGCCATCACAGTGCAGCTACTTTAACCACTTAAGCCCTGTATACATTGTCATTGTGACAAATTGTGAAAATAGCCGATGTACTAGCTCACAACGTGCCACATCACGATGTGTTGTGAGTTTGTAGATCTGCTATCTGTGCTTTTTTGACGATCTTTGAAAAATTGTGGTAATGCTTACAATTAAAAAATATGTAATCAGTGGGAAGTTGTTCCTTGCCCTATACATTTCCGAAATGCCTTAGTACGTTTTTTTTCTTTACTTGACATAGTCCTACCTTTGTGTTTGTGAACCATATGAGCAAGCATATTGCGTGCATGGAAGAGAGAGAGAGAGAGAGAGAAAGAAAGAAAGAGAGATACTTTAATGTATGCAGTGGGAGATTGGGGATTGTGTCTGATGAGTGTGACTCATGGAGAACTAATCAGTTAATAGAAAAGCACCATTGAGTTAGACATTTGTTGAGTTATTTATCTATGTATACAGTATGTCTCTTCTTTACTCTGAAACAGTCTGTCACGACCAGCCTCTGTTCCTCCTGATCACTGGAAGCAGAAGCACTATCCATCTGTATGGCCTTTGGGAGAGGTTGTGCAATGCCAGGGGTTCAATTAGTTAATTGATTCAGGGAAGTGAGTCATCCCTCGAGTTTGTCCAAACTCTTTAAACGTATTGTTTGGAAGAGCTTGGACTACCTTTATATAGAAACATCCATAGGAATTTACTGTATAAGGGCATCTTATTGGAAATGACTAATATACACATGGCTAGGGAAGACATTGTAATATAAATCATTGGAAGCTCATTTCTAAAAGATATATTATTGGTGCACCTGATTTATAATTCTCCACAGTTTTGGCTTGCAAAGTGATGACTCAGCAAACACTTTTTCCCCTCGATTAATTAATAGAGGAATCCTAGGCAAATATCTGTTGTTTGTAGTGTATTAAAATATACATAGGCTACACATACTGTAACACAAAAGCACTTGGGAAAGCTGCCCAACATGAATTAACTTGTACAAGTCCGCTGCCCGTTGGGAACGATGCCCATTGGGAGCACATGCTCCTCCGGTTATGCAAAGCCGTTGTACCTGTCTGTTGGTCTGTGTCCCTTTCATGCTCATATGGAGATCTCTGTATCTGTCTGTCTGTGTCCCTTCATGCTCATTTATGGAGATATCTGTCTGTCTGTGTCCTTATGCTTTTGAATCCATGTATGCCCATATATGGAGTTCCGTGTCAGCTGCGCCCAAATATGGAGTCCAGGCCAGTCTATGATGTCAGTACTATGATATGACGTCATATTGATGACATCAGGGGACTCACTGTTGTGGTGGTCAACACCTGCTGGGTTCCTATTCCCATGAATTAGGCATTTTATAGGGCATGTACACAGATTACAATGAACTAGTTCACCATTTTGAAAACAAACTATTTATTTGTTCCAATTTTTTTATGAGCTGCTCCGGATAAATTCAGTTCACCAAAAACATGAGTCTGTTCAATGAACGTGCTCTTTTAGTGTGTTCTAGCAGTAGCACACCACTGGATTAGATACAAAGGCTAACATTAGCTATAACAATACCTACTGTAGATCTCTCTCTACTTCCAACTTCGCTTATAATGCTCCAGTCCCATGGCACGTTGATTGTCTTTATTACTTAAACAAAACATTGTTTATGGACCAATAGTCACAGAGCTAGCACACCCTCCTTGCTCAAAATAGCAACTTCAAATTGAGCACGATCCACAAAATGCGGTTTGTAATACTATCAACTACTGTGCAATAATCCTCCACAGATGTGCTTTGATTCACAATACAGCAGATGAGACAAGGATTTGCATATGCTTTGAAAAGTCAATAACATTGTTTATTACTATGGATATCATGGTTCCAATAAAGCCTTATTTTGTCTTGAAAATGGGTCACATTTGAACTAAAGACAAACACGGAGGGTTATAGCAGAGACAGCAGGCTGTCTACTGTAAAATATTCATGATGATATAACTCATTTGTGACAGATTGTATACAAAAAAAAAAAAAATCTCAGCCACAATATAAGTCAATTACAACTTACAGGCAATGAATCAGTACATGAAGTGTCTACCAACTGTCTTTTTCTTAACCCATTCAATCCGGGAACGCATCCCTGTCATTTTCGATTTCCTTGGCTATTCAAAAATAGCAGATCTACAAGCTCATAGTGCGGCACAGAGTGCCATGCTATGAGTTCGTAGATCTGCTGAGTTACAAATGTGCACAAAGCTTTCATGATTTTTCAAAAACATATTTAAAATAAATAGCAGATCTACAAGCTCATAGCGATGACCTTGTGTATCTGCTATTTTTGAATAGTCAAAGAAATCTAAAAATGGCACACAGATGCGTTCCCGGTCTTAAAGGGTTAAAACATTGCACGGGCTTGTATCCCTCATCTTGCTCCCAGCGCAGCGAGAGATTCAATAGACATTGATTGAGAGGTGCTCTTCCTCTCTTTCTCTCACGCTCCCTGCTCCCTCCTCATCATCCTCCTGGATATCCACGGTCAGACCTACAGACCTAACCCCCTGTGCCGCTCTGACAGGGTCTGGGCTGGCTTCCAACACCCACAGGTGTGTGTGTGCGTGTGTGCGTGTGCGTGTGCGTGTGCGTGTGCGAGCCCACAATTCCATGCCTTGCTCTACTGATTGATAGATAAACTTGTACTAGTACCTGGCCCCCTCCTTTTCCATCCTACACAAAATCTCTTTGTCGAAAAATAGACATTCGACAAGCTCATAACGTGCAGAATTCTCGCCTATTTCCGCCGAAGGTTTGCCTACTATGACATGCCCACAATAGGAACTCTAGTAGTTACAAACCTGAAAGTGTTCATACAGTATGCCTTGCTAAATCTGCATTTCAATTCAAAGGAGCTTTATTGGCATGAGAAAACAAACGTTTACATTGCCAAAGCAAGTGTCAAAATATAATAAAAACAGTTGAAAATGGGGGAAGTATATACAGTCGGAGGGGGTATAGTAAACAGAGCTATGTCACACACAGAGTATAAAGATTTTTTGAGACAAATAGCAGCAATCCTTTGCAGTCACTTTGGGACAGATAGCATTTTTTCTCAAAACTATTTAAATAGTGTACAAAAAAAGCCTCCGATTTATATGCGTTTAAAGGTAGCAGCTCTGTTTATGTGCAGGAGGTCTACTCGGGACACTCAATGGTTACCATGTCTTTGCTCTACCAGAGTTGCAAAATGGCATGTTTGTAGTCTCAGACACACACAAAGCACGCCTGCCTGTGCGCTGCTTTAGCCAGCGGCGACAAAGCCATTAGAAAGCTCCTAATAATAATAAGACATGGCATGGCCACAGTGCATTACGCCAGCTGACAGTTCAGTTCCTCTGCTCTCCCTCTTTGATGGATGCTCTCTGAAAGTGCACTCCAAAATCCTGAGCGTTTCTTTGACTTGGAGAGTCTCCAAATGGAACCAAATGGAGCCATTGTGGTTCAGTTTGTCAGGATTTTACTGTGCAGTGGGAGACGACTAAAGCTCATAGCCTTGAACATACCAGGGTATTTTTGGACCATTATTCTAATATAGCAAAGGGGGGGATTAGACCAATCAACCATCAAACAGCACGCACGTCAAAGCCCTCCATGTTTAGCCTGGTGAGAGGGTTTGGCGGTCGAAGAGAGGGATATTAAAGGTAAAAAGCGTAGCACAGGATTTCATATCTGGGGGGTCTTTACCTGTGCAAGAGTGGCGTTCTAAGTCGCTGTGACAAATCTGTTGGACGGCAGTGGAAGTATTGACCCTGTGTACCTTTCAATGAAACACAGGGGATGTGAAAGCACTGTGGAGAGCAGCTGCACTGAGACTGGCATGGAAGAAAGGCAGAAACGTCTGTCTTCCTTCAGGGGTGAAGATTGTTTTCAGAAACAAAACAAAAAAGCCTTTGCTTTTTGCTCACGTCTAAATATAGTGATCCAGTGAATTAGCATTCTGCTGTGCCTATCGGCTTGTCTTCACCTAACCTTTATTACACATTGTTCATGCCCGCCAAAATAAAAGGCTTTCGGCGAGTGACGACAATCATATCAACAGAGTATAAATTAGGCTTAACCACTTAAGCCCTATTTTATAATTTGGCTATTCGAAAATAGCCGATAAACAAGTGCACATTGTTTTTAGAGCTGCTATTTTCAAAATATTTAGAAAAATGCCACCTATAATATGTCCCAAAATAGGGATGCCAAGTTGAAAGTGGTTAATGGTTCCTATTCCATCAGTAAAAAAGAAAAAAAAAAGAAGAAAAAAAGACATCGCTGGAAGGACATTTATTCAAACCTCTCAATCTGTCTTGCAGTATATTAGCATCCAGAGCTTGTTTCAACTCCGGCTACATTACCTGTCCAAACAGGAAAATGTGACTGCTGATTGCCTAGAGGTAACTAAAAAAGTTTGTTGGTTTGATCCCAGCAGTAGGTTGTATTCCAGCTGTGTGCTGGCAACTGAAGGATGGATGCTATTATCCACTACTGCTGCTACACAAGCACCCTTGAGCAACGACCCACAGAATGAACCCCAAACCACTGCAGGGGTGCTACTGAGGTGTGTGTGTGTGTGTGTGTGTGTGTGTGTGTGTGTGTGTGTGTGTGTGTGTGTGTGTGTGTGTGTGTGTGTGTGTGTGTGTGTGTGTGTGTGTGTGTGTGTGTGTGTGTGTGTGTGTGTGTGTGTGTGTGTGTGTGTGTGTGTGTGTGTGTGTGTGTGTGTGCGCGACTGTGTGTGTGTGCACCATCTGCGTGTATCTTAAGTATCTAGGACATAACAAAAAGTTTGCTTACCTTAAGCCAATACGACAAAATAATGCAAATGATCTTAACCGCATGAACAATGTTCTTGAGTGAAGATTCTATTTGAAAATAGTAGATCTACTAGCTCAAAACACATCACGCTGCAATGCACTGTTAGCTTGTAGATCAGCTATTAAGAGATTTGGTGTAGATGGAAAAAAGAAGAGGATCAATTGGTCCTGGGGGACCCCGGTCAACTAAGTATTTGGTTTTAAGTAATGTATATCTTGGGTGTGAGAACTGAAAACTATAGGAATGTGACTACTTTTACTACATTTCTACTCTCCTTTTACCCACTGCATAATCCACTTTATAATAATGACAATATCAATTCAGCTTAATACAGTAGATTGCAAACCAATAGTATATGAGATATCTTGTTTGGGAGTAAAGTGTCGGATTAGACAGATGGATGGACGGACGGACGGACGGACGGACCCACCCACCCACCGACCGACCGACCGACCGACCAGCCGACAAAGCACCCTCAGAGTCAGAGCTATAGTGGGACTAAAGATATTTTAACTTTAGTTTTGGTCTTTTACGATGAAGCTCAAAAGATGTCAATCTCAGTACTTAGAATACAAATAAAATAGCAGATGGCCAATTGCACACAATGGCCATCTGCTATCTGCTGTTTTTTATTTTATCTGTGGTACTTCAGGGGCAAAATCAATCTTGAATATTGTCGCTGTCTGGCGGAAGCCTTACATGTATATGTCCAAAACCATAACTTTTCAGGAAATGAAAAAACAAACAAACAAAAAAACGGTGTTCCAATGTATAAAATGGGGCATCCATTTAATTAAAGAAAACATAAAAAGATGAAATTGCAGTATGTTAGAGCAGAGGTTCCCAACCACCGGTCCACAGACCAGTGTCGGACCATGTGCCACCGGTCTGCGAGAAGTGGACCGGTGGCACAGAAGGGGTCACTCTAACCCCTGTGTTAAAGTGACAACAAATTATAAATACATGGCATTTTTAAGTTGCCATTAAAATGGACGAAAAAACACTTCCTGAATTGATTGTGAGGGACGTCCTGTGGGTGAACCTGGTAAGAAGTGTGGTTTATTGTGTTAGTCCTGACCTCTGGGTGTTTCATTTGTAGCAGCCTGGCTGGGAGATTGATTTATGGATTTTAATCATTTGTCTTATTTGACATGCAGATGTGTCAGATGGCCCATGGATATGCACTGGTACAGTAGCAACACAGCTGCTACTGTACATCCACTCTGCTCAGTCTGTCTGTCGCCGTTGCTCACATTTGCTGCCTCCATGTACGACTCTCTCTCTCTTCTTCTGGACAACCTGTCTGACTCTCTCTCTCTCTCTCTCTCTCTCTCTCTCTCTCTCTCTCTCTCTTTCTCTAATGGTATAATAATGTTGAGGCCAGTGAGCTGCTACAGTACGCAGATGACTAATCCTGCACTGCATGAGAATGGACCTGTTTGCTGTGGAGACCTTAAGCTTAAAGGACGACTTCAGCCATTTTCAACCTCTTCCTATACTGTAATTGGTCCTCACAAATGCTCATTATAATATGATACCATTTTTGTATACTATTACTCGGTCTACTATGTCCCAGAGGAGGACTGTGGACAGTTCAGAAACCCACCTACCAGTGACATCATCGCTGGGGAATCCAAGCTAATAGAAACTGCAGCCATTGTTCTTGCGTTAATAAGAAAAAAAAATATTTGTAAAGTCGTCCTTTAGTGTGTGTGTGTGTGTGTGTGTGTGTGTGTGTGTGTGTGTGTGTGTGTGTCTGTGTGTTTACACAATCCATTAGACTTGCGATACTTGATTAATTGTGAATTCAGTTGGCCTGAAAACAGTTTCCTGTGTAAACATCCCCACAGTAGCATTTACCAAAGAGGCACCCACATTCTTTTTCATTAATCTTGGACAAAGACACACGCACATGCCCACACACACACACACACACACACACACACACACACACACACACACACACACACACACACACACACACACACAAATGTATTACAAATTAGAAACATTTTAAATTCCTCGATAAAGGAAATAATAGTCTGCTATGACTGTGGGAAGAAATTAAATTGTGTTGATTGGTGTGTGAATTCACACACACACACACACACACACACACACACACACACGCACACGCACACAACAATCCCATTGTTTTGCCAAGACATTCAGTCATATTCAGCATAAGAATTATTCACTGTTTATAGCATGCATAGTAGCTGTGAAGGAGAGAAGCTTAACAGTTGCATTTTTAAGCGTTGGAGCCTTTGGGAACCCACAGTAAGCGCCAATCTTTCAACAACAACAAAATGAATAAAAAATGAAATAAATGTCTAAAAATCATTCAACATGCGACACATAAAAACCCACAACAAAGTAGACCCAAGTGGAATTATTTATATTCTGTTGTAGGCCGTGCTTGTCAAGAGACAGTTTTGCCTTAGTGCATTTTTTGATATTTGAGAGCTGTGAGGTAAACAGCATGGATACTGTGACGGTGACGACAGATCCCTGGGGTACTGCACGCTGGAGAGCTGACTGCTCCTAAACGTCCGGGGCAAGCAATCCCAAAAGTGCAAATATGTTTCATAAAACATATTTGCTTTAAGTTCCCCCGTTAGCAATTCAGTACGCTCTACAGGTGATACCAGAAGTAGAGAGAACAGAACTGAAAATAGCATAGTTGTCACTGTATGCTTACAGCTCCTAAACTTTGTGCTTTGCATGCTCAATATCGAAAAGGTTTCTAAAGTGTTTGCAGAATTTCATTAGTGCTCATTATTGGAATTCTTATTGCATGTCATTTCTACATATTCTCACGGCGGCCATTTTGTGGTATCCCACCCACCGAGTGTGACGTAAGAGCAAAATGGTGAGATCTACAAGCTCACAAATGCATCGCAATGCAACATGGTGTGAGCTTGTAATAGCTTAAGTGGTTAAAACCTGAAATATTCCATTGAGCACTAATCTTTCCATCAAGTGTCATAGTATAGGCCTAGTATTAAAGTTAGGACTAGAGATAAGCGACAGAACTGGAAATATCATAGATGGAGTTCATATGTAGTCTACCGCTCTCCTCTGCCATGGGGTTACCACTGAATAAAATGTTCTGTTGGGTAATACACAACGAGATTGGCCGAGAGCAATATCTTATTTGCAACAGCAGTGGTTCCCAAACAATGGGGTCGTGGACATTTTTGATAGGAATTACAGACATTTTAAAAACTTTTAAACCACCACGGAGTCTGGGGGTTCAAATCCACCGCGGTGCATCTGGCTTTGTGGAGCGTCTATACGAACACAATTGGCTCATGTTTAGGGGTGGGAAGCTGGTGTGGGGAGGGTGATATTTGTCACTACACATACTCCTGCGGGCTGGGGCGGCACCTGTCAGCGGGGAGTGTTGGGAAGGAGGAGTAGGATGAAGGGCTCTACGTCCTCCCGGTGGCGGCTCCTCACTGGCAGCAGGTCAGTAGGATACAACCGCGGTGACAACAAACAGAAATATGCGTGGGATGGAATTCATTGGCACAGCGACTAAATTGGGAAGAAAAAGGGGTAATAAGCAAAATGAATAAATATATAAAAATCTAAATGTAACACAATCATTTATTTTAGTTAGTATTGAAATAGGGCTTAATGGTTAATTTGTTATGTAATTGTGTAAGTTTGGGTCCCAGGGAGATTACATTTCTCTTTTGGGTCTCGAGCGAAAAAGTTTGTGAACCACTGCTCTACAGTATAAAATCATGGCTAAGAACTGCATAGCAATAAATACTGTATAGTGCTTGCAAAAGTGTTTACAATTATGAAATCAGATATGTACAGTGAAAACTTGAGGTTGTGTGTTATAGTAAATAAGATCACGGCTTTGATTGATTTGATTATTTACTATAACAAACTTCCTCTTGTGTTCTATTTTTTTAATGATTACATTGTCTTAGTTTAAGCTGTGTGAGTTGGCATGCTAATGGCCTCCACTGAATTGACTTCATTTGTTGGCACAATGTAGAACCTTCTGAATTTCTGAATTATATGCTGGTGCTTGAATGTCAGGCTCTTCAGCATATATTAAACTAGGAACAATAGCATTGACTGATTGTAATTACCTCTGTAGAAAGACAAAAATATTTTAATCCTTTCACCCCTCCCCCGACACACACACACCACCCCTCTCACTATTGTTTGCTTGAGTTATCCGCATTCTTTTATTTATGCAAATTATTATGCATAGAATTATTTGTATTCCGAGCCCGGAGAAATTTCATTAGCGAAAAATAAGACATTTTCCAAGCAGTGCGTGAAGGCATCACAAATAGACACAAAACTAAAATCAACTTTGCTTATCTCATTTCATTTCACATGTTGTCAATACAAGTTTAGTTATCAGTAACAGTTTTTAAATTGTTTCAAGTTAATGGTCGAGGAAATATTTGAAAAGTTGTAGATTTAATATATGAGCATCCAAGGCTGGTAAACGAGAATAGGCCATTAAACTCCTATTCCACTGTCCTTTGTCTTTGTTGACTCTATGGCGGCAAAAACTGTGAGGCAAAACAAAGAAAGAAAATATAAACCTCTGAGTGGATTGCCCGTTCTCCTTGGAACCCACCTATGTCTTCCAAAACCATTTCCTCTTTCAAAACTCCAATAAGGCCCCGTTTCTTCTGGGCCTGTGCGATGACACGGAAAAGGACTTTTATTTTCCTGACGAAAAAAATGCCCTGAAACCCATTTGTCACTGGTGTTAAAGGGTCTATGGGAGTTTCTGATGTTTCCGGTGATGAATGGACAGTGTGAGGGAATCCATCTGCTGCATCAACAACAAAGGAAATAGGATCTTCTACTAGTAGCAAAAACTATACACCCAGACACAAGCCTGAATCGTGTGTGTGTGTGTGTGTGTGTGTGTGTGTGTGTGTGTGTGTGTGCGTGTGCGTGTGCGCGTGTGTGCGTGTGTGTGTGTCTCATTCTCTCTGTCTGTCTGTCTCTCTCATTCTGTCCCTGTCTCCGTCTGTCTTCATTTCACAACCTGCAATTGTTTCCCTCTGTCTCTTTCTGTTTGTTTTCGCCATATGTCCGTTTGTCCGTCTTTTGCTCTCTGGCCCACTTTTCATGTATTAGTCGCTGTCTGCCTCTTGCTCTGCCCTAGCCTCTCTCTTGTCTCTTTCTTTCTTTTGTCATACTTGTCTATAACCTCTGCCTACTGCCGTCTGTGTATCACTTTCACTTCTGTCTCGCAGACACAGGAACAGATAGGGCCCAAGGGAGCTTGAAACAATTTACAATTTAGGGACTTAGCAGACGCTCTTATCCGGATCAACTTACAATTAGTAAGGTAATCACATACATCAAATGCATTGAGACAGCGTAGTGCCTCAGTATACTAGGATCACAGGTAAACCAAGAACCTAGCATCAATCTCTAAACAATATACTATAATAATATAATAATAATGATCTGTACATTGAAACTTTAGGAAAACAATGAACCCATCATCTGTTTAAATAACATGCTATCTAAATAAATAAATAAATACATTGTGGTAAAGAAAAACAAGCCTAAGTCAGTCTTAGTAAAACATGAGAACAAATGACCAAGGCATGTCTGCATAGTCGTCATGTCTAGGTCAGTCGCAAGTATTCAGATTGCCTGAAAATTGGCAGAGAAACCCTGCGCTTTTACCCTCAGAGTAGAAAATTGCCACTTTTCTGCTCTTTTGTATTTTCTTTTTTTAATAAACAAACAAACACATTGTGTCCCCTTTAGTTGCTGTTGGGGTATTTACATTTGTGAAGTACATGATTTGTACAGTACGTACTACTTACCTGAAAATCTTCCTCTGAATTGACCTATTGTAACTATTAGGAGCAGTGGATGCCATTAGTTTCAAGCCTTTCGATCAGGGACGGTTCTCAAGATATGTGGGGGAACCATTGACGCGCACAGAGATAATCCGTGCATTTATAGATACTGTAGCTATGCAGTGTAACAAAATGATACAGAAGAACATGAAAACAAAAGGACATTTTGAACCCCACCAGGGGGCTTATGTGCAGTGTATTGAGTATGATTGCTGATCTACAATCTTATCATTACTTATAATGAAAGGTAAAACCGATCCCAGGTCAGCACAACCCTATGCTGACCTTTTGGTCTAGGTATAGGCTTTCAATCTGTGTTTATGTAGGTGATCATCTACTCTGCTGCTGGTTGCAACAGTGCAAAGCCCAGAAAGAAAAAGCTGAGTGGGAGCTACAGCAGTACCAGCTCCCTCTGTTCATTGATCTGGACAGGCCACTGCAAACCACTACTGTATGTTCATGAAAACATGTCACTAATGTGGTTGTGTTTCAGTAGAATTTAAACAGGTCACATGATATTAACATAGTGTGTGATTATGGATGGCGATGGTGTGGCAACATCGGGGTGGGAATAGTGTGTCGGTGGTTTGAGCCCCTACCTCCTAAAATGTACGTACTCGTACTTTTATGTGCACAGCCCTGCCGTATCATTGTCTTTCACATGTGTGTGTGTGTGTGTGTGTGTGTGTGTGTGTGTGTGTGTGTGTGTGTGTGTGTGTGTGTGTGTGTGTGTGTGTGTGTGTGTGAACGCATGCACGCTACACGCACACACATGCACGCGTGCACACACACGCACACACACACACACACACACACACACACACACACACACACACACACACACACACACACACACACACACACACACACACACACACACACACACACACACACACACACACACACACAAAATGGGATCAACAGTGGCTGTGTGCCAAATTCTCCAAATACCAGCTATCTATCATCTGAGATATTTCATACCCTTTCAATTCAATAAGCCATTATGATTTATGTAGTGGTATGAAATTAGGGTGAGGATTGAGAATGTGAGAGGCAATATACAATATTGTTTTCTATGTGATTTCAGATATAAGTGTTCGGCGGAGATTAGAAAGCCAATGTGAACAAATTGATCTTCATATGCATTTAGATTTTATTCATGCCAAGTTAAACA
Organism: Gymnoscopelus microlampas; assembly: GCF_963454915.1. NCBI lineage: Eukaryota > Metazoa > Chordata > Actinopteri > Myctophiformes > Myctophidae > Gymnoscopelus > Gymnoscopelus microlampas. The sequence goes on along the minus strand of NC_139942.1, from coordinate 24,901,775 downwards.
CATAATAAAACACATACAAATGCTTGTGTTCTTCATTATTATTTACAAATACTTCACTTCATCATTGATAGATACTGTATAGATAGATGTAGATACTAATATAGAGGTAAAGGTAGCGAACAAGGACAGAAAAGTAGTAAGGTCACACAATAGGATATAGTAGGACCTGGCTCTCTATGCCTTGGCTGTTCAGGTGTGCATAATGCACTATATAATCAGAAGATAGAAATAGAGGCATAGATAGTGTATGCATTCTGTCACCATAAAAAAGACCAAAAGAAACGGCATATACTGTAGATAGACTTAAGGACTGACCTGGCCATCTGTGCACTCGGACCGACTGGGCATAATACATATCATGTACAATTTATCACCAGTAAAATGGGCATTCGAGGTGGAGTTTGTATGCATGTAACAAATATCAACAGTAATACTTTATGATGTACTATCACCAGTAGTATCTGCATATATTAGATATTGCCTGTACAGGTAATCGTCAGTAATGTGTATGAACCCATATGTACAGTCAAACTGCATTGAATGGCGTGGGAACTATACACTCTTATCGGTGGTGAAACACCATTAACAGCTTTTAGTCTTGGGAGGCCTAGGCGAGCCTCTAATTATTGTGTGCATCCCTGTAGTCCATGGGCAAAAGTGCCAGAGTGAGTGAGCAGTCACTAAGCATTAATCCAAGGACAGAGAATTACGAGTGTTGGCCTTGTTATATATAGCCTAATGGCCACAGGCAGGCTGAGACCATCTCCCTTGTGCGGGGAGATCGTCTCGGCCCACAATTATCTTAATTGTGTTATATAGTATTCTTGCAAGAACAGACTAAAAAAGTGAGAGGAGTAACATGAAGTGAGCAAGTGGAAAAGGATTCTTTCCAGGAACCCCACCACAGATTGATATATAGAATCAGAATCCGTTGTATTTGTCACATCACAGGTTTAAAGGAGTAAAGAAGTGGGTGATATTCTTTTTTTTTTAATGCACGCTCCGTCATTTTGTGGCATTCGGTGAGAAGAGAGAGAGAAAGAGGACAGATGTAGAGTCAGTGAGAGCAAAGGGAAAGAACAATTAAAGATGTACATACTGTACATACAGTACAGTACTGTACTGCATAGGCCTACAGATAGTGTACAGTATGTGATATAATATATACATGATGTCTGTTATCTGCAGGTTTGTACACGTTCTTTTAGAAACATTAGCACATGTGCTGCCATTAGGCTGGGTAAAAAAATTAAAAGTAGAAAAATACAGTATTTCATAAGGAGCTGTTTCAAAGACTAGTTCACATGGTTAAGAAACACCAGGTGAAACAACCGGCCGTTGTCACTGTAGTGCCGTGAACAGATTGTGGCTGGGGTGGTAATTGTTCATGATGATACGCACCGTCTCTCATACAATTCCTGGAGGGAGTGAAGCTGTAGGTTTTTCCGCTCGCGGGCGGTGCATTTCCCGTACCAGGCCATCCGCCTGTCAGAACACTTTTTATGCAGTATAACTGGAACATCTGCAGTGGTTAGAGGTGGTCTCCCTGCTCTTCCATTGATACATTTACTGTAGATCATGGTAGGACACCTTATGGTACTGCCTGATGCTTATAAGTGCAATATCTCCCTTGCCAAGTGGGTATACGAGTGGTAGAAATGTGGTCTCTCATGCAGGAGACCCGTGAAAAATACATGCAGCTTTAAATAGTACAGGGGAGAGAGATGCTATACAGTTCATGAGCTGGATTCGAAAACATAGATGACAAGATTAGATTTGTTTACATGAGGTTTGTGTATTATCTGCCTGAAGAAATATCGGAGTCGCCTAAAACCCTTACTGCTTTCTATATGTATGGTCTTCAAAAGAGCAGTATGCGTCCTTATTGTATCCGTTTTGTTACCGATTCAAGCCCATTTGTTTCCAGCCCATTTCCATGTTTTAAAGCCTTGTCAGTACTGGGTAGCATCCCTAAAACAAAATACAGTTCATCCCTTTAGAAGTCTGAGCTGTTGTTGCTTATGCCCAAACTGAAATGGATGTGTAGAAATTGTGTGTTACAGGCATTCATTTTGGTTGTCGTACACTGTTATTTATGCTCCACTTCTTTTCACGGTGAAAGCAAGTTTCGGCCGGGGACGTGTCTGCCAGGCCGGATAGTAAACCATAGGGAAGGGTTTGTGATTTACGTTCAAAAGCATTGCCCTGTGTGGTTCCCTCAGCCACAAAGCAATGAGGACGGATAAAGAATCATTTGCAAGTTCCTGTTCTCCCACTGCAGGATAAAGCAAAACAAGCCTGTATGGCAGTGTGTGTGTCTTTGTACTGTATCTATACTGTATGCATGTGTATCTCATACTTGTGCATTTGTAAATGTGTAAACATTTGTAGAATGCCTGTGTGTATTGCACATAATTATAGTTTTCTACATTGGCCCAACTGTCACAATCCTATATTAGAATTGGCTTAAAGGAGGCTGTCGGCCGGCCAGATAATCACACATATTTGGCGTAATTGTCATAATCGTTTTCATGTCAATGTTCAACATTTTTCAAAAAAATAAATAGCAGATCTACAAGCTCACACCGTTATATTTTGTATTTTGAAAGTATAAAATGATTAAATGTCAGTCATTTCTTTATATTTAAGTAATTTGTCATATCTGTCCTTTGTAATTGTTGTTTACAAAGCCTAAAAGACAAACAGAAATGCTTTTTTCCCCATATGTTCCGATGTTCAATGCCAAAAGCACAATTAAATTGTTAATCACAATTATTTGCGTGATAATTAAACGTCAAGTAAAATGTCATGATCGAGACAGCCATACAGTATTTCTTCAGGGGTGTATGTGTGTGTGGGAGTGTGACATGTGTTGGTGTGAAGCAGATCTATGGACAGCCATATGGCTCAGAATGGCTTTCCACTGAGCTGTGGAAACAGAGGGCCATTAGATTTCCTCAGCTAATTATTATCTCAACCAAGTTGCAAGCAATGTATACAACCAGTGCCATATGACTGAAGATTGAAGACCAAACGACGAATAACATCAACGTTTGCTTTCATGTGTTCTACTGAAACCAGTAGAGGAGTCAAGGCAACTGGTAGTGGGTGGAATCAAATACATAAATACTGTTTAATTAATAGTTGATAAATAGTCATTTTAGAGACACTATATCTCTAAGATGTGAATATATTTTAATTAATGAGTGAGGAATGTATGTTCTTGTGGATGGTTGCGAACGCGGAAGGAGCCAAGTGGAGCTTACTATGAAAGTCTGCTCGGCTTGTGTGTCTGTCTGTCTGTCTGTGTGCAGTGCACTGCCTGGGTGCGGCCGACAGAGTGCGCCAGAGTGCAGCTACAGTCAAAACACACACACACACACACACACACACACACACAAAGTCCGTAAATACACAATATTTTCGAGCTGCGTTCGCTTCCAGCGTTCGCGCGTCTTACTTGTGTCTTAAAGGTGTGATTACTCATACCATGTTGCCTATCATAATGATGAGGGTATAATGGCCAAAGTTTTTACTTGCATGCCTTCACTAAGAATGGATATATTCCAAAAATGGGTAGCAGTTGATTGTAGATTCTATTTAATAAAACTACATGAAAACATCCATAAACTACTCGTACAGTAATCCTATACAGTCATGTGCTCAGTAGGTCCCAACATGTATTTTTACTAAAATATTGATTAACCACATGAACCATAGCGTCCCTAGCCTGGTAAACCCTCCCTCCGGAAATCTCATTGTCTCCGCCAGGCCGAAAGGCATGGCGAGAGAGTATGTTTTACCCTCCGTCCGTCCGTCCGTCCGTCCGTCCGTCCGTCCGTCCGTGTGTGTGTGTGTGTGTGTGTGTGTGTGTGTGTGTGTGTGTCCGTCCTTCTGTCTGCGACCAGCTAATCTCCGCCACCGTTGGCCCGGTCGCTGTGAAACTGCACACACACACTCCCTGGATGCCACAGCAGAACCTCTGCCCCACATTTTTCAGATCAGCCTGTCATAGCGCCACCATGAGGCCGACTTTTGCAAAACACATTTTTTAATGTTACTCCTACAGATTTTCTCCAAATAACACGCAAATCGGTACACTGTATCTCTATAGCCATGTGATCAACACGGATCTGTCCGATTTTCCATATTCCATCCTGATTGGCTAAGATTGGCTACCAAAGTTAGCAAGATTGGTTCATTTTGAACAAAATGCCTCAAATCATGAACGCAGCATGCACTTTCCGTGCAATTTTTTTTAGGCAAGGCCTAAGAAGAAATGGCACCCTTTTCACATTGGCTTATTATAGCGCCACCAGGATGCCATAATAACCTACCTGACCTGGCGGAGACTTGTGCTCCGAGGAGCACTTTTTCTAGTTTCCATTTGATTTCAGGAGTGAGTCTGGCCTGATCGCCCATTGTGGGGGTTTCTAGTGGAATTACCAACTAACCGAGCCTATCAGCGTCGTCGCTCATCGTTCTGTGATTGACAGCGACAGTTGGCCAATCAGGTGGCGAGTACGAGTGAGCCCGAATGGGACCGAGTGCAGCCGACAAAAATGGAACGATCCGCCATTGTTTCTGTGGCCAGTTACACTTTTTACTTTCGGTTTTAAAACGCTCTCAAACTTCTTTTTTGAAGCACGGAATTTACTTTTAAGATATCGTTTGGATAGAATTTAGTTGTTTAACTTCATATATGTGGTCAATTAATCATGACAGAGCCTATTTAAAAATAAAAATTTAGAGAACCAGCAGGGGCGGGCAGTGCCACGCACGTATCCGAATAAGGCAACCTATTTTGGGCATGGCTGTCTCAAAAGTCCCGTTGCGTCACATTAGTCTGGAGGTCTGCTGATTGGCTGGAGGGGAACAACGATCATTGGCTGAAGGGGTTGTCAGTCAACGGTATTACTCCCGCCCAACTCCAGCCCACAGCCAATATTGCAGAATGGGCGATCAGGCCAGACTCCTGAAATCAAATGGAAATGAGATTTCCGGAGGGAGGGTTTACCAGGCTATAGCGTCCCTATCCTGGGGAGAATATTCGGCAAAAAATAGCAGATTTACAAGCTGCGATGCATTGTGAGCTTGTAGATCTGCTATTTTTGGCATAGAACTGCTGCTCTACAGTATAGTGTAGAGCAGCAGTTCCCAAACCTTTTTAGCTCGAGACCCAAAAGAGAAATTGGATGTCTCCCCGAGACCCAAACTAGTGAAAATAGCAGATCTACAAGCACATAACAGGTCGTGATGCAACGTGTGTTGTGAGCTTGTAGATCTATTATTTACACTACTTCTTAAAAGTTTTAGAAAAATATTTATATTTATGGAATTCCTTTGATTATTTAGCATAGTTACTCTGGAAAAAGTTTTTGTTTGGGAAACACTGATGTAGAGCCCTGGGGGACCCCCAGGGCTAAGTATATTCTGTGTATGGTTTAAGTGGTTCATAAAACATTTCCGGAATGATCCTCTTAACTACCACATGGCTGTATCACACTCCTGGCCAGCTCATTCATTGACCTTCATCATGCTCTGATGAAGACCACTTCATGTCAAGGACTGCCAAAATGATATGCATTTGGCCGCGGACCCGCATCTCAAAATATTTTGTACCAGGGACCCCACAGAAGCAAAGATTTGAGTAAAAATATATACATATTCAAAGATTTGCACAAATGTTCAAGATTTTTCAAAAATAGCAGATCTACAAGCTCATAGCATGGCACAAAGTGACGTGCTCTGAGCTTGTAGATCTGCTATTTTTGAATAGCCAACAAATGTGCTATACTGTATATATAGGTTAGCTAAAATCTCAAATGACACAGATGCTTTCCCGGTCTTAATGGGTAATGCAGTACTTCTCTCCCTTGCGTTAACCACTGGGGTGGTTAACGTAACTTTTGAGGTAGTATCCATTTAAAGTGATTAAATTCCCATACAGTACCATGGTTTGAGTGAGTAATGCTTGGATGCTCTGGGCAAATTCTGCTCAAAATTTCAATTGGACTGCTTTTAGCCCTAATTAGGTTATCCTACAACAAATTGAATTGATCCACCTAAATAATTCATGCTACAGTTGTTCTCAGAGATGTTTTCACATCCTTCTCAGAGCAGCATGACCTTAAGAAGTCAGCTGGGACGGCGACGTGAGCTTAAATAATTCAATAAACCTACAAGAAATCTTGTAGTTTATTTTTCTCTCCTCAGAGGCCCTGCTTTGTTCCTCGAATTAATCCTTCTGCCTCGCCACTGTATGGGGTTAACCACTTTACCACCCCAAAACAATCTAAATTATTTAGACAACTGCTGATCTTCAGGCTGAGAATGTATCGTGTTGTGAGCTTGTAGATCGACTATTTCTGAAACTATTCTGAAATTGTTATAACATATTTTTTATTTTGTTTTCACCTATAACAATTTCATGACCAAAATTGGGACACCTGGGGTTAAATCTAAATTCTTGACTGTAGTGAATTGGCGTGAAGGCACATCAAACACCAAATGTAATGCTTCTGTATAACATACCTATAATGGTACAGGACACGGAATACTGTGTCTCTATTTAGGATGATCACTGAATGTAACATTATAGCTTAGCTGTTAGCAGAACGTTATGTTTGTGAGGAGGAATTGGTCATTGGAGCCATCAAGTGCGTACCTCCTATCACAAATGCCATTCACACTGAATAAAACATTAGTCATTAATTGGATCTTAGGGTTTTCATTTGTCTACGGTTACAGAGCTACTAACAGCCTATAGTGGTTTCTTTGTTTATTTAATCAACAAACATCACGGGATGGCTGAGTGAAAATGACACCCTTTTAAGAGAATTTGCAATTCCTCCAAGCCGAAAGCAGCACACTCGGCAAAGGCTGTCATTTCATCTCTCAGAGGGTGAGCGAGAGCCCCACAGGGGCAAACAAGGCTACAGTACAGTGTGTGTGTGTGTGTGTGTGTGTGTGTGTGTGTGTGTGTGTGTGTGTGTGTGTGTGTGTGTGTGTGTGTGTGTGTGTGTGTGTGTGTGTGTGTGTGTGTGTGTGTGTGTGTGTGTGTGTGTGTGTGTGTGTGAGTGAGTGAGTGAGTGAGTGAGTGAGTGAGTGAGTGAGTGAGTGAGTGAGAGTGAGAGAGAGGGCAAACAGGAGTAGCACCAGAGATGGACAGACAGACAGACAGACAGACCAACCAGAGTGGATGTACAGTAGCAGCTGTCTTTCTACTGTACCAGTGCATATCCATGGGCTATCTGACACATCTGCATGTCAAATAAGACAAATGATTAAAATCCATAAATCAATCTCCCAGCCAGGCTGCTTCAAATGAAACACCCAGAGGTCAGGACTAACACAATAAGGTTCACGGGATTCTATTAGCATATGTCTGCATTGTACCATATCTGATCCACTTCTCTGTGAGGGCCATAGCCATGTGCAATATGAAAGCTGTGAAATCTACTGCAATCCACAGGTGCACACAGTAACATCCATAGTGTTAGTTTAGCTCAGAGAGTTGCCTGAAGGAGGTCTTTGACTCAAATCTGAATAAACGTTCTTCTTGGTGGCATAAGCAACATGTTTAGCACTATAGGTAAATAAGTAACCAACATACATCTTGACTAAATGTATAGTGTAATAGCTGAAGTAACCTCTCCCATCTCTTTCGACAGGTTCAGACCAGGGGGGCAGATCAAGAGCAGATCCACTTGCAATCAAGGTACAGTAGCACACACTCGCATCACAAACAGGCTGACACATTAATAACAGCCCTGCTGTAATGGCCATGTTAATGGTCTAAAGTGCCGTAATGGGAGTTTTCCATGCAGAGACATGATGTACTACTCTTCAACCTCAAGCACACATCTGAGCAGGCAATTAGTCAACATCTCAGGATAATCACCACAATGCATTCATTGACACCCTGCTGGCTATTTAACACGTGTACAGGTTAGTTACCATTATCCAAGGGAATATAGTGTCTTTGTAAAGAGTGAGTGCACTCTGTCAAGCAGTCTTTTATAATAGATTCTGAAAACATTTGATTGGCAATTGGAAGGAGAAACAGCAGTGGATGAGCTACTCTATATGGTACAAATCCAAGACAGACCCATCGAGATGCCTCATTATCCATGTAAATATAGCATCCTGCAAAGTACTAGCCGGAGCCTCTGGTTCTAGTAAAGTCTGGCAAGCTTCCCTGCTCAGGGGCGGTTTTAGCGAACACTCAAACGAGACATATGGGGGTCCCCAGATTTTTCACGGTCAAATATATATTTCTAATACTATAATAGGGGTGCGGACTGGGGAATACGCTGGTGTGTGATAATTAGAATGTTAAATAAAGGTATTGTAACCTTGGAGCCCCATAATTGCTAAATCCACCCCTGTCCCTGCTACAATATGGACAAGCCATGCAAGGCACATCATTAATTCCCACATTATAAAGGAATCGTAACATAGGTTTATGCATTCATTCTAAATGAACAATCAATGCAGCTGGAGCATGTGTGTCAATATTTGATAGCTTATTTGCCCATATACCATACTGTACATGAAAAGTAAATTGAAGAATATATTATAATAGAAACAATGATTCTGCCTTAAGCTACTTGTTCACTGAAGCTGAAAATGCAGCACATCTCCTAAGCAATGGAAATTAGGTTCCCCTATTAAATAGAGGTTTGACTTTAATTCTATGGAGCTCATCTGTGAAATTTCAATCTAGTATTGGCATATGTATTCAATATTATGTGAACTGTTTTATGGAGACCAGCAATAATTTGAACTGCAGGGTAAAACCATTAATTTAACACAGAAAGTGTACAAATTTAACCGAATGGACCCATGTTACATTTGTACACTGAGTTACAAATGGATGTATTAGCACTGGGGATTTTACGGTGTACAGATACTATGAGGTTGCAGCGTGCAAATGAGGCTGTGAGTCTCAATTTGTGGCTGTAATGCCACTAATGTGATCCTACAGATATCTGGCTAAAGCCAGAGAATCCCTGCTAATGCTATGGTGATGTCTGTAAACATATTTGCACAGTGGAGATTTGGGGATTTGAGCTTTTGGCTCAGAGGCAAGCCATTAGGGGATATTGCGTCTTTAAACGTCTTAATGAAATGCTTGGAGAGTCATGTCGATAGTGGTGGGGAGACGAAGTGGATTGAATGGTGGGAGAGCGGGAGCAAGGGAAGGAGAGAGAGAGCCAAAGAGAGGGAGGAGAGGGGGGAATACATAGGGACAGAAAGATGAGAGTGAGAGAAACACACACACACACAGCACAGTATTTGTCTTACTATCATTATGGAGACATCAATAGTATTCATTAAAACATTTTGACTTAACCTGCTGGCTCAACCTAACCCTAACATTTGCATAGCCACAACCACATCCTAATCCTAACCTTTACCTAGTCACACCACATCATCCAACCCTAGTTTTACCTAGCCACAACTACATCCTTACCCCGACTTCAAAATCCCTTATCCCTTACCTTCAAACTAACCCTAAGCCTAGCCTAGACAAAATATTTCCTAACCATAAAACATGACCCCTTTCCTCATGGAGACCAAGATCACCAAAATGTGATGTTCTTGTTTCTTCAAATTTGTTCCGGTTTTGCTGTCATGTGGGCACTTTTGGTCCCCACAAAGATAGTGAAGCAGAAGACGCACAAAGTCTCTCACTCACCGATTAGAGAAACCTGAACAAGGTAGAGAAGCAGTCAGAGAAAGTAGAAGAGGAACTTGAGAGAGACACACCAAACAACACAGACACACAGACACACACACACACACACACACACACACACACACACACACACACACACACACACACACACACACACACACACACACACACACACACACACACACAGACACACAGACACTCGCCGTGCAATAAATGAGAGCATTAGAGACAGGCGGGGTGAAGTGAGAAGAGCAGGGTAAGTGGAGAGGCAGACGCGAGGTGAGAGTGACAGCGGGTGGAAGCCTTTGATCTGGGGTTTCTAATCGATGGGGATTGTGCTCCCTGTGCGCGTGTCACTCCTGATTATGGCAGCCGCCTTGGGAGGCGCAGGAACAGCAGGCGGAGTGGCAGAAAAACACAGCTCCTTTATTCCGATGAGGTCCTCCGGAACAACTCTGTCTAAACACATCAGACACCGTGGCACAGGCTGACTATTAGGGGGTCCTAGATTCCCAGTATAGAAAATGGAAATGGGAAATGTCAGTCGCTTACATACAGTACAGATAGGTAAACGCTGGAGTATGTATGGCCTAGCATAAGGTGAATATGGATTGCTAATGGGGAGCGTAGAGAACTATAATGCTTGTGGCTTGCTAAAACCTTCTACGTGAGATTCTTTAGTTATAAGTACAATTACAATTCAGGCATTTAGCAGACACTCTTATCCAGAGCGACTGACAAAGTGCAAAATCGGAATAAGCAGAGTAAGCATGAGCTCTGCTCTAGTCAAAGTGTGTGTGTGTAAATACGGAACCTAGCCTTTATCTAAACAACATGTCATCTAAATCACATTATTCTCTGATAGAGAACAAAAATCTAAAAAACAAGTAGCCAATATGTGTCCACATAGTAACCTAGCACCGCCACCAAGGGATACAAGGAGAGTGAAGTCCTAGGTGGTACAGGTGGAGTCTGAAAGGTGGAAAATTGGGAGTTTGCAGTTCTGACTGCAATGGGGAGTTTAAAGTTTGGAAGCCAAGAGGGAGAAAAGTCTAGTGCTAGACTGGGATCAACTCCTTCGCAGTCTAGAGCAGATATAACTTTGTGTCATCAGGCTGTTGGCAACCGACAAGTTTCTTCAAGTACTTCTTCGAATACTTTGTTTGATACAGTATATCCATCTTTTATTCCAACTCATAGCAACTGGCGAGGCTAGACCAGCTACTCACTCTAATCACGTGGGGGAATAAAGACAAAGCGGCACCAGCCGGAAACCACAACTGGAAACAATTTTCTAGAATTCTAGAGTAGGCGTGGCCTAGACCAGATCACACTGTCAGCTTAGAATGAATTTCCTCCATGTGGAAAGCCTGGTGATGCGAGGTTAATCTTGGACGTGTGGAGCATTGAGTGTTTTAGGGAAGGCTTGGGTCAGCATTCCTGTGTTAGCTGATCTAAGTGAGCGGGAAGGGTTTTAGGTTGGATCATGTATTGAACGTTTGGGGGTGCCATATGTCTTTGGTTACCTTGTAGGCCAGAAGCTTATGTGTTTTGTACCCGGTACGGGCAGCAATCGGTTGCCAATGAAAGGAGTGGAAAAGTGTGGGAAACGTGAAGATTTTGGGTAGTTGAAGACCAGGCGTGCTGCGGCATTCTGGATCAATTGCCTGTCTGTCTTCTTACAGTCTAGGACTGTCTTGAACATCAACAAGCTACACAGAAATGGGCACAGCTATAGAGGTTTGTGTCTCACATCTTCTCTTTTGTTTTATTCAAATTTAAAGAAATATCTAGAGAGATAGGCCAACCTACTTAAACACATTAGCCCAAAACAGATGATGCAATTATACACTACATTGTTGTTTATATAGAGCTAGTCATCAAGCCATGGGGTTCCCAAACTTTTTAGCTTGAGACACAAAGAGAAATTTGATGTCTCCCCAGGACCCAAACTAGCGAAAATAACCGATCTGTTTTGGGCTAGATGTGTTTAACCTACTTAAACACATTTAGCCCAAAACAGATGATTCAATTATACACTACATTGTTGTTTATATAGAGCTAGTCATCAAGCCATGGGGTTCGCAAACTTTTATCTTGAGAAATAAAAGAGAATTCTGATGTCTCCCCAGGACCCAAACTAGCGAAAATAGGCAATCTACAAGCTCACAACGCATTGCATTGCCTAGGTGAGCATGCTTTTTTGAAAAATGTAGAAACAAAAGAACATTTTGAAAGATTTGTTACATTTTTACACATTAATGCACATATTTGGCTATAATGGCATGCCCCAAACAAGGACATCAGGTTTGATGTGGTTAAGAAGTGAAAAGTGAGGACTGGCAGAAATGGCTCTTCGGGTGAGAGACCGAAGAACCATTTTATTTATTTTTTAATTTTTTTCATACTACACAACATACAGTAAAGTGCAGCAGGCTGCGTGTTATTCTCGCAGGCACTGAAGTAGCAACAAGGTGATGAATACCCATATATTTTTGGTATCCCTTAGCAACGCTGTAAGTAGGGAGGAGAGTGAGTAGGATGGTTTCTAATAAGCTCTTCTGTGGAAGTGTACAAAGATACCTGATACACAGTCCTGGTGGCAGTCTAAATGAGGCAGGCCTTGAGGTCATCTTCATGCTGAAGCTCATATCGTTGCTGTCGGGTGAAACCCTTGTACAGTACACTGTAAGTTCAAAACCGTTACTTTTCAGGAAATTGAAAAAATAACCTGTGTTCCAATGGATACAATGTACTGTAGTTATCATTTAGTCACAAGCTATTGTTAATTCTTTTCATTGGTTAAATATTTATAAAACCTACAGACACACTTAACCATTATCACTTTCACAGTAAAAACAAAGTTGAAAATAGTACAAATTGGTGAACTACAAGCTCGGCTATTTTTTGCTATTTTTGTGTGATACTCTTGTGCGTTGAAGTAGGACATTAATTTACGAGGTAATATAAAATGTTGAAATATGGAGATACAAGGTTTCTGTCCGACAGTGATGATATTCATACATACAGCACAGTAGATTGTCAAGCACAAATTCACAGAAACAGACTTTACACAAGTAAAAGTAGCAATACCACAATGTAGAACTACTCTGTTACAAACTAAAGTCCTGTATTCAAAATTGGACTTGGGAAAAATTACATACACACATACATACAGTAGCATTGGCATCAAAATATACTTAAAGTACCAAACGTAAAAGTACTCATTATGCAGAAGGGCCCATTTCAAAATCATATTATTGGATTGTAATTAGTAATGCATTAATGTGTCCATCACTTTAATGTTACAGCTAGTAAAGGTGGGGCTGAATTTAATTACTTTATGTGCTGCTGGGTACCTTTACCTGTAATAATTCATCATAATGTATCATTTAATGTCTGTTTTGTATTAATATAATCTGCACAGTAACTAAGTAAAGCTATCAAATAATTGAGATGTTCTGGAGTAGAAAAAAAAGGAAATAGCCTACTCAAGTAAAGTAAAAACTGTACTTGAGTAAATGTATGTTCTTAAGCCTGATTTATACTTGGATGCACATTGGTGTTCCATGCCGTAAATAGCAGATATACAAGCTCACAACGTGTCACATTCGTGACACGTCGTGAGCTTGTAGATCTGCTATTTACTGAGCACGACACGGGCGCGCAACTAAGTATAACTGAAGCATTGTAGTTATTTATTAGTTTGTTTATCCATAGACGCTGTGTTTTTCTTCCACATAGGCTACAATCTGTCACATCGTCCACAGCCTGTGTTATAGTCTCTCATACATGAAAGGGCACCACTGATTGTTCCTCCTACGCAGGAGCAAGAAAAGAATATAAAAGAATAATCAAATCATGCATCATTAATGGGTTTCATATACATGTTTTGAAGTTTTTCCCACGGCCCAGCCGGGGGCACGGAATGTATCTGCTGATGCCGGGGGCATCGGCGTGTCTTTAACAGAGCTTGTAAATCAATAGCAATATGAAAGTGTGCCTGCATGCAAATGCTGCTGGTGTAGTCTGTCACGCAGCTTGAGAAGCTGCTCATATTTCAGTGCACGTGCTGCTCGCGTTCCCTACAGTCTTCGGTGCATAATGTACCGTATGGACTTATTCCCGACAGTTTTTTGACCCTACAGTGAGGTGATTAGATTCATGCAACACATCAAAACAGGCCATTTATATACATTTGTGGCTCACTATGCAAAGTATCTTTGGAAATACTCATATTATTGGAGGGTAATAGGCTTGATCAGCGGTTCCCTAAACAGTGGGTCGGGACTTGGGACCCATTTTTGGCCCGCGGGCACATATTTCAAAGGGTAAATATGCCTTTATTTTTTCCAATAAAAATGAATAAATAAAGTACTTCCATTGCAAAAAAAGACGCATCACAACGCATTGTGAGCTTGTAGATCGGCTATTTTCACTAGTTAGGGTCCTGGGGATTTAAATGTATCTTATGCGTCTCAAGCTTGAACGTTTGGGAACCCCATGGCTTGATGACTAGCTCTATATAAACAACAATGTAGTGTCTAATTTCATCATCTCTTTTGGACTAAATGTGTTTAAGTAGGTTGGCCTATCATTCTTTTAGCCTATAATTAAATTTGAATAAAACAAAAGAGAAGATTTTAGGAACACAACTCTACAGCTGTGCCCATTTGCAGCTTGTTGATGTTCAAGACAGTCCTAGACTGTAAGAAGGGTTTGATCTGTAATCTGAACAAAACATACAGGTAGAGGGGTGGTCATATTCTATTATTTGCCATTAAAACAAACCTGACACATTTCAATAGACAGACAGACAGACAGACAGACAGACAGACAGACAGACAGACAGACAGACAGACAGACAGACAAATACATAAATATACATAAAAAAAGCTCCTGGCCATTAACAAAAGAGAAAGACAAAGGTTATCCACATGTGTGACTAGTGCACTACCACCTTCCTGTTGCAATCAACCTCAAAGCCATGTATTTAAAACAAGAAATGTCTAAAAGCCGTGCCAGCTGTCCCTTGAGGTTGTGCTGCTCCTGACACACCAGTTTTGGAGATATCTTGTCTGGGAACAAAGTGTTGGATGGAATAGTTTCATGGCAGTATGCCCATTAGATTTTAACATAATCTTGTGTGCAAAGTTTTGGCCTGAGGATGGTGCTAGACAAATGTTTCTGAGGTCACTCAAAGCGTTTGGATTCAACCTCTGGGGACCATATTTATGCTCAGCATAAGTTTTTGAGGTACAGTATGTTGTATACAAGTTTGGCAAGAATTGGCAATAGTAGGGCTCATTATCCGGGGAGCATGAAAGTTCACAGCAAATTCCATGGCAATCCTACCAGTACTTTTTGACCAAAGTGTTCGACAGCCCAATGGACTTACCGATGGATAGACTGACTGACAAACAGACATTGCCATCCTTAGAGCCCTGCCACAAGCGGGACTAGAACACGTATTACTGCTCAGTGAATATTGTTGGTCCATGGTGATATGTTGTTCCATAATAATAGTTGTTTCTAATATTTCCAAAGAACAATTCACATATAAATGGGGAATAATTTTCCTCTAAATAACTGCCTTTATTTGCTATTTTCTTTCACTGATGAGACAACCATTTATTCCTCTCCTCGCTCTGCTCAATTAGAGCATGCTGCTGACACAGCCTGCCTCGGTGTCAGCTCTAGCATACAGGACTGCTTGCTAATGAACTAGATCTGTGTGTCGCCTCCGCACCGGCCTATTCCTGGAACTGATAGCATCACAACGCAATGCTCAGGCAGTGACACAGCCACACAGAGGAGAGACGGAGTCGATCTGACCCCGAGTCAATCGACACTGCAAGTATTGCCGTTTTGATCCAACTGTAGCACAATCAATACCAGAGGCGCTTCAATACCGATCGGGCCACACCCTCAAGCCCTTATGATGGATCAGTTAGGCTTCTTAAAAATCTCAACTCTTACTTGAAATGATTTTCAGTCTGACCTTAAATCTATCAATAATGAAATCTGTACCAGTCTCTATCTTCATGCATGTCAATCAATAATGAAAGCCTTACGGATTCACTCCTAGCATGATCAATAATAGAAGCCTTACCAACCTGGCTTTACCTCATTTAATAATGGATGCCTTACCAACCTGGCTCTGCTGGGATCAATATTGTGTGACAGATATTCAAAGTGACTCATTTAGCTAACCAGATGGGTTGGCTTTTACATTATTCCATTAAACTGTGTTGATGACAAGAACATCGCTGCTTTCTATTCACATTTTTGGATACACAGCCGATGCTATTGTATTATCCATTGTCCATCTTGGCTTAATCACATGAACCATGGAATGCCTATACTGGGCATGTCATATTAGGCGAACATTCTGCAAAAAATGCAAATCTACAGGCTCACGTTGTGATGCATTGTGAGCTTGTAGATCGGCTATTTTTGGTGAAGAGGGTTGGTGTATAGTGGAAAAAGGAGGGGACCAAGGATAGACCCCTGTGGGACCCCGGTCAACAAAGTATAGGGTATAAGTGGTTACGGTAACATTGAATAATACAAACTAGGATTAATTTATGCATAGTTACTATACTGCTCTATATAGGCAGATAGCAGTAACTACTGTTTTGAATATCAAAGATCATGACTGAATTGCAGCAGGAAATACACTTTGAAGTCATTTCAGTTTCTATGCAAAGCATTTTTTTCTTGCCTTACAGGGCAATACATATTTTGATTAATAACGGTTTATTTGACTTGCTTTTTGATTTGCCTGTCATTTCCTGGCGCCAGTACCACTGAATATTTGTCAATCCATTTGAGGTGGGCTGTCTCAGCCGTTGAAACATTTATAGAGTTTTTGACAGGCTAGGGCAGGGGTCTGCAAATAAGTTTGGCCTCAGGCCGATTTCTTTCTGGCTATTTTAAGAAATTGATAGTTACAAAATGTTACTGGAACCCCATGACAGACTGCCTTATAAGACATACAGTATAGCTGTAGGTGTGACCCCCCCCCCCCATTATTGTTGATAATTAATTTATGGACTAATCATGTAGCGGAGCATAACTCATTCTAACAATTATTTGACATACTTTTATAAATTATTAGCCCTTCCTCCCAGACCTACAACGTTACATTATTAAGCAGCATGATTTATACTTCCGACGGTGTTACAGATCTACAAGCTCACTACAAGCTCACAACACACTTCTTACCCTGACCATACCCTGACCACAGGTGAGAGTGGGGAACGAAGATTGGCCGGTAGAGGGAGAGCTTTATCTTCATGGCTCAGCTCTCTTTTTGTCACAAATGCGCGGTACATCAAACTCAGCATGGCTTCTTCTGCTCCGATTACTTCCTATTGAACAAAAACATAATGCGTGATTACATCGGCAAGTACTAACCAGTTTCAACTAATAATATGATGACAAGACCCTGTCAATCAATAGATTCAGCACCCCTGAAAACCCCTAGTTAGACACCTCACAAGTTAATTTTAGACTTTTTCACTTCTTCATATTTTTCTCTTCCACACAGAGAGCTATGCTTAAAACCAACAAACATGGTGGTTGCACACATTACAAACGATCCAACGATCCGATGCAACCCTGCTCCCACCGCAATTGCAGGTGGGAGCTGGAAGTTGGACTCCCGCACAAAGCCCTTTAAGCTACTCTGTAAGAGCAGCATTCCCTCTCCAATCTAGCACTATTTGTCGTATTATTTCCCATGGCAGGAAACTCAATTTCTCTTGATAGATAAAGGCTTGTTCGCTGTAACCAGATTACCTAAGCCAATGAAAGATAAAGCAGACCCAGGAGGAGGAAATCTGCATGCTGAGATTGAGATGTAGAAACCAATTCATATACCATTCATGATAATCATTGACATCAAACATAATTGTAACACTCAAATCGGACCCCGGAGACCCAGCAGCTAATCTCATTCACCAGGAAGCCCATGAGCAATGGAAACCAGCAGTTCTCTCTGTCTGGCTGCATGTACTGAACCAGATTTGAGAACCAAATAAGTTCATATAGTGCATGCAGCATGATTGGAAGAGAGAACTTGATGCAATGAAAACACACTCTGCACTCTGGTATACCTGGCTGCCTCACAACACTACAAATACGGGCCTTAATAATAACTGTCAACAAAACGCGACACCGCACAGGTTTTGAAAATAACCGTATCTTTGTGGTTCTGCTTACACTGAGCTCCTCATTTGGTAATAGAATACAATCCCTGCTGAGAGCCGGGAGCACCTCTCTATCCCTCCGATGTGGTGTGAGCAAGGAACAGACAGCAGCAGCGGAGGAGAGTGTCAATCCCTCTGATCCCCCGTAGTTATGTTATCGCCTCCCTGACAGCTTGAGGTGTTATGTTGTTGCCATGTTTTCTAGTGCGTTGTTTCAACCTGAGGAAAATGAGATGAAGTGTGTAAGAGAGTGTGTGCGTGTGTGCGTGCGTGCGTGCGTGCGTGCGTGACTGTGAGAGAGAGAGAGAGAGAGAGAGAGAGAGGAAAGAAGAGATGAGAGAGTAAAAATGGAGACGAGAGCAGGTGGGAGTGTTTTTTTTTTTTTGGTTCCCCACTAAGGTAGAGGAGAACAATATCTTTTCATATTCTGGTCCGCAGGAAACACAAGCTTATGAAAGAGGAAGATGAAAGGAGAACAACCACATACATCAGAGCAGAGACGTATGGTAGAAAGAGAGAGAGAGAGAGCGCGAGAGAGAGAGGGAGAATCAGACAGGAGTCAGATAGATACATAAGCAAGGGATGAAAGCGTTTTTTTCTTTTCTTTTTTTGTGTGAAACAGAGGGAGAGAGAAGGAAGGCGAGGAGGAGGATAGAGAATAAAAGTGCTTGTCACAGCGTAGTCTTGACAGAGAGTTGATATGTTTTTGCATACTGAAAGCGATGATGAATGTTTCGTTAAAGTAATTAACACAAGGCGCTAGAGGATCTCAACTAAGGATTGAGAAAGCAATTTGAGAAGGCAGACCACAATGTATATGGAGGGGGGGAAATGGTTACCAGGAGAAGCGTGTAAAAGCTGAATGGAGGCCCCAGCTTATCGTAACAAAAACAAAAAAATGCTATCCACAGCATACTGCTGGTAAAGCTTTACCTAGTTCCTGCAAAGTAAATTAAGCTGTAACAAAAACAACAACAACTATAGGTTGTAGCTTTGCCTAAAAACAGGATACAATACATCTTGGCCTACATTTTGATTTCTCTACTCAATAGGCTACAAAACTCAGTTTCAGGCCATTGGGGAATATACTGTAGATCCCATTGGGAACATGTTTGAATTCCATTGTCCTACATTATAACTCAAAGTCAGCTATATATCAACGACTTAAATCTTAGTTGATCAGGCTATACTAGGTCCGCTAGTTTACACCAAATCTCTTTGCCGAAAATAACCACCAATCTACAAGCTCACAATGTGTCGTGAGCTTGCATAGCTGAGTGGTTGTCACAGGTTCGATTCCAGGCCAGGCCAGCAATGTGTCGATGTGTGTCCCTGGGCAAGACTCTTATCCCCCTAATTGCTCCCCGAGCGCTGTAGAATGGTGCTCACTGCTCCTAGTAGTTATTGGATGGATAAATGCAGAGGACACATTTCACATACTGAATACAAATATTCAGTGACAAATATAGATCTGCTATTTTCAACGAATGTTCCTTCCAAAATAGTGTGGTTAAAGTCGACGAAAATAGCCGAATATCGTCGCAAGCGATGATATTTAATGTTAATTAATTAATTTAACAGAAAAGACGATATAAGGCATAGCAATGGCGGCCATTTTGTGATTCCACAGATAGAAACCCCATTATTTTTTCCCATAGAGATTTCCGAAAATATTTATATTTCTGTCAGATAACTCACGAATAGATTCAACCAATATTATTGACCGAATATATTTAAGCAATATAATAGAATGAGAACAAGTGTGGATGTAATATTTTATTTTGGCGTTCAGGCTCTGCTATATTTTTTCTCCCTGCTCAGCACAATCATACAACCATCATTAACCATTAAGAGCAGGGAGATAGATATACATAACAACCCCCCTGGGGAACAGAACCAATAGCAGAGCCCACTGGTGGTGCTGGGGTGGTGGTGGGAGCAAACGCTGCATGACAACACCTATGAAACACAAAGCAGACAGAACACAGATGAAGGTGAGCTTAAATAACCCGCCCGATTGGACAGCTGACTGGCGAGACTGCCACGTCAGAGTATGACGTACTGTATGGGTCTGCATGACTCTTTAACCAGCCCCATAGAATGAGCAATTCATGTAACCTCTCGAGTGTATGCTGCCAGAACTAACTCGCAGGCTACGTATAATATATTATTTTAAGCCCGGAACCAAGCCATCCAGGCTCCTGGTGAATCATGAGTGACCATAAAACATTTGATTCTATGTAAAAAAATATTAGTTAAAAACTAATTATTTTATTTCAAGGATTAATAAAATAACTAATTGACAAAGTATTGTATTTCAAGGATTAATAAAATAACTAATTGACAAATTCTTCTATTTAAAGGATTAATAAAATACAAATGATTTTATTACAAGGATTAGTAGGCTACATGGTGAGGGATAGACACCTTATAGGACACTTGGGGGGACTAGTTTGACTGACGGACCGGTCCCTCATTTTAAATAGTGCTACTGATTCTGTGCTGTCGCTCCGTCGCTCTGCAGCTACCGCTCCGTCATAGCCGTGCTCTGAGCTGCTATTTTAGAAAAATCCCTGGCACAAAAAAATCTTGAGATCGGGGGGGGGGGGGGGGGTCCGCAGCCAAATACATATAATTTCAGGGGGGCCTTCACATGAAAAGGTTTGCGAACCACTGCCCTATAGAGCCCTGTGGGACTCCGCTCAACAAGGTATGGGGTGTAAAGTGGTTTTAAGCTTGGTTCACAGCGGGCCCCCCGAAGTGTCATTGGTATTGAAGTCAGGAGCCCACTACATAAAACAACAGCCCTCTTTGAACATTTGCACATTGTCTCCGTCCCTGTCATGCCCCCACCCCCCCCCCACCCCACCCCCGACACACTTCTGCGGTCACACTGTGCTGGATGGAAGGGAAAAAACGCTGATGTAAGGTGTTTGTACTGTGGACAGAGGTGGCTTGAAGGGCACACAGACTTAAACTAACACTGAGGATTTTTCCCCCTGCAGCTACTGGAGATGGATGGAATGGATAGTTAGTTTGGACAGAGTCATTGATAGTTCCCTCAAAATTAATTATCCGTTTTAACCGCTTTAGTGTCACTGGCCTCCCTTTTTTGGTATAGAAGGTCCTTGAAGACCACATATGACATCTGCTTTATGCAGAGTCAAAGTCTCAGTGATGAGAGTGTGAAAATGGAAACAAATGGACACATCAGCAGTGGGGGGAGGGCAAGGGGGGGTATTCTTAAACTTTTTTGTGTTCACTATTTGAATGTTAAGAAGTCGAGGCAGAAAGGGGCCTTGTTTGCTCTGTGCTATGCCCAGTCTACCATAGCTCTATGTGCTGGACAGATAGACGTGGAGGGAGAGAGAGAGATAGAGAGGTTATACTGTGGATGAGCCAAGAAATGTGTAACCCTTCATAATCCAGGTGACATTAATACTCAGATCTGGTCCCTGACACCGAGCATGCATGCACGCACACACACACACACACACACACAGACACACACACACACACACACACACACACACACACGCGCATGCACACCCGGAAGGGCACACATACACGCATGCGCGCACACCCGCACGGGCACACACACACACACACACACACACACACACACACACTCTGATGGTATACCACCATCGTACAACGGAGTAAATCAAGCTTATATCCCTCATACATGTATACATTTCTCTCTCTCATCTCCGTTTTGTACTTTGTGGATTTCAGGCATTCAATCTTTCTCTGAGCATCTCTTTGACACCGCCCCATCTCTCCCTTTCTTGGGCTGTGATTCTCTGTGTTTTTCTTCTCTTTCGGTCGATCTCTCAATCTGAATCTCTTGTACATATTTAATACCTGAACATTTTTTGACATTGTTGACATAGAAATGTGCCAGTCTTCATAAAATGGAGGCTTAGCTTACTGAATCATTCGGTGATGCCTTGGAGCGAATTTGTACAACTTATTTTTGGGTTCATTTCTTCTCTTTTAGGATCTTCCATAATTTACATTTTACAATGTTGTTGTACTTATTTATTTATATATTTTTTTGCTGGAAGCGTTCAACTCCTACAGCTTGTTGAGGGAGAACACTCAGAACAGTAGTCTGTTCATCTGTGAATGTTTGATGAGAATGTTTGAGAAAAATCGATGTTTTCTCCAGTTGAATGTTGTCTCCATGTCTATAGGTGGTAAACTGTCATCTCTGACAGTTCCTCACCAAACTGTCTCTGATTAACCTACATTTCACACACACACACACACACACACGCACGCACGCACGCACGCACGCACGCACGCACGCACGCACGCACGCACGCACGCTCGCTCTCTCTCTCTCTCTCTCTCTCTCTCTCTCTCTCTCTCTCTCTCTCTCTCTCTCTCTCTCTCTCTCTCTCTCTCTCTCTCTCTCTCTCTCTCTCTCTCTCTCTCTCTCTCTCTCTCTCTCTCTCTCTCTCTCTCTCTCTCTCTCTCTCTCTCTCTCTCTCTCTCTCTCTCTCTCTCTCTCTCTCTCTCTCTCTCTCTCTCTCTCTCTCTCTATCTCATTCATTCTCCTCTCCCTCTGGTCTTCTTCCTCTCATCAGTGCCTCATCACTCCACTTTACTTTCTCTCTTTGATCTGCTGCAGTCTCTCTGTCTGTCCGTGTCTGTCTGTGCGTGTCTCTTTTCCCTCTGTCTCTCTGTCTGTCTCTTGAGTTCCTGTCTGTGGTGATGATTAATTAAAGACCTGGGTGCTTTGATGAGGTACAGAACGAGACAAACGGCTTCTTCATCGGAGGAGCAACGTCTGGTGCTGTTTACTGACATCATCATCACACAAGGTTGACTTGAATCTGTCTTAACTGCACCGGAGAACAGCATGCACAAATGTAAAGCTATAAATAGCTATACCATAGGAAAAGCAACAACAAGCAAAACAAAACATGATCAAAGTTCAAAATATTGTACAGTGAAGTATAATGTAAAAACTGTACCGTCTGCATTGCAATACTGCATCTCCCCATTGTGTGCCTTTGAAGTCTGTTCATTCCATATATATACTGTAATAACCGTGTTTCCCGTTGAAATTGGTTTGCGCCGCACTTGATAAGTAGTTCCCGATGCATGACATATTCAGTCATCAGCACTGGGGGTTCGGGTTGGGGGTTTGGGGTTTGTTTTGCCGTCTGATGAAATCCATTTCTTGGGCCCATCTTTGCTCTGCAACAGCCCTGAGAATGAGAAAAGGGCTTTGGAAGCCCCCGGGTTGCTGGTGCAGCCAATGAACAGAGCCCAATGATCCTGAAAGACAAGGCAATTTGGCCAGAGTGATGGGAATAATGAGAAAAGCAGCGTAATGTTGCCACAGTCCAATTTACAAGGTAGCGAGAGCACCAGAGGGAAAGGCATGAAGAGAGAGAGAGAGAGAGAGACACGGAGAGAAGGAAAGACTGGATGAGCTATAGAAAGGATTGAGAACAAAAGAAAGAAGCGGGAGAAAGAAAGAAAACAGGAAGAAAGAGAGAGTGATCATCCAGGGAGCGAGGCCCGGTATTGGTTTTGTGTTCATGTTGAGGTGGCTGCACATTAACCTGTGCAAATGGAGGTTATGGCTTCACTTCCAGGGGGCTAGCAAGCCAGGGATAACAGGGCTGCTGCCATGGATGGAAGATGGAGAGACCAAGCAACACGGAGAGAGAGAAAGAAAGAGAGAGAGAGAGAGAGAGAGAGAGAGAGAGAGAGCGAAGGGGGAAAAGTCTGCTTTTTCCAACTCTATAAGGCATTCAGCCTCTGCTGTAGATGTGTCATTATTACTGGAAATGTCTAGAGAGATAGAGTACGGTTAAAGAGAAGGCCAAATCCTTAGCAGAGCCTGAGAAAATCTTGCTAAGAGTAAGATAGAATAGATAATGGAAGGAGAGATAAAATAGGGCAGGTACAGTACTGTGTACCTGGGGTGAGGAAAGATGAAAAAAGAGAAAAGTTGATAGCGACCATCATAGAGCAAAGGAGACACCCAGGGAATGATTGGATAAATAATAGTTAGACAGAAGGGTAGAAAACATCTTCCATGAAGACTCTGGCACTGCCTGCCTCCTGATGTCTCATCCTCTCTGTCTGTCTGTCTGTCTGTCTGTTCTCTCTCTCTCTCTCCCACATTCTCCCTCTCTGTGCATTGTCTGCTCCCTTCCCTGCTTTGCACCTTCCCTAGTTCCCTCTTTATCGCTCTCTTTCGCTCACATTATCTCTCTCTATCCCTCCCCATCCGCCGTTCTAAGGAGCAGCGGGGTGTCTCCAGGCTCACATATCTATTTACTGAACTCCTGAGGGCCACACATACACAGATACAGGAGACGTGACTAAGTGGCATATTGGCAGCGCCTAACAGTGAGGATATGACTAAATGAAAACCTTCCTGGGACATTGAAGGTTTGTGTGAGAGAGGGAGAGAGAGAGAGAGAGAGAGAGACAGATAGAGAGAGAGAGAGGCTTTATAAAGCTAAGAAAAGTTTAGCCCTTCATAATCCAGTTGACGTTAATATTCTATGGCTCTGATCCTATATTGAAACCACACAAACTACGCACAGATGTGTGCGCGCGCGCGCACACACACACACACACACACACACACACACACACACACACACACACACACACACACACACACACACACACACACACACACACATACTGCCTGCCAAACACACACCAGTAGCACGGAAGGGAACACACCTTACGCCATCAGGAGCATCGTATAGAAATAGAGAGGAGACATTGTTGCGGCTAATGCATTACTTTTACTTTTACCGCCGTACGATGGTGTTGTGCACTGGGAATATCAGATCTACAAGCTCACACCACTATGCGTTTTGAGATTGCAAATCTGCTAGTTTTGCTGCGTGACACAACAAAGTATAAATCGAGCTTAAGTTGTCTGCAACTTTACCCAAACAGTGTGTCGATCTTCACAGAACGGAGGTTTGGCTGTTCTCAATCATTCAGCTACGTTTTACATCAGAGGGAATTTGTAAAGCTTATTTTTTGGGGGTATTTCTTTCTTTTGTTCATCCATAATTAACATTCTGCAATGTGCTCTTTTTATGCTGGAATCGGTCGTGTTCAACTCCTGCACCTCATAACTGATGCACATTTTAAATGTGTTATAGAAACTTGTTCTTCTCTTCAGAAGACCAAATCCAAGACAATGCTGACTTTTTTGTGTGAAAATGTTTGTTGAGGGAGAACAATGAATGTTTGATGAGAACGGTTGAGAGGAATCGTTTTCTCCAGTTGAATGCTGTCTCCTGTCTATAGGTGGTAAACTGTCATCTCTGACAGTTCTTCACCAAACTGTCTTTCTGCACTCACATACAATACAAACACAGACGTGCATGCACACACGCACGCACGCACGCACGCACGCACGCACGCACGCACGCACGCACGCACGCACGCACGCACGCACGCACGCACACGCACACGCACATGTGCTCACACACACACACACACACACACACACACACACACACACACACACACACACACACACACACACACACACACACACACTGTACATTGCACACTCGCTGTTGTGCCAAATGCTCAATTTCACTCAAAACCTGAGGGAAATTGCTGTTTGTATTGCTATGTGACTGCATGATTGTAGGATAGTGTTAACCACTTGAGCCCTATTCTGGGGGGAACATTAGCCAAACATATCAGACCTACAAGCTCACATCAAGTTACTTTGCGACGCCTTGTGAGCTTGTAAATTGCCTATTTTTGGCTACGAGATTTGGTGTGGAGGGGAAAGAAAGCAGTACATGTACAGAGACAACTATGGTCCAGTTTACTAAGTGTAGAGGGTTTAAGTGTTCTTAAAAGGAGCAGGGAAGGATGTTATGACTTTGGTACATACAGTTGGTTCTGTTTGTTCTCTGTTCTTCAAAGTTCAACAGAAACTGTTCACACGGCATGCCAATGTCAGTTTTCATTTCTCCTACTAAACTCTGATGTAAGCAGAATGGCCCTACAGCCTCCATGTCCCTGTAGGTTTAATACATCACCAAATGTTTACATGCTGCTGCAACATATTTGATGCTATGAGGAGGAGGATCAGTGCTTTGTAGTTGACCCTTTGTGTTCATTCTCTACATTGCTGTACAGTTCATCAACAGGATTTCCACTGACACGGCAGATCACAACAGATTCTTCATCATATTTATACCCTTCTCTAACCACGCAGTAATAAAGGTCACATTTCAAAGCACCTAACATGGTATGTTTAAGACATATCACACGAGAGCGAGTGCTGTTAAACATGTATGATGTCAACTGTGATTCGGTCGTGGGCACAAGGCCACAGTCCTTGAAGCAGTTTTATTATTACTGTATACAGTTTTTACTGTAGCCAGTACTGTATACTGTACGTATAAATGTCAAATGCAATTTAAATCTTAAGTTACTGTAATATGTGCAGTAGGGCTGAGTGTTCCCTGTACAGTATGTATACACCAATGCATGCGTGCGCGCATGAGTACACTACACACATACACATACTCATGCATATCCATGCACATTGGTAGTACAATGAATGTAAATGGTGCATTTATATAGCAGTACAATGTAAATAAACAATGTACAATGTAAATAAACAATAACCAATGTTAAAACCAAACTTGACCTTACAACTGATTATAATCGTTAATGTGTGTACCATGTAGTTAAATGCTAACAGATACTGATCTCTTGAGCTTACCAACATATTTTGGATATCATTTGGCTGATTAACGGATCACCTGGTAGAAATAATCTCATAATATTTCTGAGATTCTAACCTAAACCTGTATGAATTCTGTATTCAGTTAATGTTACCGGCGTCTTCACATCACGGTGCTTTGGTAAAGGTAGCGCTGCCTTCCATCCAATACGTTTATCCCCAACTCTATTCTTCTAAAATTGAAATAACTCTATTTGAACTCTCAACATGATTGAGAATGGATCAATTCGTCATTGTTATTACTATTTGCAATTTTAAATGCAATTCTATTCTCATATCGCTGGACTGGAGCCTACATTAAACGCAAGCTGCTGATGAAAGAGAAGGATATTGGAAGAAATGGGGGGGAAAAGTCAGCTCAGAGAGAAATAGGAATACTTTCAGATGGTCTTTTGACTTCACTGGCCTCTTTTAAGATGGAACTGAAATATGTGTATTAAACCATATTCAAATGTACTTTTGTGACTCCTGGTCTTAAATCAGAGCAAAAAGACGAAATCATTCCTCACACGTTTCTGGTGGAACTTTCCTCAGCTGCCAATCCTTGACACTTTTTTTTAGGTTTTGCTTGAATTAGACGCACAGCTAGAGTGAAGGCTGAGGACAGAGAAGGGTAAAGACATGCAACAAAGTTTTGCAGCCGGAGTCAAAGCAAAGATATTATGAGGTTGACACACTATCTGCTTCTACTGGTGTGCCCCATCCTTGAAAATGATTTGAACTGGATATTATTTTCTATCTTACTGGAACAGTACATTTACAAGTAAACATTGTCTTTATTTCCCTTCTGAAATCAGTGTACAGCCATACAATACAATACACACACACACGCACACACACATGCAAGCACGCGCGCGCGCACACACACACACACACACACACACACACACACACACACACACACACACACACACTGACTGACACATTTAAACAAGAGTAGCACATATACTACAGTATACTGTATATTGTTGATAGACTATATTAATTGATATACTCAGTATCCAATTGTATACTCAATGTTGATAGACTTACATTAATTCATATATTCAGTGGTGATATATATATACTGTACATTGATATGTAGATTTATTCATACCGTATATTCACTGTACATTTACATTTATTTATGGATGTTCACTAATTCCGAGTTCTGGAGGCGATATCTAGGTAATTTTTATATTCATTCTTATTCACCTTGGTTAGTTTTTTTACTTTCTGTACCACTTGTGTTTCATTCTTTCTGCTGTTGCTGTTATGACCAGGGGTGCACATAACTTTTTAGGTCTGGTACTCAGAAGAGCACCTGGAGATGTGACTTGGTGCGCACGGTGCCGTCCCGTTTTTGGGGGGGGTTCAGCACGGTGCCCACCGGACAGTTTTGTCAACGGGGGGGGGGGGGGGGACGGGGGGACGGGACAGAAAAAAAGGACGCTCTGCCTCGTTTTTTTATCTCACGCAGTTAGGTAAAGCCCCCAAGGTTGGTGCCCTGTGCTGCTGCGCTGATTTTAGCCGCCAGATTGGGACGTTCACGGCATATTTTGCACCATTACGGTGCGTTCATCATCGGTGACGAGTGCCTCTAACAGCCGCTGCTGGCTGCATGCACGCAGCGAGGCAATGCGAGGCGACGCGAGTCATACAATCACGTGCAGCATGCGTCCTCTACCCCTGTGCCTAATGGCTGTACATGGGGCCGACGGGTGCTTTAGAGTGATTGTGTGAGTGTGGCTTCAGGAAGTAAATTCCTAGCCTCGATCTCCAAGCTTTTATTTTTTAGTTTTGCTAAAAAATAAAAGCTTGGAAATTCCAGTCCCAGCTGTTGGTGCGCAAAAGCGCCTTGCGTCATCTGATGTGGTGAGCATTTTTTATTTTGGGTGCGCATGCGCACCTGCGCACCAGTTATGTGCACCCCTGGTTATGACACCTGAATTTCCCTCTGGGGATCAATACAATATTGAATCTTACAACACACAGCACTAAATCACTGTAGGCCTACTGTGATTCTCACATTACTTTGAACAGTCCAATGGAACAACTGAACAACTCAACAGTCCACCGTCTATTTGACTGGAAGCATACAGTACATGTGTTTGAGAATATTATTGTCAAACATACTGTATGTACAATTCTGCATGCTTCCAGTGGCTTCTGATTTCAATCCACTGGGTCCTCAGAAACCTAGAGAAATTTCATGAATTAATCTAACCATGCAATAGTCTCTGAAATGTCAAAATCCATTAATACATCATTTGGAATCTCACAGTACTGTAGGTGAAGCCAGTATTGAACCTGAATGTCCTCGAACAAGTTAGGGAGTCAGAGTACTCGGAATGGAATGTAGTCTACAAGACACAAAATGAAACCATTCACGATTGGCCATGGTTCTGACATAATGCTACAATATGTTTCCGAACCATACAGTATGTCTAAATGCTGTTTGTACAGTGGGAAAAGAAAATAGTTCAGATACACACAGTAACGTGTGTTAATTTTTTACACTTTTTTCTTATTATGTTTTATTTTCTTTATTTTCCCAGGTAGCTACATTCATACTCCGTATAGTCACATCTCTTTGTGCACATGTGTACAGAGAGAGAGTTCATACTGTATGTGTTACTTTATAACACCCTTCGTGGTGCAGAGTGTGCAATCTGCCACAATTCATTTCTCAAATACCCTTTACTTGGTGCAAAGTGCCTTCATTATGCTAATTAATTTGTTACACATTATAAACTTTATAGACTTCTTGACACATTTCTCATTTTGATTCTTACCCATCAAAGGAGAAGGAAATTGGAATGGAAATTTGTGGCACCGGGCAGATTCATTTTAACCTCAGAAGGGGGCCGAGACCGTACAGTTTCCTTCAAGAAATTCACTGGGTTGCATGTGAAGTGACACAATATTGATTGCCAGTGCTGTCACTTTTAATAGTAGGCAAGCTACACAGTAACACATCATGAAGCTGTGGGTAAACAGGAACACACACACTTACTCTCTCTCCACACAACCCCCCCCCCCCCCCCCCCCTCTCTCTATATATCACACATTAGTCTTTTGCACGCAAGCATGTACGCACACATGCACGCACAAGAAATTTGAAGCTTGAAGATCATGGATCTATTTTGTTTTCTACTGAGCTGTCACATTTAATTACCATCCGAGGAGGTGGACTGCTATTAAAATGAGCTCTTGATACATCAGACCCTGTCTGTTTACATGGTTATTTGTTTGAGCACTGATGCGTGCGTGCGCGTGTGTGTGTGTGTGTGTGTGTGTGTGTGTGTGTGTGTGTGTGTGTGTGTGTGTGTGTGTGTGTGTGTGTGTGTGTGTGTGTGTGTGTGTGCGTGTGCGCCTGTACTGTAAGTGTAAGTACCAGTGGGCGTACACTCGAGTGAGAGTGGACGCTATTTTCAAGTGTGTAGATTAGTTAATGTGCGTGCGTGTGTGCGTGCATGTATCAGCCCACATAATCTGTTAGCTTATGCACCCATGTGCATTCTCTATCTTGGAGGGGGGAAAACAAACTGAGTAATTGTAACTACTTCTTAGTGCCTAGAGCGAGTTGATTCAGTTCTGTTCATTCTGACTGAGTGGGCTCGTCCTTAATTGCATGAAGCTCCATGAAAAAGCTCCTCTCACATGAAACGCTGGTGGGCATCAGCCTGCATCATGACCCAATGACTGAAAGTAGGAAAAGCTTCTTTGACTTTGAGTCCCTTTCAAACTTCATCACTGGAGCTTTTAAAGCTATATATAGTGTTAAGTTAATGATATAGGTATGCTAAATGATGCCTTGAAGCCAGATGCCTAGTAAGCAGGAATTCTCCACATACTGTAGAGTGTGTTGAGAAAAGCGCACAAAAGATGTTTCTTCTCCATGGCTTTGGCACACAAAGGGACCACTGTGTCAAAGTTTAAAAGTTTAAAAGTGGAAAGCATATTTATTTTATAGCCTTGGTTTAAATTGCAATACAGTGTGGCG
Source organism: Gymnoscopelus microlampas (assembly GCF_963454915.1). Classification (NCBI taxonomy): domain Eukaryota; kingdom Metazoa; phylum Chordata; class Actinopteri; order Myctophiformes; family Myctophidae; genus Gymnoscopelus; species Gymnoscopelus microlampas. The sequence goes on along the minus strand of NC_139942.1, from coordinate 24,871,107 downwards.
ACAAATGGCCCAGAGAGCTATTTCATTTCATGTATGTCGCAGCAAATGAGCAAGAAAGTGGTGTGGTACAATTCGTCTACAACATCATCATGGCATCAGTTCGTTCTCTGGCTGGGGTTCCATTAACCAGCCAAGGAGGTGCTGCCCGAATGACTGCGCAAAAGACGGTTCCAGTTGGCTTTGTCCATCTCATTCTTTCCTCATTATGCTCCTCATTCCTTTGATTTCACCGGTTAAACGGCTTGTGTCGTTGTAGGAAAGGAGCTGCTCGCGTGAGACGAGTTCTGAACCCGGAACCTTTTCTGTCTCTGCCGCAGCTTACGAAGAGAAGGTGGGGTTTGAGAGTTATGTACATGTTCCAAGAAGGCCAAAGTCATTTATAAAAGCATTAGCGATGTAGTCTGAAGTGAGGCAGATTGTAAAATATCACCTTCACTGGTTATCTTTTCCCCACGGATGTCTTGTAATATACCACATGTGTCTTCATTATTTATATGGCTTTTTCAGTTTCACACACATACTAGCACACACACTTGAACAACACGTATACACAGTCATGTAAAACACACACTCTGCATGGCCGCACGTGTGGGTGTGCTCATACATGCATAATGTTCCACATGTTCTCCTTAGTCATACATATTTAAGGTAAACATAAAAGATGATTCAGAGCAATGTGTCTATCTATCTACTGGTATATATCCGATCCAAGCCACATGGATCGGATGTTTGAAGGATTGAATGATGTATTTTCTTTCTTTAATGTCGCATTTTCCCCGAATGAGACAAACTTAAGACGAAATATGTCTCGCGGGAACGATTCCCCCCCACGATTCCCATTTATGTGCAAATACAGCATATTGATATTTCAACATTTCTTTCCCAAGAATGATCAAAATGTAGTCTGTCCCATTTAGGTGTGATGAGGCAACTCACATTTGGCTGTCATAGAGGGAGCTAGCTGAGAGCAATAACCGCTTCACTAACATGAGATGTGTTGTCCTGATAGCAGACTATCAGCAATGGACTGACAAGAAATCTCCGGCCCACAAATACACAGATAGGAGCACACAGGCGCACACAAAGACATAATCCTCACATGCATGCATGCATTCATGCCTGCACGTGTGCGCACACACACGCACACACACAGTAGTGAAATCTGGAGTATTCATTTAGTGCTGGGGTATACAAAATGGATCCATACGGGACCAGTTCAATTCAAACAATGAACGTGATTTATGAGGTCACAGTGACCGTGACCTTTGATCTTTGACCACATACTTCTAATCAGTTCATCCTTGAGTCCAAGTGGACGTTTGTGCCAAATGTCATGAAATTCCCTCAAGGCGTTCCTGAGATATCGTGTTCACAAGGTTGGGACGAACAGACGGCCTGTAGCATCGCTGTCCGCCAGGGGAGGCTTAAGATTAGGTGAAAGGATGAAAAATGGTGCATTTAAAAGTCCAGTTGCCAAGGGGATGAGCGGGATGGTTAGTTTTGCGAGCGCGTAAAAAGCGTAATGACACCCTGATGGCGGCAGAGAATAATTCACCGCCTAAAACATGAGAAGCCAAGATGCTTGTTGCTTTCCAGAGGATTTGTTGGTTACAGAAAGAACTCAAGTCTCTTTGTTTCACTCCCATAATAACATCTTGACAATGCTGCTCAGGCTGTTATTTATTTATTTTTTACTGTGAGGATAAAAGAAAAGCTCAGAAGACTCTCACAAGATTGATACAATGAGAGAGGACTGTTATTCTTCCGGTTGGTAGAATAACAGTTTTGTTTTCCATACATATAGTAGGTGAATTCTGCTGCACCTGCATCACAATAGCGTCAAGTGTTCACAAAGATTTTAAGATTGTCCTAAAAAGAATTATCTGTAAAAATAATTTCCATGCTCTCTTTGCGAATGAGACGAGTCATCTCCTCTCTGACACTTTGTTCATAAACTGAAATACATCACTCCCTGGGTGTCTCCAATTGTAGGTTGTTCATAGAGAGGAGACTGCTTAATGTAAAAGTGACAAAACATGAGAAATTTAAATGACTCCCCTGAAGGCCCTGAATTCACGGTCCAAGAACATCTCTCAATCAACTGTTAACATCCACCTGTCACAATTACTCTCCTTAAAAAGATCACCTCAGTGCTTCTGTTATGAGCCCACTAGTACCCAAGGAGATAATATGAGACGAGGTAATTTAACATAAATGGATTGTGATGTAATCTGGGGTGGATGAACCAGTGGGAGGAAGGAAAAAACAATTGGTAAGTGAGAGAATTTTTGTGACAAGTGAAAAATGCTTATAAGTAGGTAGAGTTTTACAACTAGCCCATGCAAAACAGGTGGTGGCATCCGCTCCTAACCGTTTAGACAATCCAATACCTGTTGCAAGATGAATATGGCCCCTTACCTAGTACCCAAAATAGGGACTCCAGGGTGAAAGTGGTTACAAATCAGGACACTTTGGTTGCCTATACCAATGCCGTCCAAAAATTCAAATAATGGACAATATATCATCAAAACCAAGATATCGGTTGGGCTCTATGAATCCAGATTATGTTTCTATATGGCACCGTGGGGAGTGGATCGTGGCATCATCACCAGTCTCATCTCTGTTGAAATACATCTATCAACACTCACTCTGCACGATATGTCCACATTCTTCCCCCATGGAAAGATCAAACGTTTGGTCTTGCGTGGAGAAATGTGTTCAGAGTTTCTTAGCCAGTCTCCTAATCCCTGCAGAGTGATTTTGTCCTAAAAGCTAATTACTGTTCTACATCACAGGCATTTATTTACCAGACAGAGATAGTCCAGGCGTTTCGGGCCATATTTTGATGGAATCGTGCACTTTACGATACAAGCATGAAATTTGGCACACAGTTAGAACATGCCATAAGGAACATTTTTGGCTATAGGGCCATCGCAGATTTGTCCTGTGGTAACCATGGCAGCCATTTTCCAAAATGGCCTCCATCTGCTGTTATTTTACCAATAACTCAGGTGCTAGACCACCTAGGATCTTGATTCTGGTGACTAATCCTACATTTCAAGGATGAGGAATACAGTGGTACTATTTAGAATTGTCTTGTGGTAACCATGGCAGCCATCTTTCAAAATGGCCACCACCTGCTGTCATTTTACCAATGACTCAGGTGCTAGACCACCTAGGATCTTGATTCTGGTGACTAATCCTGCATTTTCAAGGATGAGGAATACAGTGGTACTATTCACAACATGCTAGTAACTACCTAACTAACTACAGTACATGAGGAGGCTGATACTCGTGTCATATTACACCTAGAAGATGCTGTGAAGAAAGGGTATAGCAAGGTGACAATATGCACAGTAGACACGGATGTGCTGGTCCTGGCAGTAACGTCAGCCCAACGCCTCCACTTGACTGAGCTGTGGGTTGCTTTTGGAACTGGGAAAAGTTTCCGTAACTTAGCAGCTCATGAGATGGCAAGGGCATTACGCCCAGATCGATGCTTAGCCTTACCCATGTTCCATGCCTTTACTGGATGTGACACAGTGTCATCTTTTGGAGGCAGAGGCAAGAAGACGGCATGGGAGACCTGGAAAACCTATGGTGACGTCACACGTGCCTTCAGTTCCTTAGCTGCCATCCCAGACAAAATAGATGACTGGATGGAGCCTCTGGAGCGTTTTGTGGTATTGCTCTATGACCGCACTAGCGGCCAGGCATCAGTGAACGGGCACGGAAGCAGCTATTCACCCAGAAGGGCAGAACAATTGATGGACTCCCCCCAACACGAGCTGCACTGATTCAACATACAAAGAGGGCAGCCTACCAAGCTGGCCACTGCTGGGGACAGGCGATGGTTGCAGCCCCTGAACTCCCATCCCCAGGTGAATGGGGGTGGAAGAGGAAGGAGACAGGTGAATACAAATCATTTAATCCACTTCTTTACACTTGTAAACCTGTGATCTGACAATAAAGCTGATTCTAATTTTGACAGGAGGATGGGAAGTGCACTGGACCACACAGAAGCGATCCTGGCCTTTCGGGAACTCCTCCGCTGTGGTTGCAAAAAGGGATGCAGTGGACAATGCAGATGTGTTAAGGCAGCACTTCAGTGTACTGCCCTTTGCTACTGTGGTGGACTGTGCAACTAACATTGTGTAGATTATCTGGCTTTATTGAATAGACCCCTTAACAGACGACGTCACACTGATAAGAACCAGTCTGCGCGGAACCAGTATGCGCTCAATGAACCCCATTCTGTCAGGTCTCGCTAGGACGCGCCTCACTAGCCAACACACAAGAGGGGGTTGGGGTGTGCTGAAACCAGCGCACCCCAAAACAACAGGTTGAGAATTGATTGCGTGAAACAATCACCTGTGCGTCCAGTCTCAATGTTGGTAAACAAATAATTGGTCTATATGCCATTAGGCTATGACTCATGAGTACTCTGCCTTTGTTGTGTCTTATAGTCCATTGAAAATAATTATGCAATACTACTACTAATAAAAGAAACAGTGAAGTACTGCATTCTTGACTCTCACGTGTCAGTTTGAAAACATCTACTGTACTACATCATTACATATTTTGATGGGTTTATTATTATTTAATTAACTGAATGCCAGATATATGTAGTTAGGTAGTAGAATGTTGTAAATAGTACCGCTGTATTCCTCATCCTTGAAAATGTAGGATTAGTCACCAGAATCAAGATCCTAGGTGGTCTAGCACCTGAGTTATTGGTAAAATAACAGCAGATGGAGGCCATTTTGGAAAATGGCTGCCATGGTTACCACAGGACAAATCTGCGATGGCCCTATAGCCAAAAATGTTCCTTATGGCATGTTCTAACTGTGTGCCAAATTTCATGCTTGTATCGTAAAGTGCACGATTCTGGCCCGAAACGCCTGGACTAAGAGGATAAGCTGATGCTATAGCTGATGCTCCCCATGCATGCACACAGCCACACACACATTCACAATGATCCGCAAGCAGTTGTAGTTCTCTATAGGCATGACTTTATCTCTTTCTTTCTCTCTCATTTGCAGGCTTTACTGGCTTTCTGTAAGAGGGGAGGCGTGGTGGTGAGGTGTATCCCAACCATGCCACTGGTACAGCAGCGTCACCGGGCCACCGGGCCTGCAACAGGCTGGACGCTGTCTCTGACACTGCTTCTAGCACTACAGGTAACAGCCATGCGCATCGACGTACAATTATTAATGGACTGTTCATTGTTGTCATCAGTTACCTTGATTCTATCACTTTTGGTCCCGGAGCCTCAGAAGTCACTGTGATCAATGTAGTTTCTCTATTCAAATTTCATTATTGCCCCATAGGAATTTGTCTGTACTCCAAATGATTCATGCTTGCCTCAGGCACGCTAGCAACTGCATGTTTGATGAAATGCTATGGTGTACCGGAGATGCATATTTTAAATTCGCCACTAGCGACTTCACCAGCGAGACACAGTATGCAGGTGCCCTGCAGTTACAGTAGTTTACTTACTGTAGTGTTCCCTCAGACAACAATACTTTTAGAGATCTATGTTTGCATTTTACTTTGGTATTACATTCGATATATTTGTATATATTTTGCTATTAAAAAATAGCAGATATACAATCTCATAGCGCGGCACCAAGTGCCGCGCTATGAGCTTTTATTTATTGTTTTTAAAGCAAACATTTGTAACTGAAATCTATCCTTCTGAGGCGTTCCTGGAACAAAATATTTTTAGCTGGGGGTCCGCGGCCAAATACATATAATGTTGGAGGTCCTTGACATGAAAAAGTTTGAGCACCACTGATTTTTTTTTCAGAAACCAGTTAGGATTTAGAAGACATTTGTAGATGTGTTCCTGGATTGAATGGGTTAACATCTACTGTAACCTTGTTGTCAGATATGAAGAAAACAAAAGAGTATTGACATTGACTTTGGCATACATGATGGGATAACTCAGCATTTCCTGCTGTGAGGGAAACAGTACAGGGTTATCATGCACAACAACTTATTTTACAACATTTCACGTCCAAAGTGCATACACTTTGAATTGTTGTATTAATCCTCTGTACATAAATTATACTAACACAATTAATCTAGCCTATACACACAGTAATTCCTTCTGGAACAACTCATTTGTTCTAAAGGACAAAAGTGTTTGTTGTTTTGTTTGTTAGTTTTTTTTATTCTTTGTTCGGGGGAAAAAAGATTGCTGACCATGCAAGCAATCTTTTTTCAGCACCAAACAGCTTCACATTTGCTCCGTTACACCTGGAAGGTACACGCAGTATTCTACTGCAGTGGTTCTCAACCTGTGGGCCGGGGCCCACTGGTGGGCCCTACGGGTATAGCAAGTGGGCCCCCAAATAACTGGCGAAACACTGAGATTTTAATGATAATATAACATTAATAGTAAAAGGTGGTACCAATAAGAACTTAAAGTACACCTACGTTAGTTCCATTGATCCGTGGTGGATCACAATCGATTGATTGATCATTAAAATAAACATACTCTGAAAAGGCACACGACCCACCCATCTGACCAGATTGAATGGGTTAACACGGCAGTCGTTAACCCATTTTAATCTGGGAACGCACCTGTGTCATTTTAGATTTGAGCTATAACCATTATTTCATACCTTGGCTATTCAAAAATAGCAGATGTACAAACAAGCTCATAGCGCGACACCGAGTGCCGCGCTATGAGCTTGTAGCACGGCACCCAAAGAAATCAAAAAATGACACAGATACTTTCCCGGTCTTAATGGATTAAGTGGTCAGATGAGTGGGCCAGAGAAGATTGAGAACCACTGTTCTACTGCTGGCTGAACAGCACACTGCAAAATCCAGTGTTACGGGTCCATTGTTGTCTTTCGGCCTGGCGAGAGAGTTGGGATATGTTTTTCACCCTGTCCGTCCGTCCGTGTCCGTCCGTGTGTCCTGTCCGTCCGTCCTGGACGCTGCGAAACAGTGCACACACACTCCCTGGATGCCAATTCAGAACCTCTGCCTCAAATTTTTCACATGGGCCTGTTATAGTGCCACCAGGAGGCTGATTTGTGCAAAACCCTTTTTTTTATATTACTCCTACAGATTTTATCCAAACGTCATGCAAATCAGTACACAGTATCTCTATAGTCATGTGATCGACACGGAACTGTCCGATTTCGCATATTCCACCCTCATTGGCTAAGGTTGGCTTCCAAAGTTTGCGGGATTGGTCCGTTTTTAACAAAATACCTCAAATCATGAACGCAGCTTGGGATTTCGGTGAAATTTCACAAACACATTCCCACTAGGCCAAGGAAGAAATGCCACCCTTTTCACATTGGCCTGTTATGGCGCCACCAGCAGGTCTACTTTAGCAAAACACATTCTTGGAACAAAATGCCTCAAATCATGAATGCAGTGTCCGATTGCGTGAACGACCTAAGAATAAATGGCACCCTTTTCACATTGGCCTATTATTTAGTCTTTTTTTGTTTTTTAGTCATGGCCAGTTCCCACCTGATGTCATGTGGGAGTTCTGACTGCTTCACACTGTACTGAATAACTACTAGCTTGCATAGTGTCTTCGGTGTTGGACATAGATCTAAGATGTACAGATCATCATTGAGTGTTCCCATATCTTTGAATCCTCCAAAAAGAATGATACGATCTCCAACCATGGAACAGCACATCCTAAACCTCTGAGAAAGGCCATTTCCCTTGAGGTCAACCTTCTTCCAGGTGAAGGTCACCGGGTTGAATTTCCACACATCATTTAAGGAGTTCAAGTTGTAGCCACCATATATGTACAGCTCTCCATTGTAGACAAAGGCTGAGTGAGCAGAGCGTTTTCTTGGACAAAGCTGTGCAGAAAAGCAGACTCCTCAAGTGTTGTTGAACACAGTTATATTGTGTGTTCTGCCACTTATATTGGTCCAATTACTGATGTCATGTTGATGACATCAGTCTTGTCCAATTATGGAGTTCCACCCGGCCTGGCAGAGATATGTGCTCGACTGAGCACACATTTCTAGTTTTTTATGTATTTATTCAACCTTTATTTAACCAGGTGAGTCCCATTGAGAAGGCAATTTCTTTTAGAAGGGGCTCCTGGCCAAGAAAGCAAACAAGCCAGGATAACAAAATAGAACACAATAAAAAGCAAATTACAAATCTCCCAACACGTTAACCCATTAAGGCCTGAGGCCGATTCTACAAATGTTCTTCTAAATCCTAACTGTTTTCTGAAAACAATTGTGTTTCTATATCAGGTGCTCAAAAGTTCTTGCATCCTTGGCATGGTTCATGCCAAGGACCACCCGAAATTATATGTATTTTGTATTATATTATATGTATTAGATTTGAGTTACAGATGTTCGCTTTAAAAATATATATATCCAAAGATTTGCAAAAATGTTTTTTTTGAATAGCAGATATACAAGCTTGTATCGCGGCACTCGGTGCCGCACTATGAGCTTGTATATCTGCTATTTTTGAAAAAAATGACACAGATGCTCCCGGTCTTAAAGGGTTAAGAGCAATTTGCGCTGCTAAGGTTCCTGGAATTAATGTCCGATTTAGTAAGGCAATAGCTAATTGCACAATCAGAGCATGAGACCACCTTCCAGCTGCTTGCTAAGTTCAAACCAGAGCATTAAAAGGTGTAGTGGTGGAATTCGGAGCCCTCAGCACAACTCAAATACAAACAGAAACCATAAAGTCAGTGATGCTGAAATTAAGTAACACAACACCGAACCAGTTTAGAGTGACACAATGAAATTGTTTTGTTTCTGGAGAATGTTAGTAGTCCTTTAGTACTTGAATGTCACCGCCGGATGTGAGGAAACTTGTTCACCTTGTTGGACAGGCACAAATACACTGGCTGTGATATTCTGGGAAAGGCAAGTTAAAGGGATAGTTCACACACAAAAAAAAACTTTTTTCTATCGATTGGTCACCCCATGGAAACTTGAATTCATGGATATTTTTTTTGTTTTTGTTGCATTCCTAAGCCAATCAAATTATTGGCTTAGGAATGCAACAAAAACAAAAACATATCAAGAGACAAGACAAGGCAAAACAATTTTCAACAAGACAATTTAAAGTGTTTTTTTGTAAGTGTTTTTTTAAGTGTTGTTTTTTTGCCCAGGTGCTAGTGTAGAGTGTATGTATCCAGATGCCAAATAGGGTATAGGATATGAGCTGTGACTATTGCTAGATGAAAACGTTGTGCGAAGGTTTCAAGGGATGTCTTTGAGTCCTTAGAGTAATTATTGTGACTGTTTAATCTATAGGCTATACATTTTGATTATTCCTCTCGGTGCATTTTCGTCTGCTTGCATTAGAGCCTGCCTACGCTAATTTGCAACAGATTTTTAGAGGTGGAGACATTTCCCGCAAAACTGACCCTTGCAAATTGCATTAACGTTAATCCGTATATCCGGTGAATGTGTAATCAACCACACTTATCATATCTTGTTTGTGATATCCTCCCTTAACTCATTGGCTGCCAGCTTTTTGAATTTTTACCTACAGCTGGCTGCCAGACTTTTTCAATGAGAAAAAAAAAGCACTTAGGAGCCGAGATACAGAATTTTTAAGTTTTCAGTTATAAGGAAGTGTCTGGGAGCAAAACTCTTCGGAAAATCATATCTCCTTGGTCTTTGGGTTTAAAAAAAAAAAAAAAATATATATATATATATATATATATATATATATTTTGAATTTTTTTTTTTTTTTAAAGAACGCAGATCTGCGTCAATGGCAGCCAACGGGCTTTTGCGCAAATGAACGCAGATCTGCGTCAATGGCAGCCAATGTGTTAAATGCATATGGCGAGTGGTGCACTTTGCCATGACACACAAGGAATGCGTAAAGTGGTTAAATTGACAATAGGATTTGAATGTGCAGCTCCACTGGTGCAATCATAGGTATTATTGTAAAGACATTAATAATGGTAGTGTGGTTGTTCAGGACGGGCAACATATTGTCCATTTATCACCCCATTATACATCTGTGTTTTGGGATTTTAATGAAAGAAAAAAAAAAGGTTCTATAGTCTACCTTCACTGGGGTGAAAACACCTAAGTTAAGATGTCAGTCTGCTTTTGACATGTTCTTTTTTTATTTACTTAAAGGGTCTACACCATGAATTTTAACTTTTTCTTCATTTTTGTGTGTTTTTGGTCTCCCCCACCTCTCTTCTGTTCCAAAAAATACCCGACTTCGAGCATGCAGGCTTTCATAGGCTATCTGTGGTTTCTATTTAAATTGGTCTGAAAACAGTCTGTCAGATTTGTTCCCCCTGCCTACGTCACGTCTGGGAACAATTCCTCCCGTTTTCCAGTTCTAGCCCCCCCCCCCCCCAAAAAAAAATATATATATATATTTTTTAATTTTTTGAAAGTTTTTTCATTTTTTTTTTTTTTTTTTTCTCCACACAGAACCAGGAGATAACATGCATACAAACTGACTCAATAGCGCCCCGTGCCAAACAGGACAATGTGGTATTGCACGTGAAAGTTCTTTATAAGCCTGAGAGAATTGACTTGGGATGAGTATATCTGAGTGTTGATTTAGGCTCAAACCTTTTGAAAATGGTTTGAGGGACATACACCATATGATATTAAATATCAAATATTTTTTTTAAATTCATTGTGTGTCTCCTTTAATTTCTAATTTGCAGATTTTCATTCACAGTTACAGTGCAGGGGTTCATGTGTATCATTGTCAATCATTATATTCCAGTCCATTCATGAATGTCCATCATTAAGGTTTCGAGGCCATCAGGCTCGAAGCCTTTCTTGGGATACTAGGCTTTCACTATTCTTCCGCCGCTTTTGGCAGTTCTGGCCTAACCGCGTGGTCACTTTTTATGAAATTCGGCAATATGGTAGAGGGCTATGCCAAACGGCGAAAACCCGAAACTCACAACCATTGGCCAAAGGGTGGCGCTGTAGCACTCAATTGAAATATGCCAACTTTGAACAGGTACAACTCATGCCCTGTTTGACCCACAGCCATGAAACTTCGATGCACATATGCGTCTCCTCATGCCTAACAACTTTCACTGTTTGACTTTTGACCTCTGACCTTTAGATCTCCCACCATTTCGAATTCTATGAAAAGTAGTAAAAAGCAGTAAAAATCTAACTCCTCCTGGGATTTTTGAGCAATCTGTACGAAACTGTCTACACATGAACTTTGGACCAATGCCGACAGACGTGAGCCAGCGGATTTTCCATAAGTGAAAACGTTAAGCTTTTATAAGCCAATGAAAATTGCAGCTTTATGACAATTATTCATCTGCCCCTAACACATACATGCAGACTCACATTTGTTTGACACTTTGCAATATTGTAGAGGGTCATTCCAAGTATCACTGAAACCAATCTTACTCCAATTGGTCAAAGGGGGGCGCTATAGCAATTTTTGGAAAATGCAAACTTTAAACAGGCAAAAGTCATGCCTAGTTTGGCCGACAGCCGTTAAACCTGCTTACACATGTGCCTTGACTCATGAGGAACACATGTATCACTTTGACCAGTAAGCTCTGCCCTTAGATTGCCTGTAATTTTGAGCAGTTTGAAAAACATTTAAATCCAGGATTTCTGAGCAATTTGCATGAAAGTGTGTCATGTGTGTGAACTCCCTTTTCACTAGTTCAGGTCTGTTGGCCCAATAGCTTGATCGCTTAATCATCTGCCTTGAAACCACAGGGTTGCTGGTTCGAATCCCACCTCATGTAGAATTCATTATAATTGCATTGCACACAACATGACTGTATTAATGAATGCATGTGCAATTGTTAACCAGTAAGCTCCGCCCTTAGATTGTCTGCAATTTTGAGCAGTTTGAAAAACATTTAAATCCAGCATTTCTGAGCAATTTGCATGAAAGTGTGTCATGTGTGTGAACTCCTTTTTCATCAGTTCGGGTCTGTTGGCCCAATGGCTTAATCATCTGCCTTGATACCACAGGGTCGCCGGTTTAAACCCCACGCCATGCAGACTTCAACTCAATTGCATTGCACACAACATGATTGTATCAATGAATAAACATGCAATTGATAATTGAAATGCTTATTGAGAGTAGTTATTTTCAATATATGACGTACTTCATTCCCTCTTTTGTTTTGTTTTGTTGGATTCTCCTTTTTCACTGACCAAGGCTGTGGATTGAATAGCTTGATCAATACACTGTTAGTCTCATGTGCCAGAGGTCCATGGTTCAAACCCCACTCGTCACAGTTTACATTTAAATTGCATTGTACAAAACATGACCCTGTTAATTCATACATGTGCAATTTGATGCATGTTCACTTCTTCTCTCGCGCTCTCTCACTGCCTCTCTTTCTCACTGCCACTCTGTCACTGTCTGTCTGTCTGCCATTCTGCCACTCTGTCACTGTCTGCCAGTCTGCCAGTCTGCCACTCTGTCACAGTCTGTCTGTCTGCCAGTCTGTCACTGTCTGTCTGTCTGCCAGTCTGCCAGTCTGCCACAGTCTGTCTGTCTGCCAGTCTGCCACTTTGTCACAGTCTGCCAGTCTGCCACTCTGTCACAGTCTGCCAGTCTGCCACTCTGTCACAGTCTGCCAGTCTGCCACTCTGTCACAGTCTGCCACAGTCTGCCAGTCTGCCACTCTGTCACAGTCTGCCACTCTGCCACTCTGCCACTCTGTCACAGTCTGCCACTCTGTCACAGTCTGCCAGTCTGCCAGTCTGCCACTCTGTCACTGTCTGTCTGTCTGTCTGCCAGTCTGCCAGTCTGCCACAGTCTGTCTGTCTGCCAGTCTGCCAGTCTGTCACAGTCTGCCAGTCTGCCACTCTGTCACAGTCTGCCAGTCTGCCACTCTGTCACAGTCTGCCAGTCTGCCAGTCTGTCACAGTCTGCCAGTCTGCCACTCTGTCACAGTCTGCCAGTCTGCCACTCTGCCAGACTGCCAGTCTGTCACAGTCTGTCCGCCAGTCTGTCAGTGTCTGTCTGCCACTCTGTCAGTGTCTGTCTGCCAGTCTGTCAGTGTCTGTCTGCCACTCTGTCACTGTCTGTCTGTCACTCTGTCACTGTCCAGTCTGCCACTCTGCCAGTCTGCCACTCTGCCAGTCTGCCACTCTGCCAGTCTGCCAGTCTGTCAGTGTCTGTCTGCCACTCTGTCTCTCTCTCTCTCTCTCTCTCTCTCTCTCTCTCTCTCTCTCTCTCTCTCTCTCTCTCTCTCTCTCTCTCTCTCTCTCTCTCTCTCTTCATTCCCAGGGTCGTCATGTCGAAAGGAGTACACAACATATACACAACGTATATTAGTTATATAGTAGTGTATTAGTTATATAGTAGTATATTAGTAATATAGTAGTATATTAGTTATATAGTAGTATATTAGTTATATAGTAGTATATTAGTTATATAGTAGTATAAGTATATTAGTTATATACTAGTATATTAGTTATATACTAGTATATTAGTTATATAGTAGTATATTAGTTATATAGTAGTATATTAGTTATATAGTAGTATATTAGTTATATACTAGTATATTAGTTATATACTAGTATATTAGTTATATACTAGTATATTAGTTATATACTAGTATATTAGTTATATAGTAGTATATTAGTTATATGTATATATATATACAAAGATATAATTATTATATATATATATAGTCTCATCCGCCGTCGTCCTAGTATTTTATAGGCACTATGCACATATGTCACGTGAAGTCCAACCAATCAAATTAAGCTTCGGCACTGGCATGAACAAATAGGCATAGGATTGATGACATCACTATTATGTCATGAATACAAAGAAAGATGATATATATACATTGTAAAATATATTAATTCACATTGATGACCAACGTTTAATGCAGATATGGTCAGATGCTCACAATGGACATCTGGGCACACGAGTTTCTAGACATCAGGGCACACCGGATAAGTGGGCATACGAACATGTGGGCACACGAGATGAATCGGCACATGGACATATGTCACAGAAGATGACTGGGCACACGGCCAAGAGTTCACAAGAGTTCACAACACCACAGGCCAGGAGACCACCAGACTTGAAACTTCAGATGTCCTGCCATCGCCAAGACAATAAATTTTCAGGGGATTCCCAGGCAATAAGAGGGACAAAGAAGGGCATTTAAAATGCTGAATTATTTTGATGATCACTGCTTTTATGATGCTAATTAATCTGAGTGACTGGTCAAGGACCTCTTCAAATCACCTTTCGCCTCATAATGAGTGTGTAGTGACAACAACTTCTTTTCAGGGGCAAAACAGTGCCTTTTTAAGGGCAGAACAGGGAGGAAAAAATGCCTTTTCAGGGCATTTTCAGGGAAACAACAGTTCAGTAACTACTACAGTTCAGTAACTACTACAGATGGTCACACTGGACATCTGGGCACACGAGTTTCTAGACATCAGAGCACACCGGATAAGTGGGCATACGAACATGTGGGCACACGAGATGAATCGACACATGGACATATGTCACACAAGATGAATGGGCACACGGCCATTCATCTTGTGTACTACATGTTATATACTAGTATATTAGTTATATAGTATGTGATCATGTGTACTACAACAATGATCAAGAAAATAATATAACTATTGAAGTCAAAGACACATTATTCAGATCATGACTTAATTACAATAAATGTATCTACAAACCAAGAAAATGTTGTACTTGATATTAACTGAACTATTTTTTTTTGATAATTACTACATTACCATACTATACTTGAAATACTGTTTTTTTATTTTTATTTCAATATTTTTTTTTTGTACTAGCACTGCATTTTTTTTTTATTTAAGTTTTGACTATATTTTAAAAATAACATTTGTTTATTTACTATCTTTATTTCCGTTTTTTTTCTCAAGGCGCAAGTTAGCAATTGACAGATTGCAGTCTTGTTTGTTTTGTTTTGTTGGATTCTCCTTTTTCACTGACCAAGGCTGTGGATTGAATAGCTTGATCAATACACTGTTAGTCTCATGTGCCAGAGGTCCATGGTTCAAACCCCACTCGTCACAGTTTACATTTAAATTGCATTGTACAAAACATGACCCTGTTAATTCATACATGTGCAATTTGATGCATGTTCACTTCTTCTCTCGCGCTCTCTCACTGCCTCTCTTTCTCACTGCCACTCTGTCACTGTCTGTCTGTCTGTCTGCCAGTCTGCCACTCTGTCACAGTCTGTCTGTCTGCCAGTCTGCCACTCTGTCACTGTCTGTCTGTCTGCCAGTCTGCCAGTCTGCCACAGTCTGTCTGTCTGCCAGTCTGCCACTTTGTCACAGTCTGCCAGTCTGCCACTCTGTCACAGTCTGCCAGTCTGCCACTCTGTCACAGTCTGCCAGTCTGCCACTCTGTCACAGTCTGCCACAGTCTGCCAGTCTGCCACTCTGTCACAGTCTGCCAGTCTGCCACTCTGTCACAGTCTGCCACAGTCTGCCAGTCTGCCACTCTGTCACAGTCTGCCAGTCTGCCACTCTGCCACTCTGTCACAGTCTGCCACTCTGTCACAGTCTGCCAGTCTGCCAGTCTGCCACTCTGTCACTGTCTGTCTGTCTGTCTGTCTGCCAGTCTGCCAGTCTGCCACAGTCTGTCTGTCTGCCAGTCTGCCAGTCTGTCACAGTCTGCCAGTCTACCACTCTGTCACAGTCTGCCAGTCTGCCAGTCTGCCACTCTGTCACAGTCTGCCAGTCTGCCAGTCTGTCACAGTCTGCCAGTCTGCCACTCTGTCACAGTCTGCCAGTCTGCCAGTCTGCCACTCTGCCAGACTGCCAGTCTGTCACAGTCTGTCCGCCAGTCTGTCAGTGTCTGTCTGCCACTCTGTCAGTGTCTGTCTGCCAGTCTGTCAGTGTCTGTCTGCCACTCTGTCACTGTCTGTCTGTCACTCTGTCACTGTCCAGTCTGCCACTCTGCCAGTCTGCCAGTCTGCCAGTCTGCCAGTCTCTCTCTCTCTCTCTCTCTCTCTCTCTCTCTCTCTCTCTCTCTCTCTCTCTCTCTCTCTCTCTCTCTCTCTCTCTCTCTCTCTCTCTCTCTCTCTCTCTTATTCTCGAAACCGCTCATTGCTGCTTGCAGCTATATTTGTTA
The DNA here is from genome assembly GCF_963454915.1 of Gymnoscopelus microlampas. Classification (NCBI taxonomy): domain Eukaryota; kingdom Metazoa; phylum Chordata; class Actinopteri; order Myctophiformes; family Myctophidae; genus Gymnoscopelus; species Gymnoscopelus microlampas. The sequence continues at coordinate 24,855,027 of NC_139942.1, read as the reverse complement.
GTGGTGTTGGCTTGTTGGGTTCTATATTCAGTCCATTTCTCCAATTTTTCGAGGAGTCTCTTGCTTTTGACATGTTCAAGGTTGGATTTGCTGAAAGGATGGGGGAATCCATCAAATTCAGGAAGTACATTAGAATTCAAGGTTTTCAGGTTGTAATGTTGTGCTACTATACTAATAAGATGCCTTTAGTTTGAGGGTGGTAAGCTTTAGTCATTTGTTCTTAATAAATTGTAAAACATAGTTGAACATACACTGTTGTTGTACAGTACTGTTTTGATGTGGTGTTGGATATACGGATTTCATATAGTTTCCCTCCAGGAAGTGCCACTTGAATCCATAATATTCATTGCTGATGGATTGTACGTTCATACATTTATTGATAGAATATTAATATGTTAACTCAGCTGGACCAAGTGCAAATGTCCTGTCTCAGACTCCCATTCGATTTATTTGATATTGTTTCATTTGATCTAATTCTCATCTCTCTATCCTGTGTTTCACGCTTACTGTTGTTGTTGCTATAACACCTGAATTTCCCCACTCAGTCCCCCAGGCTAGTTTCTGGTAGGACGCTTATCCCACAGGATGCATATCCTCTGCTGTGATTGGCTAGTTTCAGTCCATATTCTGGCGTCCCTGGGAGGGACCATTGCTCTGCGATTCTGAAGTAAAGAACATTACCGTTGTCCTTGAAAAAAATCTTGAAAAATATCAAGAATTTAGATTGCTGCCACGAGAACAATAATGCTAATCGACCTAGTAACCCCCCCACCCCCCTACCCCAACACACACACACACACGCACTCACGCACGCATGCACACACACACACACACACACACACACGCACACGCACACGCACGCGCACACTCACAAAGACAGAGTTGAAAACCCAATCTCCCAGCGGGGATAATTAAGGCTATTTAGTTTTATAGACTGTTTATTTTGCAATAGTTACCCAAATGTAATCAATCCAAGGTTACCAAGGTTACCAAATGAGTAACTGGGGATATTTTGACTTTGTTAATAAGACTTATAATAAGGTATGGTGATTAGGCTCCATAAGGAAAATGAGGGGAAGACCATGCTGTTTTGCATTTAGGCGTGGCTATGTTTTAGAAATTGTTCATGCGGAGGTCTATTCATATTTTATTCTTGAAACTTTCATATGTTGTCACTGTCTGCCCAAAAGTGGAAGATACACATTTCCTCTCTCTTTAATGTTGGGGACACAGACATTTTCAATATGAACATTGTTGGGTCCCTTGCCAAAATGATCCCCCTGTGCAATATAGATGGGGCACACTTAGGGTCTAAGAATTAAATGGTAACTTTGCCTGTATTACATAAGTCTTATCACTCTGTTATGAGGAGGACATTGTGAAAAACAGAACACGTTTTGAATGTTTTATTCATTTTGTACAATTCCTACAGGCTGTTTGCCACGCCGCTCCATCAGGAGACAGCAAGCTGGTGCGTACCACCAGAGTGAGGAGGCAGGCCGCGATGGATGAGCTCTCCTCCTCTTCTAGCCCAGCCAATCAGACGCTGAGGGAGCAGCCCATGGTCTTCAATCATGTGTACAACATCAACGTACCGCTGGAGTCCCTGTGCTCGGTGGACCTGGACTCCTCTTTACCCCTAGCCTCAGGTGATTGTTCCCATGACAAGTGTTTCCACTGCCCATTGAAGTGGATCCTAATGAGTCTCACATGGATGTTATCGTTTGTGGACATTTTATCTTGCTGTCTTGTATACGAGTACAGCACACACACGCAAGCACAAACGCACGCACACACACTTCTAGTTTTTCAAACCATAACCACTTAAACCCTATATACTTCATTGACCGGGGTCTCTCAAGGGTCTGTCCTTTTTCCACTCTACACGTACGAAAATAGCTGATCTACAAGCTCACAACACCTACTTTAGCCTACTTTCAAGTTCTTTCCTCTCTTCTAAGGTCCCCGTGCTGAACTGGGCTCCACGCCGGCTATGGAGGATCCAACTGGACCTACAGAATACACAGAGCAGACGGTGGATGCTGACAGCCAGGTATTTAACTTCTGTTCCATTTGACACTATTCGTCTGGATAGAGAGATGACACAGGGGGACACAGATCACAGATGAGCTACATCATGGCATTACGATGATGAGTAATGATGTTATTTATGCCGTGGTTTAATCCAGCATTGGTTCCCTTATGATGGAGGAGGCAGACAGCCTGGTGTGGTGAGGGCTGATGACTATTGATCTGGGACTACATCTGAAGCTGCTGTGATTTATTTTTGTCATTGTCGTACAGACACCTCATACCATGTCCATTTCATCTGAGACACAGGCACCAAGATTTTTTTTTTTTTTACCATTTAGCCATTTAGCAGACGCTATTATCCAGAGCGACTTTAAGCAAGGTAATCACATACATCAAATGCAGAGAGACAGTCTAGTTTTTGTTTTCATCTGCCAGTACTTTCCTTTTCATGTTTTTGCAGGACATTAATGCTCTGTGTCTCATCATAACAGATTCATGCTGTGATGTGTAATATCTTTCCCGCACTGTAATAACACAAAGAAAGGAGCCTTGTCATATACTCTACGATGAAAATCGAAAGAGAATTGCGACTGAGTGAAGCAATGTCACTTGATTTTAGAAAAGGGCAATTAAGATATGCTGTCACTGTGAAAAATTCAATCAATTTAAAGCTTCTTCCTTGTAAGCCGAAGGCCAAGAATGGTTGGGTGCATTCACACGAACGCTATAAACGCTTTTAAAGCTACAAGAATGAAGTCAATGGAAAGCCGAGGCTTATGGTTTTGTCGCTCTGGGCTACTTTTTCGCTCAACGCACCATTGTAGCGTGAGTTGAAAAATGTTCAACTCATCCCATAAAGTTGCCTGCAGCAGAGGCAATTTGTGGAGTAATCATTTCCACAGTTTTATGAAAACACTATCATAATAGAGATCATAATAAAAAGGATCAAGGTCAGCAAAGTAGAGGCCGAAGTTGTGGCCAACCATGCATTGCTGTGGACCGAAGGACAAATTACAATATTCAGTCACGGCGGCGGGCAGGACATTGTAATCGGCCCTCTGCCTGGCCGGACCGATTTGAGGACGTAGGTCAGAAAGGTCAAAGTCGAAATCAATGTCTGTCAAAATCAAGAACAGATGGGCAGATTTTCATGAAACATGGGAATGTACAGTAGGTGCGATAGACACCCCTCAAATATTAGTTTGCTGTGTCTGCAGGTGAGCGATATTTTGCAACCGTGTCCTGACCACAATGGAAATAAGGCTTAGCTTTTTTTGTGATTAACCAATTAAGACCTGAGGCCGATCCTCCAAATTCCTTCTAAATCAATAGTTCTCAAACTTTTTCGTGCCAAGGACCCTCCAAAATGATGTGTATTTGGCAGCGGACCCCTATCTGAATTTTTTTTGTGCCAGGGACCCCCAGAAGAGAAGATTTGTGTTAAAAAATGCAAAATTATTCAAAACATTTCGAGATTTAAAAAAAAGTTCAACAATAGCAGATATACTGTACAATCTTGCAGCGCGGCACGAAGTGACACATCGTGAGCTTGTATATCTGCTATTTTTGAGAACCACTGTTCTAAACTACTCTAAATCGTAGTTTTCTGACAAACTGATGTTGCTATATATAGCTATCTAAAATGTCAAAGATGTATTCCCGGTTTTAATGGGTTAATCCATTCCATTTGGCTTTTGTATCCTACTGCTGCACTTTTAAATTGCAGATGAAAGGTTCAATCAATCAATCAATCAATCAAGCCACAAACACTTTTTATTGTTCGAGATCCGTTCCTGGAATACAGTGATTATGATAACAACATGGACGAGGAGAAGTTGCGCTCTTTAAGTAGAGAAGCATCAGCTATATTAAGAGTGAAGGGAATTGGATGCTCAAATGGCATAGTGGGCGGACAATACATCAGCAGCTTTATCGTGTGCCCTCTCCTGAGTCCTGATGCGTTTCATATTTCTATTTCAGGATTGCTCGAACAGTCATCATATAGCATTAGTGAGACCATCATCTAGTTCAGTGGTTGTCAAACTTTTTCGGCTCAGGGCACCCTTGTAAATATTACAGCAGCCCTGAATGACATAGTTACTTTGTGTCACCTTACATTTATGTCATATTACGGGATGTAAAAATGTAATTCTTTCCCAATAAGATACAGTATGTCACAAGGACGATTTGAGAGAATGTCAGTTTCCATTAAGACAGATATCCACTTGAACCCCAGCATCTCTAATCTTGTGGTAGCGTTCACCGAAAATAGCCGATCTACAAGCTCTCAACGACTCACTTTGTGACGTGTTGTGAGCTTGATCTGCTATTTTTGGTGAAGAGATTTGCACGTGTGCTGTAGCTTGATGCAGTGGAGATTGGAGTTGTTTACGCCCCTAGTCCATTTTGATTGGTTAATTTATCTCATTATGACAGGTGATGCTACATACCGTATAAGGACAGTTTCATCTGCGATTTTGTGGCCAGTTCACTCTGGCTGTCAGGAACCAGTGTAATGTGCTATACTGTATGTAGTGCACGGCTAGGATCATTGGGCAGTGTGCCAGCCCACCAAATGTGAATTCTGTGTTACCCAACATCTGCTTTGTAGCGTGGATATTAATAACATCAACATGCAGCATTTGGTGCCATGAAAAGGCAATTAAGTTAACGACTTGTTCTTGAACTGAACACTGTTAACTTGTGTTGTTCCTCTATTGTACACTTTACGGTACTACACACACTGGGGTTTAACACATGCGCAGTGAGCGTTGTTGTGAATATGGAGGGAACTGGTGTTATTGTACCACTGCCTGTTCACTGAATACAAGTGAGTTAAAAGGAACACCACATTGCGATTTCTGCGGCTTCATCAATCGCACGAACCCGAGTGTGCCTCTAGGCGTGTCATAATAGGCGAATATGCTGCGAAAATAGGCGAACATTCATCGGAAATTAAATGACCAATGTAAAAGCTCACAACGTCTGTGTTGCGAGCTTGTAGATCGGCTATTTTTGGCAAATATTTGGTGTAGAGGGTAAAAGGAGGGGGCCAAGGATAGACCTTTGGGGACCCTCGTCAATGAAGTATATAGGGTCTAAGTGGTTGGACTGCACACCTAGTAATTTCAGATTAGACAGGGAGGCCATGGAGCCCATAGACTCTACAGTCTCTCTTGTTTGTTCCACAGTATGCTCCTCCAGTATGCACCTTTCACAATTTGGCTACTGTGACACTTGAATGCCACCGCAGGGATCAATAAAGGGTAATCTAATCTAAATAAAGTGTTGTTCTCCATGTTAGGTAACGTTCACACACCGCATCAACATCCCCAAAGCAGCATGCGGCGGCTGCCCGGCAGCCAACACTGTTCAGCAGCTGGCTACCAGGATAGAGATGCTTGAGAGAGAGGTGTCCTTCCTCAGAGCCCAGTGTGGAGGATCTGGCTGCTGTGGGGAAAGCTCCGCCATGGGTGAGTACATAGTACACACGCATGCATGCACCTATGGTGCATGCACGTACGCAAGCACACACACAAAACCAGAGAGACAAAACGTCTGTGAATATACGAAAAATGATGTTTATCTCCTGTTCTTGCAAAAGTCTTGTTGGTACAGTACAAAAAGGTATGATCGATCACCAGTGATCTTTAAAATAATCACAAGCAGCTAAATTGCCTTTTTCTTTGGCAATTCTTCTACAGTATAAACCTTAAGCCCAATTTATACCTTGCACGCACACCTAGTAATTAAAGAAATAATCGAACTAATCGATTTAATAAATTATTTAAAAGATTATCGATAATCAACTAGCGAAAGGTTGGTCTCCGCCAGGCCAGGTAGGTAATTGACCTTACGGTTCAAGAGTTATAGGCCAAAACGTGAATCTGCCTGTTATAGCGCCACCATGAGGCCGATTTGAAAAAATGCAGGGTGAACTTGGCCTAGTGGGAATGTGCAAGCTAAGTTTCACGGCAATTGGACGCTCTGTTCATGATTTGAGGCATTTAGTTCAAAACGGGCCACTCCTGCAAACTTTGGAAGCTAATCTTATAGCCACTCAGGATGGAATATGAAAAATTGGACGGATCCATCTTAGTCACATGACTATAGATATAATGTGTCGTCGTGATGCCCTTAGACACATGCTGTATATATATGGCTAATGCAACACAATTGTACTGGCTTTAGAGGAGCAGTTAGCAATGTTCCAGTCCAGTAAAGTGGGCTGGCATTAGACATGAAGCTATTGGATATCCTTCGGAAATCCTTTAGCAAAAGGAATGGCAAGATCAAGGTAAATATATAGAGGACGGACTCTGGAATTTAAGTAGGCACAAAATACATCTTAGATTCCAAAGAACAGGCAGACACAAAACTTGGGTTAGGCCATGTCCGAATTGTTTTGGGTAGGTGAGACGGTAGCAGAATATTGATGCTGGACAGAGGATTCTCTCTGCTCCAGGCTCTGTCTGGATCTGAGTGCTTTGGGGAGACAGGAGCTGTGGCTTATTGTTTGGTTCAGTATTCAGTAGATACAGTCCTTCTAATTAGAGCATGTCTAGGATAGAACCCGGGTTATGGTTAAAGGCCTCCTCTGGTGACACCATTTAAATATTTAAACTTCTCCAAAAGCAACTCAAGCGGTATGTGCTTGTCTCTGGCAGTCATGATCCTAATAGCAATGTGGACCAGGTGGGCACACACTGATGAAAATGTGTTGTTCACGTTTTTGCCTTGATTTAGTGAAACACACAACAAACCATTCAGCAGATTTCATATAATGTTCCCCCACTGTGAAAAGAGCTTACATACTGTATTATCATGTACTGTATCACACGATCCATTGTGAGTTTTATTGTTGCTTACTGTAGCATTCATGTAAATCTAAGCTCAATTACAAAAATATGTGGAGAGTGAAACGTGGAATTGTATAGAAACTTCAAACTAGTGTTTATTATGTAAAACGCAATGCTGTAGTTTAACAGTAAAAGTGTCAGTTTAAAGAGAGTATTGTTTTCATATCTACGCATTGAATTGTTGTTTCATTGATAAGAGAGGCCAGTCGTCATTTCACCGTTAAGTGTTAAATTGGTTACCCAATAATCTGTAAGCTCTTCCTTGCTCCCCAGGCCGTCTAGACTTTGTCCCCGGATGCGGTGGACACGGCAGCTTCAGTTTTGACCTGTGCGGCTGCATCTGCGAGGAGGGCTGGACCGGCAAGAACTGCTCGGAGCCGCGCTGCCCGGACGACTGCTCTGGCCAAGGCATATGTGTGGAGGGGGATTGCGTGTGCGACCGGGACTTTGGTGGCGACAACTGCTCGGAGCCCCGCTGCCCCATGGATTGTTCGGGCCGAGGGCTCTGCATCGATGGCGAGTGCGTGTGCGAGGAGTCCTACACTGGCGAAGACTGCATGGTTGGGAGATGTCTCAACGACTGCTCGGACCAGGGGCTGTGCATCAACGGGACCTGCCATTGCAGGCCCGGGTACATCGGAGAAGACTGTTCGCTGGTCTACTGCGCCAACAACTGCAGCCGGAAGGGGGTCTGCAAGGATGGATTTTGCGTCTGCCAGGAAGGCTTCTCTGGGGATGACTGCAACTCTGGTAGGTTGTTATTTACACATCCCCCATTTATTTTTTACCACGAATATACTTCATTCCATATACTTCATTCCACGTCAAATAGTCAAATAGCCAATCTACAAACTGACAACATGTTGCCTAGAATAGGCTTGCTAGGATTCATACGCTGGGCAGATCTGTTTCCATTCTAAGGGCATGAAAACTGTGTTGTGATTGGTCACAAAAGACAGCTTCCAGGGGAGTACATACAACGGAAGTCCCGCCCAACAGACTTTTGTCCTCATGAGAGGAGAAAAGCCTGGGAACGAAGTGTTGTGCAAATAGAATTAGTCTAGTAGTAGACAGTGAGCTGACAGGTGAAGAGGATAATGTCATTGACTTAGTATCTGCACTCATATGACCATGATGAGGAACCTAAGATCAAATATGCACCACAGAGCTAAGACTGTAATCCTGTGATCTTTGGTGGGTTATTTCAAATTTGCAAAGAGCAAGTGTCCTCCAAAGCTAGTAAGGTACCGTGCAAAGAGGTGTCACAATTTTGTGGGCAAAGTGGCAATACACGTGGTGATTTTCCTAACAATGCCCGTTGGATACGCATATAACCCTCCGTTTAACATATCCTTTGTACCCATTGTCAGAGTACCATTTACCCGTTGTACCCGTTTTACCTTACCTTACCTTACTGTTGTTCCTGTTGTCAGAGTACTTGGTGCAGCACCCATTGTCACAATTTATTTACAGAGAGAGAGAGAAAAAGGAGAGTCAGATCCACGAAGGTCTCTGCTTCATGAACAGATAATCCATCATTTACAACTGATAATTCCAGTAAAAGTACTAGGCAAGAAAAGGCATCATTTACCGTAGGTTATATTGTTCATTTAGATTACTTTATGAAACTATTTTCCTATGACTGATTATATCCCCCAGACACTTAAAGCTTAGAACTCTCATTGACTAATGGTTTGCCTCCTGCAGGGAATAAAAGATTATGCCAAAGTGTACAGGATGGAAGAGAGGTTCCCTTAATTGTGCGGAGGATATAGATAAAACCTCAAATTTAGATAAAAGCCACATATACTTTGTTGTTAAGATAGGCAATAATTTGTCCCTCCAGCCATTCCCAACTGCCTATTAAATTAGGCTGTTACAAGATTAATGACATTAGTAAATGGCACAGCCACCCTTATATCTTAACATTAAAAGTTTATTTGGGCTTACCATATGTTTGGTTTTGTTATTGCACCACAAAAAGGATGAGAACAAAGACTTTAATTCTTTGAACAAACAATGGAAACAAACAAGTGTCAAGTGTCGAACGACGCATCACAATCATTTATTTATTTCCAGATTTTGGCAATAGGGAAATATTAACAAAAAGCATGAATACAGACATTTCCTGGCTTTCTTCTATGTCACTGTCAAGAGCACATGAAATCACTGATAGAATTCAATACTAAAATCTTCACCAGGAGATTTTACTGAGAATAATTTAATTTAAAGGCTTTCTGTTTCTTTCTATCTGAAATGGGAGCTTATAAAACTGTTATGCCATGCCCCTTTATAGTCAGAAGGTTTCAATCTGTGAAAAACTCTTCTGTTTCTTAACTATTTGACTCTCGTTCAGAGATGTATAATTTTAAATAGTATTCTCTGAATGCCTTGTTTATATGCTCTGGGTCATGGAAAACTGACCATATTCTTTGTAGCTTCACTGTTCTCTAATTGTTTCAGTTTGAAAGCTGTTTCTTTTTTGGCTGTCGAGTAACTAATTATCCATACTCTGCAAGTCGCTTTAAATGCTTCCCACATTGTTTGTGGGATTCACGATATCCTTCACTTCAGTGAATGCTGACATTCTTCTGTTTTTATGAACTCTTCTGAGCCGTGCACCCAGTAAATAGAGTACTAGTTGTGATTGAGCTCGCATTCTTTCAAGTTTAACTCTTTGACTGCCAGAGTAATCGGGTAATAGTGAACCACTGCTGCCAGCAAAAACAGCGATTTTACTGTACCTTTGAAAAATCATGGAATATTATCCGTGACCGCCGTCCTCACAGAGATTGGCTCATTACACACACAGGGTTGTCCTAGTATAGGGGAAAAAATATGTCCAGTCGCGATCCTCCATTCAAGAGCTATGGCTGTTTCAATGACGCTTGTTTTGCCGTAAAGCAAGAGGAACGGAGATCTAGCAGAGATACTGTATGGCCATTTCACTGCAGGAAATAAACAGGAAGTAAATGAGCTTTTATTTTTTTTAATTACATAATTTCCGGGTCTGTCGTCATCAGGCAGTGAAAGCATCATACATAGGATAGGTAACAGCGCCATCTAGTGGAAAACCACTGAAAACAAAAACTTGTCCAAGTTGTTGAAAGGGAAAGCTTTGGCAGAATTCGACGTGTCCATGGCAGGCAAAGAGTTAAAAGTGAACATTTAACACCTTTTCTCCCATTACTTGGCTCATGCAGTTCCATTGCTATTCTAGTTACACAATATGCCCAAGTTTGGGTCACTTAGTGAGTAGTGGGTGGGATACACCAAACCTATCAGGCTTGGTGTTTAATTGTGTGCATCATGTCTTTGCTCAGTACAAACAAGGCAAGCATGCTTGTTTAACTTACCTTAAACGTATGCAAGTGTACAAAGGCAAAAATAAAACCACACCATCATATTTCTAAAACTATTTCCCTCCCTTTCATCATTTCTCTGCTGAAAGATGTGGAACCTAGTCTGCACAGTGTGTAATTTCGATTAATGCTAGACAGTTCTTTCCACAGCTGCATTTTCAAGTTAATGTTATGCATTAGAGCTGGTGGCACAGTCTGCACTTGGCTCCCACGGGACGCACCATGCACCATCATCGGGCTAAAACTCTTGCAAGACCTGTAATATTTTCCCCAGCTAATGGGGGCTCACTCCCTGCAGTAGCATCTGGGTCCAGAGGCCTTGGCCTCTGTGAGAACAGGAGTCACAAGCTGTACGCTGTTTGTGCGGGGTACTGTACTTTATGTGCAGCCGTGAGAAACAAACCCCTCTGTGCTGTGGATGGTGGCAGTGGAGGTGTAACTACTGTAGCTGAAGGGGTAACTGCATTTGTTTGTCAAAATTCACTCCTTGCCATGGGAGAACGTTAGCCGCGGCTAAAGCAGTTTCTGAGCCATGTTAGCTACCTCTCCATACCCCAAACTTCAGAGACTGATGAGGATTTAAAGGAGCACAAATTATATTACTGTCTGGAGGTGAAAGACCTCTCCGCTGGCTCTTCATTTTATGTCTATACTGAGGCTTGAAATGTCTTTTCAATTAGAGGCTAACATAGGCAGTGTGGGAGGGAGAGTCGTATATAAAATGAAGCAGCTCAATAATCAGAGGCTCGTCGTATGGCAAGAATAAATGTCTTCTATTATCAAAGTGTTACAGTATCAATTACAGTGGCCTATTTTCTGATGCTGTAAAAAATAAAATAAATGAAAAATAAATGAGGCTGCTGAATTTTAATTAGATGTTTCATCCGCAATACACTGCATATATCCACACTCTATGCATAAGCAAATGGAACGCCTGCTGTGCCGAGAATCACTGTTATTTCATCTTCACAGGCGAAGGCACTATTGCTCTGACGTGCGGGGCGGGGCCATTGCAGAACTAGCAGCGCTTATGAAAGTCTCACTTTGACATTGACGTATTATGTGACTATTCAGAGAAATGACATTTACATCTCTCTCTCTCTCTCTCTCTCTCTCTCTCTCTCTCTCTCTCTCTCTCTCTCTCTCTCTCTCTCTCTCTCTCTCTCATATGTCATGGTTCTCGACTCGAGGATCCAGTTTGACAGAGCTCGGCTGCATATGCACACTACAACTTAGAAGTTTGACACTGTCCCCTATAGAATGCCAGGTTCATTTGCTGTTTTGTGATTGAGTTTGCTGCCACATCTTTATTCCATTTTTCTCTTATGTATTATTTTATTGTCTATGGAGGCATGGTCTATAATTCAGGGGTGTCAAGCCAGTGGCCGGATCTGGCCTGTTTTCAGTCTGTGCGTGTCACTCACAGGGATGATTACAACATGGACAGGTACAAGGAAAAATATCACAGCTGTAAAGTGAGTTACACAATTGTTTCCAAGTCTTCACTCAGCTCAAGACAGAATTGTTACTCTTTCGATCGCCATTTGCCAGGGGAACTCCATATTGATGTTCAGTGTAACTCAGCTTTGAAAAATACATTTGCGACTGGATATAGAGTCATTCTATCAATACCTGGGACTGACACACGTCAATATGACAGACTTTGCCTCAAAGTGAACAGGCTTTCTCAAAACGAACATAACACATCCAAACTGTGCTTGCAGCAGACACACAGTCATCAATGACATTATGAAAATCACAACAGCCCAGAAATTGGACCCTGATGCTGACAGGTTGGTTAGAGCCTAGAAATATCAGGTGTCTGGAAGCAGCTAGTGAACATTATGAGTGTCACTGTTCGATGCACTGCGACATGTAAGCAAAGCATATGTAATACTGATCATACAAGTGATGCTTGCCAGGCACTCTCCTTTGTAAGAAACAATGGTTTATTTATGTAAAGGGTGGTGTAACCAAAACAATCTTATAGCATGATATTAGTTGTTTCATCTCTCTTCATACATTTCTTGTAACTTTTGACTGTAATGTAATACTGATGTAATGTAATTTTCTTCATGAAAGAATGTGTGAAGTGAAACACCTTGTGTTTCACTTTTGTGAAGTGAAACACATTAGTTATAGCAGAGAGTGAGACACATAAGAGCACGCAGCAAAAGCTGTGGGACCACGCGAGTGTGTGTTTGTGCATGTACAACGGATCCAGCTTTATTCAGAAGTCAATCAGGCCTGCCTGTGACCTAAAATCAGTTTGACACCCTTGGTCTATATGGAGCGGCAAAATCAGGAAAGTCAGACCAACAGACAGGCAAATAGACATAGAGACAGACATACAGACAGACAGTGTCCCGCTTCCACAGTTGTCGTATTGTAAAGTAGTAATTGGGAATCTTATCTGAGCTGTCTGTCTTGCTGTCTATCTGTCTTAATAAGCAGAATAACCTTTAGAAAAGAAATCACTCAGAAGTTCTGGCAGGCTGTCGGTGTGTAGCCTACATCCAAGATTGTTCATCTTGTCACTTTCCTTGTAAAGAGCTTGATGGCATGGAACGTGCAGATATTCTCATATGCACACAAAGTGCAAAATGTGCAAAAAACAACACATAAAGAAACACATACAAAAGCTAACGCAAAGTGACAGCTGTTTCTCAGGCAGAGAACACGCGTGCCCTCCACACTCTGTTTCAGCTGTGCGAGGGCCAATAAGGTTGAAGTAAAGCACAAAAAGGCTACTGTATATACAGTTGACCAGAGGAGTCTCCCAGGGGTCCACAAGGCCCTCTCCTTGTTTGCTCATGTCTTCCATGTCCATCTCTTTATTCTGCTTTTTCTGAGCACCAGAACAGCCATAACCATTCAGCTGCATTGAATAGAAATTGACTATTATTTAAAATAAATAAAACATTTAGATACAAAATAATACCTTTTCCTTCCCGTGAAGGAAAGGAGTTTAGAGTTGCCTTTTTCCCCCAGACAATGATCAAAACTATTGATTGATGTACTCCCACGGGTATGGTTACCTACTTGTCTTCCTCTAGCCAAGATGGTGAGAAACCACGTCCGCCGGCGCCGCTCAGCGCGGAAAAATCCCTCGGCTCCTATTCCGCCTCATGTCCGACCCCCACAGATGTGCTTAGTTCACACAAACACAAACTAATTGAGTTTTTCATGCATAAATGTAAAGAATATCGCACATATAACAAGCCTGTGAACAGCAGGCTGGTGAAGCGTTGAGGTGTTGTAATGTTATGAGCTGTAATGTGCGCTGGGGTGGCTAAGGTGTTGTTTGGTGTTGATGGCTGTGCAACTGGGGGAAACCAAGCCAGAAAAAAAAAAACAAGGTTATTAAAAAGAGAGTCCACAATCTGCTTTTTAAGCAAACACGATATGCTGCATACTGTGTACACAGAGTATACCCCATTGTTCAATATTATTCATTGTCAATTTAATCTCCAGCTCATTTTCACTTTAGTCAATTAAGTAAATTGAGAGTGAAGTGAAATAGTATACAGCAGAGATTCCTATAAGGGCAGGTTGTCCTCTGTTGATTCTACAAGCCAGATTCATGCCCATCGCATGACGGTGTCACGTGTCAAAAACAGCAGACCTACAAGCTCACAACGTGTCGCGGATGTGCCGCATTGTGATCTCGTAGGTCTGTTATTTTGGGCAACGCCGTCCTGGGACAGAGCATAAATTAGTCTTCAGTTTTACCTCTGAGCCTCTGAGTTCAGCGGATATCGGCAGATGTATCATCTACAGTGTGATAGCATACTGATTAGAACTAATGAGAGCTTAAGACCGCAGGCGAGATTCCTGAATAACCTTCAGCAAGTTGCCCCATTAGAATCAGGATCAGTGGGGTGCCTGGTGGCTCAGCCAGTTGGTGCACAGCCCATATGCTCCTTGTGAGCCGTGTGGATACGAGTTTGAATCTGACTCCCGTCATGTCTTGCATGTTTGCCCTTGGTTTCCTGTCACCACGTTCTACTGCTTCTTCTGAAGAATAAAGCATAAAATGCAGGAAAAAAATTTGAATCAACATATTGAGCAAGTACTACAGTATGCTTTCACACATACAAGGAGTACGGTTGTCAGTCTGACTTCAGATAATGAACTGCAGCAGCAACAATCCAACAACAATGGTGTCTTATACAATCTGCTACTGTAAAGGGCAAATAGTATATTGTTGCTCTTGGGCCTTGTACAGTATGTCTAAAACTTTGTATGTCAGACCTTGTATGTCTAAAATCATTACTGGCAGAAAAGAATAATTGTTTAAAAAAAAAGAAATAACCTGTGTTCCAATGGATCCAATGTAGGCCTAGTTATTATTCAGAAAAAAACTCTTGTTAATACTTGTCAGTTGGTTCAATATTTACGGTGAAGGAAATAATTATTTGATCCCTTGCAGATTTTGTAGGGTTGCCCACTGACGAAGAAATGAAAGATCTTTACTTTTAACCCATTTAGACCTGAGGCCGATTCTAAAAACGCCTTCTAAATCCCGACCTAAGTTTTCTGAAAAACGTCCAATATTTATTCAAAAAATTCTAATATATGTTGCTATATACTGTACATAGCAACAGGAACCCCAAAAGGGGTTACCGTCCTGAAAGGTATAGTTACAAATAGGGGTTCCCGCCCAAAATGGGTTAATGGTACGTTTATTTTAACAGTGATAGACAGAAAATCTAAAATCAGACAATCACATTATATAAAATATATAAATTGATTAGCATTTATTTGTGTGAGATAAGCATTTGATCCCCCTTACAAAACATGACTTAGTAGATTCTCTTGGTGGAGAAACCCGTGGCAAGCACAGAGGTCAGACGTTTCTTGTAGTTGGTCCCCAGGTGTGCGTACATCTCGGGAGGGATTTTGGTTCACTCCTCTTTGCAGATCCTCTCCAAATCCTTAAGGTTTCAAGGCTGTCCCTTGGCAACTCAAAGCTTCAGCTCCCTCCACAGATTTCCTACGGGATTAATGTCTGGAGACTTAGCTAGGCCACTCCATGGCCTTAATGTGCTTCTTCTTGAGCCAGTCCTTTGTTGCCGTGGTCGTATGTTTTGGGTCATTGTCGTGCTGAAGACCCATCCACAACCCTTTTTCTTTTTTGTTTCCTGGCTGAGGGAAGGAGGTTGTCACCCAAGATTTCACGGTACATGGCTCCGTCCATCCTCCCCTCGATGCGCTGAAGTCATCCTGTCCCTTTAGCAGCGAAACACGCCCAAAGAATTTCCACCTCCACGCTTACAGTCATCTCTCTGCCTCCAAATATGGCAAGTCGAGTTGATGCCAAATACCTAGATTTTGGTCCAAAACCTTCTCTGAATCATTCAGGGATCCATTGGCAAACTTCAGATGGGCCTGTATACTGTATGTGCCTTCTTGTGCAGGGAGACCTTGCAGGCGCTGCAGGATTTTACTCCATTACGGTGTAATGTGTTACCAATGGTTTTCTTAGTGACTGTGGGCCCAGCTTGAGATCATTAACAAGTTCCTCCCGTGTAGTTCTGGGCTGATCCCTCTCCTTTCTCATTATAGCCCACTGGGCGAGATCTTGTGTGGAGCCCCAGACTGAGGGTGATTGATGGTCATTTTGTGTTTCGAATTTCAAACTAAAATCCCTCCTGAGACATCTGCAAACTGGTGTCTAACTACAAGACATGTCTGTGTCCTCTGTGCTTGCCAACAAGGCTTTCTCCATCAAGTAAAACATGTTTTGCTGATCATCAAATGCAAATCAATTCTTAACTTTTATATGATGTCATTTTCAGGATTTTTTGTTTTATATTGTCTCTCACTGCTAAAATAAACCTACCAGACCATTTAGTTCTTTACTTTGTCAGTGGGCAAACTTACAAAATCTGCAAGGGAGCAAATACTTACTTCCTTCACTGTACAAAACCCACAAAGACTTTCACTTGAAAACTTTATCGAAAATACTGAAAATATAGCCGATCTACAAGCTCAAAACAAGTCGTGGTTTGACACGTTGTGAGCTTGTGCATCTGCTGCTATTCTTCATCTAAATTTTCCAAATTATGGACAGCAGGGTTAAAGTGGTTAAATAGAGGGTTAATTAGAAAAGTGTGATTAACCAGAGTTTTAATCTACCTCACCTCTTCTATCTACTGTATAAAGTGAACAGAAACAAGTGTATGCTCATTTTTAGCACTTATGCAAAGCAAAAGGGGGTAGAAGTGTATTATAGCACATTGATTATGTAGCAACAAAGCATTGGTGTAGAATCCATCTGAATAACCTTTGGCAAGTCATCTTTAGATAAAGGCCTCTGATCAATATGTATTTTCTCAGCAGTGGAATGGCCATACATGTTCAGGTATCTAACTATGTCAATCAATTTCAGTTTGAGCTGAGAAATATCACCATTATTAAAACATGAAATACCCTCTTCATATTGATTTTTTGAACACGGTGTAAAACATTAGAAGTGAATAATATCCACAGCTACAGTCATTGTATTGAATTTACTGAGCTGCTGTGACATTTTTTAACCTAGTTGAAAGACTAAAGATGAAAAAATAAAAGCAGTGATAAACATAAAAGTCTCCTTTGATAAAAATGTTTCTTTTAGCACGTAAACAAACACAAATAAAGCAGATTCTGACAATAAATAGAATTACAAACCTGACTCTGCATGCATTTATTTTATTTTATAAAAATGCTGTTTTGTAATATTTTACATTGTTAGAATCCACTTTGTTGTTGTCTAAAATAATGACCTGAGACCTGTTTCACCTTGCAATGCAAATACATTTTTAATCAACAGAGTAACTACTGAAGATATCAAATCTCTCTCTCTTTAACCCTCTTGAAAATAGCTCACAACGCTCTCGCTCACAACGCAATGTTTTGTGAACAAAGTTTTGTGAACTTGTAGATCTGCTATTTTTTCCAAGTGTTCGGTGAATGATCGCTTATTTTCACAGAACGCTATCATTCATCTATTTTTGCTGAATGCTCACCTATTATGATATGCTCATAATAGGGATGATAGGGTTCATGTGGTTAAGAAGGCAGCAGTCCAGTCTAAAGGATCAATCTAGTGTAGTGAATGCCACAGTCCCCCCTGCTGCAGGTCAGTCTTTGGTAGTGAGCAGGCTAAGGGCCCATCTGTCCAACGCACGTGGAAGTAACTCAAACGGCTGTTGGAACATCCAACCGCTCCCCGGGGACGGCTTAGCGCTGCGCTACAGAGCCCTGGATCACAGAAAGGGGAGCTGACGAGTGGGACGAAAGCCTGTTAATCACACGATCAGACCCAGCGCCTGTCCCGTTTTCTGTGTCCCTGTCTGTTTGTCCATCTGCCATCGTCCCTCTCTTCTTTATGTTTCTCTGTCTCTCCGCCTTACAGTATGCATGAGCGTGTGTGTGTGTGTGTGTGTGTGTGTGTGTGTGTGTGTGTGTGTGTGTGTGTCTGTGTGTGTGTGTGTGTGTGTGTGTGTGTGTGCGTGTGCGTGCTTGTGTGTGCATATGTCCTGCTTACTCTCTGCCCGTGTGTTCTGCCCTCTGTTCCTCTCTAAATCAGAGTTAATGGCCTATCAATCCTCTGAATTTAATTCTACACCACACATGTCTTGTCTTGTCTTGTCCTGTCTTCCTCTTCCTCTTCCTCTGTTTCCGTGCAGATTCCTCCCTGTGCGTCACTCTCCCCTTCTCTCCATCCCCAAGCCCTGCATGCTTCTCTTCCTCTTATCCTCCTCGCTCTTCCACCTTTTTCCTCGCGCCCATCTCTCCTGCTCTGTTATCTGTGTCAGATGAAGGAAAATGAGAAGGGAGGCGGGGGGTAAGGCTGGCAGAGCAGACAGACAGACTGTGAGCTGTTTCACTCATGTTTATGCAGCCCGCCCTGTTTTGCATTCAATGCTGCCTCTTAGGTTTTATGGTTTGGCGCCTGCTATGTTGCCCTGTGTGAATGCCAATGCCTCTCCTTGTTCGCGTGCAACCTGCTGTTGCCACAGGGACTGACTCCTTCACAGGATGCAATGCACACGCACGCTTCATTCTCTTCCCGGAGTTAGAGAGCTGCTCTCGACAAGCCACCGAGGGGTTTAGTGTGTTGTTCTGTGTGCATCAACCTGTGGCTCATGGAGGGTATACCTCCTTGTGTTATTATCCCTCATTTGCATATTCATTCTGCTATTATGAATTATGAATTTCTTCACTTCCGATGATTTTTTATTGTATTTCTTTCCTGTACTGTAGGAAGTTGTTATCTCCGCCTGGCCAAAGGCCATGGACATTGCTTTGCCCGTGTGTGTGTGTGTGTGTGTGTGTGTGTGTGTGTGTGTGTGTGTGTGTGTGTGTGTGTGTGTGTGTGTGTGTGTGTGTGTAATCTTGCAAACTAGTACTATGCCGCTCCTGGAATGTCTTGTGCCTGTAGGCGAAGGAACTACCGTACTTATCGTCTCTGTAGGGTGAAAACCCCTATGTCCAAAACGGTTACTTTTCACATTCATCTATTTAAAATAATTGATCTACAAGCTATAAGGATGCAAATGCATGTGTGCACACGCCAAACGAGAAAAAAAGAGAGACCACACAACAAGAGACAATGCGCGTGAGACCAGTCCAGGTGTTCCATGAGATTTTGTGACAACCAGTGCCCACACATTATTATTGCAATATATACAATTACATAAAATTTCATGATTTTCTTTACTATATCAATAATTTGCGTGAATTCATTTCCCAATACCAATACAAATTTTATACAAACATATATATTTTAACCACTTTCAATGGCTATGCTTTCAATCTGCCGTCGCTATGGTATGTGTTTGTTTGATTATAGGCAAACTTATTTATTCATTTTGTTTGTATTCATTATTTTCAACTACAATGTGAGAGGGATATGAGTCATGACTTGTTATAGAGACTATTTAGCACAGATATGAATATAGGCGGGCCTTGAAATTTTTACATGCCCTTTGGTGTGCCTTGGGCACACACCATTTGAAAACCAAAGTAGGTACTTTCAGTAACAACAAATGGAGCCTGCGATTCATAGATCAGCACCGGCACTGGCTAACATTAGCTTTGTAATTAGCGTTGTGATTTAATTATTCAGTGAAACTGAGAGAAGTGATGCATATGCATTTCCCCCATTACTTTCGAATATTGTCTCTGTCGGGTGGAAACCTCATATATCCAAAACTGTTACTTTTCAGGATTCAAATTCAAGCAAAAGTAGCAGATCGACAAAGTCAAAAACTTTCAAGCTTGTAGATCTGCTACTTTAGATACTGTTGTGGGACGCTGTAGTATGATCAAGTAGGCCATTCATTTACAACAAAACACACAAAGTTAAAACATGGAGTTAAGAGTTTTCTGCCCGACAGCAACAATATTTATCCTAAATGCGGATGCAGCAAAAGTTCAAGTAAAGAAGGCAGACTCTTTTTAAAACAAACCCCACCTCCCACCCACCCCCCCACCTTTCTGTCTGAACAGTTGCACCTGCTATGAACCTGAGAGTACGTGGAGCGACAGAACGTACCATTGACCTGGAGTGGGAAGGATCAGTAGTGCTGACCGATTTCCTAGTGACTTATACCCCCAGCACCCCAGGAGGTCAGTGCAAAGAGCTATCTATCTATCTATCTATCTATCTATCTATCTATCTATCTATCTATCTATCTATCTATCTATCTATCTATCTATCTATCTATCTATCTATCTATCTATCTATCTATCTATCTATCTATCTATCTATCTGTCTGTCTGTCTGACTGTCTGTCTGTCTGTCTGTCTGTCTGTCTGTCTGTCTGTCTGTCTGTCTGTCTCTAATGTTCTCTCTCTCTCTCTCTCTCTCTCTCTCTCTCTCTCTCTCTCTCTCTCTCTCTTTCTCTTTCTCTTTCTCTTTCTCTCTCTCTCTCTCTCTCTCTCTCTCTCTCTGTCTCTCTCAGGTGTGCAGCTAGAGATTAGGATCCCTGGGAACGTCACCTCCTGTACCATTTCTGACCTGGTGGCAGGCATGGAGTACAACATCAATGTCTTTGCTGTCATCAACAATACCATCAGTGTACCAGCCAGCATCACCATGTCCACCTGTGAGTGTCTTGTCTTTGTGTGTGCGTGTGGGCGCGCACTTGTGCGTGCGTGTGTGTGTGTGTGTGTGTGTGTGTGTGTGTGTGTGTGTGTGTGTGTGTTTTGGTTGTCTTGGCACATATGCACTTTGCCATGGGGGTTTGAATAGCTACTGAAACATTCAATAATTGAATAGGCTGCAGGATGGAACCACCTCTCCGACTGGCTCACGTTCTGTGTCTGCTCTCAACCACTTGAACTCTAGTCTGCCTGGGCATGTCATAATGGGCAAACATTCAGCAGAAATAGCAGATCAGCTGTTTTTGGCGAAGAGATTCAGTGTAGAGGGAATTAGGGGGAGTATAGACCCCGGGAGACCCCGGTCAAAAAAAGGAAAATGGGTTTAAGTGGTTAAACGTGCACTGCACTAACAAGCTCCAAAGGGCTGTTCCGTGGTTAACCCTGCACTACAGTACTGTACCAATGCTACCATCACCATGTTAAAAAAACACAATTGTAATTAAACCTGGCATCCCTTTTTTTAGGCATGTCATTATAGGTGAACATTTTCCAAAATGTTCCAACATTTTTAAACATTTTTTTAATAAATAGTAAAAATAGCCGATATTCAAACCCATACTTCCTTTGTGGGTGAATTCCTTCAGTCAGTAGTGTAAGAACGCTGCATGCGTTGTGCCAACCCGGGTCTGATTCCAACTTGTAACACCTGTTTGGTGTCATCTGTGCACGCACCCTGCACCTCTGCCACCTGTCTGATGTTAACGCCAGCTTGGCCACCGACAGCAGGACTCTACATTAACTTAAATGCTAGTCAGAAATGCACAAAATGCAACCAAACACCAGAATTATCGTCTATTTTCAAAGGCAAACGTGCATTTATAAGCATCAGCTGATTCGTTCCGTCAACATAATCCATACTCTCTCATCCGAGATCATTCAGTTGCCGCCTAGGTGAGAGATAAGTTAATTTAATTGCCCTCTCAGCTGAATTTGAAGTAATAATGATAATTTAGGGCAATTAAGCTCGGTGGGAGCAGTTTGATATGCTGTGAATTATGGCCTTTCTCCAAATTGAATCAGGAAATGGACGACTTGATGATTTGGATTGATTAGCACAGCTGTGTGGAAAGAAAAGTGAAATTTGAGTTATATTAATGGAGTGTGTGTCTGTGTGAGCTGCATGGGCGTGAACTGATTGTAATATTGGGAGGAATGTAGGAACTGATTTGCCAGAAAATTACATTGGTAATATCCAGGGAAAAGTTTGTATTTTCAGAACTCTTCATTACATTTCGAGGTTCAGGACACAAGCCTTTGAGTACTTCAAGAGAAAGTTAGTAGATAGTTTTGGGAGGAATTCTATGTTTTTTCCTTACACGCAGTCAGACATTCTAATGGTTGGATGTTTTTTTAATGTCTTTGTACAGTTTGTTGAACGATGAACTTAAACCAATTTAGCTCAATTGCTGAATGTTTACGGTATCAAGTACAGTAGCAGCTCCTCTCAAAAGATGAGAAATACACCTTTAAACTTCTCCAAAGATGAGTGGCTTGGCAGATAGTAATTTACATATCTATAAAGTCTCCAGTTCCACTGTTAGAATAGAAGTTAAATTGTGTCAAACAGCAACGGCTGTACGATATGGATATGCATATTTCGGGGAGAAATGGTTCCAAGCTATTATGGAATTGTACAGGTTTGTTTCTTATGTACTTGAAGAAATGTTTGTTAACAATGCATATACATTTGCTTTCTGTCTACCATAACAAATAGATAGCCACCACTCACAATGAGCAAACCTCTCCTCTCTATTTAAATGAATAAGAAATAACCAAGATGCAAATACAATAACCCCTAATTTATGCTCCATCGTGCAACTGTGTCACAGTGAAAGTTGCCGATATTATATTGCCTGTTTTCATAAAAAAAATATAAATGGGGCTTAAGAGTGAAAAAAAAAGAAAAAAAGAAATAAAAGAAGGAATGCAAGATCAGAAAGGATCTTGCATCCAGGAGATGGGAGTGATGAGAGGGAGATGGAGTGGTGTTTTATGGTGGCATGGGCCAGTGGAGGCCAGTAATACATTTCTGCTACCGTTCCAGATCTGTCCAATCCCAATGGTTTACTCTTCAAATCTATCACGGAGACCATGGTTGAGGTGCAGTGGCAACCCTTGTACTATTCTTTTGATGGATGGGAGATCAGCTTCATCCCCAAGGTAAGACACAACACGGCCCGTGTGTCGCCTTGTTTGCAGGGGGTGTGCGTGTGTGGGTGTGTATGAGATAGGGTTATGGCTTTATTGTTGGCTGAAGCACAGGTGAAGTGGTGTGCATGCTTGTGTGCATGCTTGTGTGCATGCTTGTGTGTGTGTGTGTGTGTGTGTGTGTGTGTGTGTGTGTGTGTGTGTGTGTGTGTGTGTGTGTGTGTGTGTGTGTGTGTGTGTGTGTGTGTGTGTGTGTGTGTGTGTGTGTGTGTGTGTGTGTGTGTGTGTGTGTGTGTGTGTGTGAATGAATGCATGGCTACATCATACTGTGTCTTATACCAAATTACACACAAAGTTCATCAACAGACTTTGAACGTTAACCCAGAAAGCAGGGAGCGGAAGGTGCTGTGAGAAAGACGAGAGGAAGGCAGTAAGCACTGTGAGAAAAGAGGAGAGGAGGGCACTGTGAGAAAGGCGAGGTAGATGGAGCTACTGTACACTGAAGAGGTTCGGTCTGGACCTTCTTGGCCCATGTTCAGCTCGAAGCCTGCACCAAATCAGACAAGGGGGATTGCCCGAAGCTTATTGGCTATTAGATGGATGAGACATCAAACCCTTTGCTGAGAACAAGACCTTCCTCTAAACCAAAGTCAGCAAGCTAAAGCCTTTCTCTTTAATTCCCTCAGTAAACTACAGGTTCTTCAGGTACTCTAATCGTATGCCCTCTCACAGTAATTGGTTTTCCTCCGTTTCAGAGAATAGACTTTGGCTTGGGCAGGCTTAGGGGACTTTATTTTCCCCTTTTGGTTGCTGTTGTCATCTTTTGGGTTTACAAAGAAAAAGAAAAGAGAGCGAGAGAGAGAGAGAGATATACAGTAGGCCTTCAAGGACCCAGTGACTCTCTTTCAATCCTTCCATACCTTGCTATCTCTCTTCCAATCCCTCCATACCTTGCTATCTCTCTTCCAATCCCTCCATACCTTGCTATCTCTCTTCCAATCCCTCCATACCTTGCTATCTCTCTTCCAATCCCTCCATACCTTGTTATCTCTCTTCCAATCCCTCCATCTCTCTTCTTCTTCTTCTTCTTCTTCTTCTTCTTCTTCTTCTTCTCTTCTTCTTCTTCTTCTTCGCCATTCAACATTCTCCGCCATTCAACATTCTCCGCCCTTTCACTTCTTCCCTCTCTTCTCTGCATTCCAACCACCATTCCTTAATTCGTATACCTCCATCCTTTGTACTGTACCTCCTCCTTGTGTACCGTGTTCCCTCTACCCCTCCCTCCCTTTCTCCTTCGCGCCACCGGGGAAATCATATTAGCGCCCCGCAGTCCCACCCCCTTTGAATTTAATCCAGCAATGGGGATTGTAAATTTGGACAATCTCGTAATGGAAGCAGGGATAAAAGCTTTGGCCTATGAGGACAAACACGGGTTTCTTCACCGTGTTGCCAAAAGTGGAGAGATAAAGAGAGAGATGAAGCACAGGGCATGAGATTT
Organism: Gymnoscopelus microlampas; assembly: GCF_963454915.1. Classification (NCBI taxonomy): domain Eukaryota; kingdom Metazoa; phylum Chordata; class Actinopteri; order Myctophiformes; family Myctophidae; genus Gymnoscopelus; species Gymnoscopelus microlampas. The sequence continues at coordinate 24,830,968 of NC_139942.1, read as the reverse complement.
AACAAAGTCAGCGGTGGCATCGTTTGTATCTGACAAGGTGATATGGGCAGCATGCTGTGGCTTGGGTATCCAGGAATCAAGCAAGCAAATAAGTATAATTGAGCGTGTAAACACAATATGTCAATACATCATTCCGTCAGTCAGTCAAGAAAGTAAGCAGTCAATCAATCAATCAATCAATCAATCAGTCAATCAATCAATCAATCAATCAATCAATCAATCAATCAATCAGTTGGTCAGTCCATCAACCAGTTGTCAGTTAATACATTCATCCAGCTACAGTAGATACATCCATACATCCACCAGTCTAGCTATAACTATCAATCAATAAACAATCATCAATCATCAATCATTCAATCATCAATCATTCAATCAATCAATCAATCAATCAATCAATCTTTCAGTCAGGCAATCATTTAGGTTAATACACTTTGCTTGGCATTTCATTATCAGGTCAGATACAATTAGCCACATTAAGATATATGACTTTCATGCAATACCTCACCAACAAGGCAGCAGAGCACATACTCTTTCCTCATACTGTATAGGTAGTATTATTGCCTCAGTCAGCAGAAAAGTTGATTTGACTGAATTTTTGAGGAATCTACTGTACCTTTTTTGATATGAACTGAATAACCTTTCTTTATTGCCTTCATATTCTGTGCTTTGGATTGCTAATGTACTGTATATAACACTAGAATGGGTTTCCGCAAAGTTTGATAATTACTGTATACCCTCCAGTATATTGTGAAGCACTGAGACAAAGTTAAAGTTTTAGAAGAAGACTCCAGTATTTCTTCTTCCAAAAATAGACATACAGTTATATAATTATGAACTGTGATGAATTATGAATGAGAGGTGTGATTAGCTCTGGTCCATAGCGCTAGAAGGAGTTCTCCTTAACGCTATGGGACTTTCAAGCCGTTGCCCGAACACCACAGGCTGCGCAGCCTCTCGTCTTTAGTAAAAATAAAAGTAGCAAAAGTGGGTTTTCTATTTTTACTGAAGACGAGAGGCCTCGCAGCCTCTCGTCTTACAGTTGAAAACACCTGTATGTGAGGGAAACGGCTCGAAAGTGCCATAGCGTTAAGGAGAACTCCTTCTAACACTATGGACCAGAGCTAAGGTGTGATGAGCCAAAGTCGTTGAAATGACCTGTATTCAGGGCCTTTAACAGGGCTTTGATTGACAGCTCCCTAACACTGCTGTTTGGCTGGTCATAGGTTATTGACCATACTGTAGGTTTCCATGACATCATAACATTGTCAGCATAGCTCCACACCGCTTCAACCTGAACTAGAGGTACTGTATAAAACACCTGTATGAGCCTTTTAAGAAAGTGTTTATTCTTCTTTGCAGATGTTGATGGTAACATTATTCAAGTCATGGGTACAGTACATGGAATACATAGTTGCTTTAATGCCATTCCAGTCTTTATTTTAGAGGTGATTATTACGTAATGTGATCTACAGTAATAGTGTTCTTGACTTGGAGTATACTTTAATTCAAAGGATAATTGCTAATTAGAAATCCATAATTGGCAGTAGTGTGAAATTAACCTTGACAGCCCAAGTTTTTTTTTTTTACTTGGCACGTCAATGCAGGTTAACATCTGTCTGTCAGTAGGATTTGTCATCTGTCTGTCAATTTGGAACTCAGGTCCTTCTCCAAGAACAGTTGGGAATAGCAGGGATTCAGCATGGATGAATGTCAGGGTCAGGGTAAATGCACTGAATGTTGCTCCTTCTGAAAGTCAGTAGCCAGCTCACAGACTTCGTTTAGCCCTACAACACCACACTGACTGTGCAAATCTGCAAAAATGCAAAGTTATAATTTTAAAAACGGCGGAAATTAACTTGGGTTCAGGGGTCACAGCTGAAATGTGCTGCATATTCACCAAGCTAAAAGGGAGTGAATTACAATTTGAGCTTATATTATTTGACCATATTATGTGATGTCTGGCATCCCTATTTTGGACATATCATTATGGGGGAAATTGTTCAACAGTTTTCATTGTACGGTGAAGTATGAATTGGAATGGATTTGGTTGAAATTAAAGAGTTGTTCCTTCCCTTATGGGTCGATGTTTACACTCTCAGAGCAACCTGTTCGCCTGAGGTGGAATATTCATTTTTGGCTTGTGAATGTGAATAAAATAATGGTAAATGTTCTGTATTCACAATAAATATCTTTCCAAGACCTGCATACGTCAGTGAAGTGTAAGACTCTATTTAGCTTTTGCCATGGTTATTCACAATAAAGAGATTAATTTAAACTGTACTAATCAATGCACTACCAATGGGCCACCTATTAGGAGTATTAGACAATGTCCCAGGATGTTGATTCATAATATTCCAAAATAACTAGAGAGAGAGAGAGAGAGAGAGAGAGAAAGAAAGAAAGATGGAGGGGGGTGTATAGAGAGATTTGCTTAAGCCTAATAATATCCAAGAATAAACAAATATGGAATACAAAAAAGAATATGCAAGAATAAAAAAAAACGGAGCAGCACAATTAGTGTGCTGCTCCACCACTGCATTTTTGAGCAACTACAGTAGTTCTAGTCAATAATTATTATTGACTACAACTACTGTATTTGCTCACACAGCATGGAGGACAGGAATTACCATGATAAAAAAGTGCAGTCACATCAGCAACTGTATAAATATATACAGTAGCCGGAGGCAAGCTGGACTCCGAATCTAAGGATACGATGCAGATACGAGGCTAGATGATGTGGCTCCTTGTGAATGCAGTTAATCTAAAGCGAGCAGTCGATAAAATATGCAATACAATGAGCAGATGTGTTCCCCTCCAAGCAAACAAGGTAACTCTGCTGTTTAAACCTGGCCGGTGTACTTAAAGAGCCTGTAAACAGGAAGTACCCTGACCCAGTTTGAGTAGGCTTATAAGCAATATTATGTATTACATTTTTGTCAGACAACAGAATAATATGTTATAAACCACCCAGCCAAATTAGAACGATCAAAAAACATTGTTAAGTTATAAAAAATGGTTTCAAAGTCATGAAAAATAAACTGTAGTTCTTTAATTTGCCTATGACTGTGGGGTGGGAGGGGGGTCCACTGTAGGGTTTAACATTTTCCGGGAAATAGCTCATTTTAATTCCCGGGAATTTTCAGACCTTTTCCCGGGCTTCCCGGGAATTCCCGTTAAAGGGTAAAAAAAGTGCCCACTAAAATGCATTTATATGTAGATACTTAAATAGCCAATTTTACATCAAGGTGCCGATGTCCCTATTGTAACCACCTATCATGTATTCCTAGCAAGCATTGACACCTATCTATTTGCTATTAAATATGCAGGAAAATGATCAGATTTAGAACAAGATGTTCCATACCATATATCGGGAGGTGATTGGGGTAGCCACCTGTGTGACACCGGCACTGCTGCTGCAGTGTTCTGTGTTTCTGACGTGACGTGACGTTACGTTACGGGACTGTTTGCTCTTGTTTTGGGGATTCTGTTTGATCAGACAGACCACCATGTGTTGTGCCGTTAACCGTAACGCATTAACTTTAGCGTGCGTTTTCTCTTCAGTTCTGGAGATGTGGTGGAGTTAGTAGGCTTACTAAGCTATCATCGGCTGCGCTCGTATTCGTGGCAACACGCTCGCCCCAAAACACAGTCGCCCCGGGGCAAATCCGGCGGTATTCACCTGGTATTCCTACACGTAACCTCAGTAAAATATGCCTAAACCTAACCTTATTCCTAAACGTTACCTCAGTAAAACGGTGTCAACACCTACAGTAACTTTATTCCTACACTTAACCTGAGTAAAACTATATTCCTAACCTTATCCTCAGTAAAACAAATAAAGAACCGCTTGTCTGTGAAAGAAATGGGGGTGACGTGTTTTGGGGAAAGTCTTCCGTTTACCGTTCATCGTTTACCGTTCACCCGTCACCCCCACGAGCGGCGCAGACTGAACATAATATGGCATAGGTTCATTACTATTAAATTCAGTGCATCCCATATTGGTTCAAAACGAGACGATGGGACCCTGCCCTGATCGGCAACACGGCAAGTAACTTGGCTAATTATAATCAGGGGTGCACATAACTGGTGCGCAAAATAAAAAATGCGCAGCACATCAGACGACGCGAGGGGCATTTGCGTACCAACAGCTGGGACAGGAATTTTCAAGCTTTTATATTTTAGCAAAACTAAAAAATAAAAGCCTGGAGATCGAGGCTAGGAATTTGCTTCCTGAAGCCACACTCACACAATCACGCTAAAGCATGCGTCGGCCCCATGTACAGCCATTAGGAGCAGGGGGAGAGGACGCATGCTGCACGTGATTGTGTGGTGGTGCACTAAGGTAAAGCAATTGAATTGAACAGTTTCATTTGAGAGGGAAAGGGCAAGGCTCTTCTCAGCAAAGCCTTGCTCCACAATCATACAGACACACTCACATTAAAACCCATGGGAACTGCCCAGGCCAGTGTAACCCCAGTCTTTTACTGTTGGCCACTGAGTAGCTCCACTGGAGCAGTTTGGGTTTCAGTGTCTTGCTCAAGGGCACTTCAACGGTGTTGAGGGAAGGTGTGAGTGTTGGTCCTTCACTTCCCTTCCCAGATCTTTTCTGCCGGTCCAGGGAATCAAACCGGGAACCTCTCAGCCACAAGCACGCTACCCTAACCTTTAGGCCCCCACAGCCCCAAACTATGTTATGATCCTTCACAACCAAGGCCATGTCAGGAACACCGGCAATCATTTTAGTTGAAACTTGCATCTCCTCTCATCTTATTAAGTTATTATGTCTGTTATTTTATATATTTTGCTGTCTTTTTCCAGGACAACGATGGAGGGATGACAGCTCAGCTACCCAGCACCATCACCTCTTTCCTGCAGACAGGTCTGAGGCCAGGGGAGGAATACACAGTGAACCTGGTGGCTCTGAGAGACCAGGGCCGGAGCCAGCCGGTCACTGCTACTGTCACCACACGTACGTACCGGAACCATCATGACAAATGATTTCATTCACCAGCACAATTATGTAGAACAATGGTTCTCAAAGTGCGATGTGGGGACCCTGTCCTGTCCTGGGGACTTGTTTCCATTGTGGTCCAATGTTTCCATTGTGATCTGATATACGTAAAACATAAAAAATAGTTGATGCTTACTGGCTCCCTGTAACGTGCAAATTAAATTTCCATTTGTGCACCCTCAGGGTTAAATGAAAATGTTCTGGATTATACAGCAAGTACAACACAGTGGTCTATATTAGGAGCTTAATTGCTTTATTGTCATCTTCCCTCATACTTGACACAAAATCTACAGGTTAATTTAATAATTTTGATAAAGAATATTATCTCCAGCCACATACCCACAAATAGCCCCATCTTACTTATACAATGGGGGATAATAGCTAGTTGCGAGCTGCTTTACTGTATATACAGTAGTAGCATGAGAACAAATAATTTTAGCATGACCTGCACCACTGTGATAAGATTCTCTTGTAGGACTGAGAAATTAACCGAAAATATATCAAAAACATTTAGACATTTAGAACCAATAACTAACTTAATATAATCATCAAATTAATTATTTAATTTAACAAGTTAATTTAAAGTTTAGTGTTTAATTGAAATGAACACTGTAGGATTTCACAATGTGATAGGTTAAATGCTATTACTCACATGCAGGCATGCACACACACATACATACACGTACTGTACATATAACACATGCACGCATCTGCATGCAAGCAAACATGCAAAACCTAAGTCCAAACAGTCTGACGATATATATTACAAGCACAGGCTTAGTGTACCTCATGCTGTCTTCAGACATGCAAATCCTCTCTCTAGGCACACACGCTCACACACACACACACACATACACACACACTCACAGTCTCGCACCTAGAGACCTAGAGAGTAATGGGGGATGTCACCTTGACAAATTGGACGGTCTTCCACCAATTATGTCCTTAATGTAAACCCTCGCCAAGGTATACCACCCCCCACCCCCGCCCCGCCAAGCCGACTGACACGTCTTAGACAAGCAGAGTACAGCCAATTCAAAACTCCTCTGTAACAATTCAAACGGCGCCATCCACAGTCAAAACACCATCAATTTCCTGTCAGGTCTTTACGTCCCGCCTGTCGCTTGTAATTAAGTAGGTATTTATAATTCATAAGCTCCTCTCATTAATTTTTCACGTCGGTCTACCGCGGGACACCTTATTGGATGGAAACGAAGGGGGGGGGGGGGGGGGGTCGGGGGCGCAGACAAATTTGAAGTTGCTAAATTATTCATGAGAGCAAAGATTTATCCTTCCTCAGAGATAACGGGGGAGAGGAGGAGGAGGAGGAGGAGGAGTGGAGGGGAAATGCAGAGGGAGAGAAGAAGGGGAAAAAAACGTCTGGTGTGGGAGTGGGTTCTTAGCAACCACCATCTCTTCTTAGGGCTGTTTTGTAGAACGAGGCCCAGGGGGGCATTTTCAAATACCTCAGGGGCCCATAGTAGCGCCCGAGGCAGACCTGCAATATGTCAAGATTCAAGATTCTTTATTGTTACATCCCATTATATATACTGTAAGGATAAGAGAGTAACGTTTTCATGTTCTGGCTTCTCAACATTGCAGCTACAAGGAAAAAATATTGTAAAATATTGTACCATAAAATAATGGGGAATGCAATGCTAAGAAAGAAAAGGAAACATCGGGACGGCATTGATCATAATTATATTAATTGTAACTCTTGATATCTCTTCCTTTCCTGGCATAGGATTGTAGGAACAACCGGTTTAGTGTTGCTGCAAGTGACAACTTTTCTAAAACAACAGCAGCAACAACAACAACAAACCCAAGCTATTTCAGCAACAGATGTTGGTCCTCAGCCTTTTGTGGAAAGGGAACTCTAGGTTAATTAACAAAAGACGGATGTCAATTACCATTTTTTTCGTGAAGCCATGCTTCTTTTTGCTTCAAACTTCAAACTCAAAGCTGTGAACAAATTTAAGTGTTTAGCAGCCTCATCCCATAAGCCCTGAGCTGAACTTTGTGGATGTGTTTTGCTCGTCACGCCCGGCGCGTTCTTTGCTCTCCACACCTAATGCAATAAGTGTCTGGCTGTGCAGCAATCACCATGGAGACAATTTAATTATGCGGTATGTGTTGGTACCTTGCTTGGGTAAAGCCTGTCATGTCATGTCGGTTTTACATGGCCAGAGAACAAGAGAACAACATGTACAGACAATATAAATCTCAGGCCACAAGTTTGAGGGACTTTTGATACTTTTTTCCAGTTTGTGACCTAAAAGAACCTCTTCCATGAGGCATTTTCAGTCCTAACCAGAAGAATGAATGACATGAATTATTCATTCTTACTGTCTATGGTTTATGTTGTCTTTCCATTTTACCATATCATAGTATTATTAAACAGGCTTAAGGAAAACAAATAAATAAATAAATCAAAGTCTAAAGCCCAGCTCACTTTTGGCTCAGGAACGCCCCTCCTAACTATCGTGAGGGGCGTTCCCGGTTTGAGCCTGATTGGGAACGATTATCTGTCAGGATGATCCAGTGAGACAAGCTTTAGAAGGACAGTAAAGCCCAGCTCACACTTCTGAGTTCTGAATTCTTAAACTATTTGGAAATCTGGTCGCATCACACACAACTGGATAAAGATTCTCTTCTCTATAATCGGATAGATAGACCTTTATTGAACCCCTGGGGGAAATTCAGTTGCCAGAGGCAAACAATTCAGTTGCCAGAGGCAAAGCAGATTGTAAATCAAGGAGTGGGTTAAACTTGCATGTGGAAAAAGACGAACGGTTGTGATATGTTTGGGAAAGACACGTTATATAGACAGTCCTGTTCTTGCCACATATCGACAAGCCTCAGCTGCACCATTGGTCGTTTCGAACTGTCATCATATCAAAAGTCCTCTCACTCACTTCATGTCTGTCTCGGTGTAGACTTGTCAGTCGCATTCCACCACTGCCATCCCACTCGGACAATAGTGATGTAATCATCCACATATAAAACATATTTTAAAATGATCAGGGCAGCCCCGATTGTCTGTGAGCAAATCGGTAGTGGTGTGAGCTGGGCAACTTGTTGTCTACAGTATGCTAAATGTCACCTCTAAAGGCAATCTTTGTTCATTATCTCTTCAGTGTGCTTTTGTTTGACCTTCTGACAGTCTGAATGTGATTATCTCCATCTAAATTGTAAGATTTTATTTATTTATTTATTTTTACATCATAATTCCTCTAAACATTACTTTAAAGCACTACAAGTAGCAACATACAGCATGACACACCCCCATACCAGTGATATTAACTAATTAACTACTTAAACCCTACATATACTGTACACTAAATATCTGTGCCAAAAATATTGACGCAATGAGAGCTTGTACTGCAGATCTGCTATTTTCAACAAATGTTCGCCCCAGAATCTATATGCAAGGGTTCAGTAGACTTAATACAGATTACTGACACTTTTAAACGGCAACCTGTCTGACAGACAGTGTTATAGTACACAGTAAAATCTTCAATGTAACTGTGAGATAAATTAACACTTTTATGGTTCCATTTGTACATAATACTCTTAGAGTTCAATTAACACTTTGCAGACTTTGCAGTGTAGTTGCTGAGAAGGTGACTGTACTAATGGCCCATCTTGTCAATAGTGATTAAGCAGATATATGTGATTACTAGCAATGTACGCAGCTTTGGTTAAATAGGCACAAAGCAATATTCTTGTGTACAGGCTATGTTTTATTAGTTTAAATGGGTGCTTCGGATTCCATTTGTGGCGGGTGATGTGGCATCACATTCAATAAACAGCCGGTCATTGGATATTTGCGTTCCACTTCACAGTGAGAGAAGGAATTATTGCACACTTTGCCATCCTCTCTCAGTCTATTGATAACCACTCGTTACATTCTCTACTGTAGCAGTTTAAATACACCAGAGACAATTTGTGTCTCCTTTTAAAAGTGAAAGTGACATGGTAGCAAGGACAGAGCTTTTTATTCTAATTATTATATGAACATATAAAATTTGACCTGTCCTTTCTTTCTTTTTTTCTTCTCTCTCCTTCCTTCCTTCCTTCCTTTATCTATCCAGTAATTGACGGGCCCACCCAGCTGATAGTGAGGGATGTGTCTGACACGGTGGCGTTTGTGGAGTGGACTCCTCCCAAGGCTAAGATCGATCAGATAATCCTCCGCTACGCCCTGGTGGGAGGGGACGGGCCTCGCACCACCTTTCGTCTGCAGCCTACGCTCAGCCAATACTCACTTCAGGTGGGGTGAAGGGCTCTGTGTGTGTGTGTGTGTGTGTGTGTGTGTGTGTGTGTGTGTGTGTGTGTGTGTGTGTGTGTGTGTGTGTGTGTGTGTGTGTGTGTGTGTGTGTGTGTGTGTGTGTGTGTGTGTGTGTGTGTGTGTGTGTGTGTGTGTGTGTGTGTGTGTTATGAGTCTGTCGATTTCTTAGGCTGTGTTCACACTGGCACCGAAATCAGATTTTTGGCCTATCCATCAGATTGTTTTAAAACATTTTTATCAAGTCTGAACTGCAAACAAAAAACTCATGGAAACTGTTTTTTTTGCAAACTAGATTTGAATCACATTGAAGCCTTGTTCATAAAACTAAATAAAACCAATCTGACTCTCTGTCTGGATAGGAAATCTAATTTGGTCTGGATTTGGGCCTTATATAACCACTTAAACCCCATATGGTCCCTCAGGGCTCTATGCTAGTGTATTTTCTGTTTTCGCTCCACCTTAAATAGCTTCACAGAAAATAGCAGATCCGCAAGCTTGTAGCCTACTGTAGATCAGCTATTTTCTGCTAAGGTTTTCCCTCAGAATGTGGATCCTGGGGTTTAAGTGGTTAAGAACCCATGTGAACAGATAAAAAGCTCTTCTCTCCTGCAGGTCCTACGGCCTGGCTCTCGGTACGAGGTGTCAGTGAGCGGCGTGAGGAAAGGAAACGAGAGTGGATCCGTCTCCACCGAGTTCTCTACCGGTGAGGCCCGGCAGAAAGCGGACTGCGTGCTGATCGTGTGTGCTTTTGTGGGCATGCACATCTGTGTTAGCATCTCTACTCTGGGGCTAACCTTTGACGAAAATAGACGATATATTATCGGCTATTTTCCGATCTTCAATTGATCTACAATCAGCTATATTCTGTGAAGATATTTAGTGTAAAAAACAGGGACGGTACCTACAGTTGTATAGAGCCCTTGGGAACACAGTCAACTAGCGTTTAAGTTGTTTTATCAGCATATTGCTTCAAATCAAATGTGTGTTCGGAAAGGTTGTGCTGCAGTATGTACAAATTCTATTCTTTGTATTCTGTTTTGCTTGATGTAGTGAGAAAAGTATGTGTTATGCATGGTATGTAGAGATGCACGATATAATCGGTGACGTATCGGAATCGGCCGATATCGGCCCTAAAATGCCATATCGGTATCGAACCGATCTCAAAATAAACCCGATTAAATTCCCCGATATTGAGAAGCATTAATAAAATACCCGAGAGCAGTCTGTGTGCCTGTCTCTTTAAGAGTCAGCTGTTGCCCCTCCCCCCTCCACACGCTCTGCATGCCTCTCAGACAGTGCACTCACTGCGCAGCCGGCAGAGGCTAGGCTAGGCTGCGTGAACAGACAGAGACATCTAGTCAAACTAACAGCAAACAAACTCTTCACGTCCGCAAGGCGTTGTGAGCTTGTAGATCGGCTATTTTTGGCTAAAGTTCTCCTCAGAAAAGGGACACTAGGGTTCAAGCGGTTAATGTAGAAAAAAAAAAATCATATCCCCCTGTTGAAGACCCTCGGCTTTAGAGCAGAGGCTAATTAATGTAGGCAACAGACGAATAACACTAATAACAAACTAGTTTCAATAATCTTAGTTCCATAGGCCACATAACATATGGTTTTGTGTTATACAAAGATTCAAATAATTCTGTGATCGCTTATAGCATACAAAAATGATGTCATAGTTAAGTTTGTTACTTAGAAGAATATATATAATTAATTTATTTATTCCATAAATATTTTTCATCACAGTAGGGCTAGTGGAGAGGGGGGTTTACCATCAACTTTCACCAGTAAAACAAATTAAAATTAAAAAAAATTCAGCAATGAGCTCAATATAAATATAATATATCGGTATCGGATCGGTATCGGCCGATATGACCAAGCAAATAGTCGGGTATCGGATATCGGTCATAATTTCAATATCGTGCATCTCTAATGGTATGGATATGCAAAATGAAGTTTGACTTACAGTAACTGATGATTTGCCAACACAGTAAATGTATCCTCAGTTTGATGAAACATGTTTGGATTGTAAACCTAGCCATTTTGCATGCAGGATATTGAGTTTTATAATGATATCTAGACTCTAGATTCTAGAGTATGTATTGTGTAAAATCTGCTAATAATGACAGATCAGAATGTTCAAGCTGATATTAATCCATGTCACCTAGTTATTAACAATGACTAACCATTATGTTATGTATAAACTGCTGATGTTGCGCGGTACACCATTTCTGAGAATTGGTCTCAGTGTCCCGAACATTGTCAGTTTTATCGTTCTTCTCAGAGATCGATGCCCCCAAGAACCCACGGCTGGTATCTAAGACGTCCACCTCCCTGGAGCTGGAGTGGGACAACAGTGAGGCTGAGGTACTTACAGCTGGATCAGATAGGATTTTCATTTGAATCCTCCGCTATTTTGTTTTATTCTGTGGCACATAAAGGGCTTTGGTTTAACCACTCTGGACAATACACAACACTTACAACCATAGAGCAAAGCACAGGAGAATCGGCGTAGGCTTTAGAATATTTTTTATATACAGTATGATCAATGTACGGTTTATTATAAGTTAATATACAGAAGGATCAGTATAGGGTTTATATAATTAATTATGCAGGGGGATCAATATGGGCTTTAGCATAATTTATTATGCACGAGGATCAATATGGGCTTTAGCATAATTAATTATGCAGGAGGATCAATATGGGGTTTTGCATAAGTTAATATACAGGAGGATCAGTGTAGGGTTTAGCATAACTTCATATACAGGAGGATCAGTATAGGGTTTAGCACAACTTAATATACATATGATCCTAACGTGGTAAATTGCATCCTTCTGCTGTGCAAATAACTTTAAAAACAGACTTAAAAAGGCCCATTTGCTAAGTATTTAACACTTGGAAATACGCTTCTAAATTGAGTGTTTTTCTTTAACTTTTATCTTAAAAGATATCCTTCTTTGTCAAAGCACAGTTTACCATTAAATACCCATCTTCATCCAGATGTTTTATTTTTTTAAATTCTATACATGGACCTGTATCGTTTGAACAGTGGATGATTTAATGAGCCTGAAGACAATGTTAAGTGGATGCCATATCTTCATTAGTTACTGTCACTGTGTGGTTTACCTCCATTACAATGTCATATGCTAGTAGGCTCTATGCCAAGCCCAACACACACAACGTGTTGTTGTACTAGCATACACCTGCAATGTAAATGTTGAAATGTGAAATGTTTAAACACAGGTGGAAGGCTACCAGGTGGTGTACAGCACTTTAGCAGGAGACCAGTATGACAAAGTCATCGTGCCGCGCAACGAGGGACTCACGACTAAGACCACGCTCACAGGTTAGGACGAGGGGGAGAGAGATGTTGCTGTGTGTGCATGTGTCCCTTATATAATTCCCTTTCAATTCATTCATGTATTCATTGTTATTTGCAAACAAAATCATTTTTGTTTTCCCCTCACAATCAAAAATGTGATCTTATATTAGACTTATATGTAGTCTTAATTGACACAGTCGATCATTCATTAATTCAATGAGCGGTTACTCATTTCTTTGAGAGAATGTTCCTTTAAATAAATAAACAATTTTGATTTCTGATCTTTGATGATTCAAATTTATTGTGAATTTGTCCTCTGTCATATACTGGGATCAATTCACTTTTTGCCAAACTGCATATCTGGTACCACTCAAACCCTCTACAATTGGTTAAACTTGTAAATAAACACGCTTGATGCACTCTTTTTTTTATACCAAAAGCTTTTCCAAAAATAGCTCACGCTTGTCTGCTATTTTTGGCAAACGTCAAAATCACAATGGTGACATGACATTTTTCATATCGTCCCCTCACTAGCTCACCTCCACTGAAGCGCTGGGCTGTCTGCACGACCCTCCGCAGTGCTTTGCGGTTGTTGTGGGCAGCACAGTTCCCATAGGAACGGCAGAATAGTTTGTTTGTCTCGCGGGCATATTGAATAGCTGACAGACAGGTCGTGTGGATCAGAATGTTTTATGAAAGGCCACTGTGGTGAAAGGCTGTGGCTGGCATGAGAGGAGAGAGAGGATGCAGCCCCTCTGAGTCTCCTACTGGGCAATGACAAGCAATACTCTCTCTCTGTCGGTCGGTCGGTTGGTCGTTTGGGGATTTCACCTTTGCAGCATTGATTTTTTTATTTTTTTAAAGATATTTTTTTGGGCTTTTCTGCCTTTATTTTTTTTGAGAGGAAAGTAGGCTGACAGGAAATGGGGAGAGAAATGGGGGGGTGACACACAGCAAAGGTCGCCGGGAACGGGAGTCGAACCCGCGACACGCTGTAATAATAATAATAATAATGTTTATTGTCCCCAAGGGGAAAATTGTCTTCACAAAGACTGGATTACCAGACATGTGGTACGCGCCTGGACCGCTAGGCCAGCAGGCGCCCCGCAGCATTGATTTTTGACACTAATTAGGTGTTAGCGGAAGATCTCTGCTAACCAGGGGATCAGCAAGAGATTTTCAAAAAATATTGATTTACACAGTTTGGCCTGGCTTCATTAATAATGTATTCATTTAATTGGGCTTTTATGAAAAATTCCATCTAACTGGCGTGTGTGTGGGTGTGTGGGGCAGGCAGAATGTGAGACAGAGACAGGACAGAGAGAGGACACACACACCCACACACACACACACACACACACACACACACAACACATTTTTATTTGTAATTAATTTGAATTCTCTCTCTCTCTCTCTCTCTCTCTCTCTCTCTCTCTCTCTCTCTCTCTCTCTCTCTCTCTCTCTCTCTCTCTCTCTCTCTCTCTCTCTCTCTCTCTCTCAGACCTCCTACCAGGAACAGAGTATGGTATTGGCATCTCGGCCATGAAAGGAGCCAACCAGAGTACGCCAGCAACAATGAATGCCAGAACAGGCAAGTGTTCATGTTAAGGAACCACTGATCTACTACGATAGCCTCTGATTGGAGCACAGAAAAGCACTATTGGAAATCATGCAATCATCACAGGCCAATTGACCATATTTTGATTCTAGTTGATTCATTGTGGATGTGGATCAGTGCCAGTCCTGTCCAAACTGTTAATCACTTAAGCCCTATTTTATACTTCATTGTACAATGTGTCACAGTACAAAAAAAATAGCTTGTTTTCTTCAATTGTAGTGAGCTTCAGATACAAACAAATAAAACATATTTGTTTTGCTCAGGTCCTCATGCTCTCTACTAGACATAGAAATTAATTCTACAGTACATATTTTCACAATGGAGGATGTGCTTGGAATAACCACAATAATGACCAGAATAAATAAATACAAATGCAATAGAAACAGCTAAATGAAAACCCAAAGACAGATTATAAATATACTACGTCTCAGATTGAAGTTTTTCCTGTGTACCAGGTCTGGATGTGCCCATGGGCCTGACAGTATCAGCTTCTACAGACAACACCATCACACTGCAGTGGGGGGAGGTCCAGGGGCCTATCGACCACTACAGAGTCACATACACATCCTCCTCTGGTGCCACCACAGAGGTAAAGGGATGGATGGATGGACGAACGGATGGATGGATGGATGGATGGACGGACGGACGTATGGATGGATGGATGTATGGTTGAAAATGGGGAGTGAGGGTGGAAGGAAGGGATTGAGAGATAGAATAGATTCAGGGTCCCCACGGTCATGAAATTCCTGGAAATATTTTGAAAAAAAAAATTAAAAAATCCAGTACTGGAAAAGGTTTGAAATTGATCAAACTTCATCAAAGGTCCTGGAATTTATCAAGGGTCCTGGAAAAATATTTGGCTATGCATTGTTTTTGGCTATTGATTTTGTTAAAACAAAACATTTTCATAAACATGAATAATATTACACGAAATATGTAACATAAGTAGTTTTTCACCGAACGGGCTGTATGACGGCAGCCTAATGTATGTCTCAAACTTTATTTTTGCTACACTGCCTATCTTTGGGCATTCTACATAGGAGTAAGAGACACATTATTGCGCCGAATGATTGTTATATAGGCCTGGAAATTGGGCTAAATATTCTGGAAAAGTTTTGGAAAAGTTTTGGAAATTCATTGCTAAAAATGTGTGGGGACCCTGTAGATTGCCATATTAGCTCAATATACTGTATAATGTAATTCATTTCACTGACACTGGGGTATTTTACACTGGGCCCACCTAATACTTCAGGTGTCATGATGGTAATGTGCTCTTGGGGATATGAAGCTCTTCAGGTAAATGGTCCACCAAAAGAACGCTTTATTGGGGGTGTCTGGTAATTGAATTTTTGAGACAAACTGAACTCAGCCAAGGGCATCATCATGCGCTGCAGTGAAAGCGTACAGTAACAAACATTGCCCTGTTCCAGATGACAGTAGCCAAAGACGTGACCACCACCACACTGACAGACCTGGATCCTGGGACAGAGTACACCATCACCGTAGCAGCACGCAGAGGAAGGCAACAGAGCACCACAGCTACCATAGATGCCTTCACAGGTAATGGCTATGAACCCAGACTGAACATTTTGAATTGATTGAATTAACTTGATAAAGTTAACTAAATGTGTTTAGTTAAAACTACAAAGTGTTTTACATAAAACAGAATAAAATCAGCCACAGAATAAAAACACTATGATGCGTAAATGAGTGCAGTGAGAAATAAACTCATGAATCATGGGCTCCTCAGGCAGGTCATTCCAGACCAGCAGTAATAAGTGTATACGGTAGTCATGGAGTCCTTCACCTCTGCCTTGTCCATTATATCAGGAGATACAGTACAATAGTGTTACCATCAAGCATTATTTTCAAGCGGGATACAAATCATTGCGTCTCGCCTTGTTCTTCGCCATGCTGGCTGGGGTGTATCAAGGACACAACTAATGGCCTCAAAATTACCTAATGCCATCATCAGATAAGAATGAAACAGCATCCAGTCACAGCTGTTTGCTCTGTGTTGAAAAATGGGCCTGCTCGGTTAACTGGCGTTGAAAAAACTTCCAAAGGAGTTCAGTGACAGCAGCGTCTAATGAACCCAATGTTGTGTAGCCTACAGTATGATGAAGAACTAGTGTGTGCTGGCGGGAAAAGGTAAGTAAAACTGAAGGAAAATGGCAGCCTGGAAAGGCTTTGATGAAGCAATTAGCATACATTATTCATGGTGCTTAATGAGCTTGCTACAAGTGTTCTCTAATTGCACCTCCATTTTGCATCCATCATCTATGGCAAGTAGGGGAACAACGAATATATATTACTCTTTCTTCAAATCTCTCTCTCTCTCTCTCTCTCTGAAAACATTGAACACAAACGCGGTGTCTCTTTTCCTGCCACGCGTACCTATTTGGAGGATTTGGAGGACATTTCTCTCTGTCAACCTATATTCAATGGCACAGCCATTCTCCATTTTTGCCCATGAGGGAATTTCTTAGTGATTTTCACAAGTGCCAAGAGTGGCGGCCGCGTGACAGACGCACGCTTGCCTGCCATCAAATCTGTCACTCCTTCAACGCCCATCTCCCTTCGTTTCTGTGTTCTTGTGCTCTTGTTGTCGTTTGCTATCATGCCGGTCGTCGCTCTCGTGGCCGTCAATGTTATCGTCAAGCGTCATCCCATTGTTTGTTGTTATCCTCTTTCTCTCCTTTATTAACACCGCTCACCTTGTAGTATCTGAGGAAGGGAGATAAGGATGGAGATAGAGGACCAGCAGACAAGAGTTCCCGTGGCAGAATGACAGACTGAGAGAATTATAGGGGAACAATTAATCACCTGTCAACTTGCTGTTTACTTCTCATCCTTGGCTCTTCCCCTGCCATACTGGCAGCATCTGTCAGAATGGCACTCAGGTGAAGTCCTCATCGGGAAGGGATGTGAGATCAGCCTCCTTTCACGAACTCTGAACCTCAACCAATGACTGATAGAAATCCCATACTGCTGCAGGAACCACCCCCCGTTTGCCTGCGTTTCTGTCTGTCCTTCTGTCTGCGTCCGTCGTTCTATTGTCCTACTGTACATCGCAGCACTTTATACTGTAGTGTCGATAATTCATTCAGGCTCATCTGTCATTCTGTCAGTATGTCATCGCCGAGCTGTCATCTGTCACAGTGGTACTGTCTTGCTTAACCTTTTTGTTCCAGATCGTGATCAAATAACATTTGGAAATGTTTTTCACAGTAATGGCCTGTCTGGAATAGCACAGTCATAGGGTGTATTATGTAGAATGTGATGATTTTAAGGTAATTACAAAAAGGTAGTTGGACATATTATAATATTCTGTTTGTAAGATTCATTGGCAGGTTATAAGGAATTAAAACAAACATGTTTTAATAATGTATAATTGTCCATTGATCAACTCTTAACTATTCATCCTCCCTTAATTAACTCATTAATTCTTGCATTTAGCCATTCATGTGTACTTTGTCACAAACATGAGCAAAGTACGGTGTTCTCGCCAACATCACAGGTGTGCGGACCCAAAACTCAAGCCAGCACTACGGTGGATCAATCACCTTGGGAACTTCACCTCAGTTGTGATGTGCTATTTCCGTACTTCCGGACCCGCGCTCCAAGCCTCCCCTCGGTCGCAGTGCATTCATTAACTTCAGCCACCATCTGTATCTGCTGGCAACCGTTTGCACATCTGTGCTGTGATCTGCAGGAATGTGCCTGTGATAGTGATAGCATGGTGGCTCACCGGCTCACCCGGTCCCACCTCCCGCAATGCATTGCTATCATCTTTATCTCCATTTGCCGTCAGCTCACAGCTTGCCTGTTTTGGTCACGATAAACATCATGACCGCAGTATAGCAGCACTGGTAACTGCAGCATCATGTACTGTAAACACTTCTTATCATTATTATCGTCAATGTGTTCGTCTTCATCATGGCCATCACCATCTTAAGCCTCTACGTTGTCATCATCATCATCACCATCATCATCACCATCATCATCATCATCATCATCATCACCACCACTGCTTTCCATCTCATGTGAGGCAGCTCCATCAATATAATGTCTATATTATCTTCTGATGCCGTTCATGGATCCATCCTTCATTAGTCCTCCCATCTCTCACCTCCATGACAGCTGTGCTTCGTCCACTTGCCCTTTTGACGATTACCTTTGACCCGCCTTCCCTTCAGGAATCAGGCCCGTGACCCACCTCTACCTGTCGGAGGTGACTTCGGACTCTGTGGCGGTGGCGTGGAGCGCTCCGGCGCCGCCGGCCGACCTGTTCATCCTCAGCTACAGCTCGGCAGACGGAACCGACACGTCCAAGGTCACCCTGGACGGCTATAAGACACGCTCGCTGGTACAGGGGCTGCTGCCGTCCACTGAGTACACCGTCAGTCTCATCACCATACAGGGGGACATAACCTCTGAGCCTGTCACAGCATCGCTCACTACAGGTTAGTCGGCTATAGGGGAGACTGTGGCTCTTGTTTAGTTGGAATGGTATTTATTTCTTGTTTGTTTGTCTGGGTCTCTTGGTCTGTGACTCGCAGGTCGAGACAACAGGCTTTTCCAGTACAGTGAGATCAAACACTGACCTTCGTCTGGTATTTTACCTCGGCAACAAAACATAACAGACCACCAAGCGCACATAATGCATTTTGAGTGACCGACATGTGTCACATGGGGGTGTATTACATACTCTATAACAATGCTGTTACGGTAAAGGATGTTACATAAAAGAAAGTACGACAACTGACTTCGCAACTGAATTGTTTAAATTCTTTTCAGCAGCGATAGTTTGACAAGATTTATTTTCTTGACTTTTCAAGTGACAAGTGTACTTTTGACTTCAGGGTGACGGTTTACAATACTGCCAAAAACTTCTAGGCTAAAGAAAACACAATAACAAATTCTTGGCAAAAAGAAAGAACAAAACAACAAATGAATCAACAATGAGAAAAAAAACTGTAGAATCTGTTCACAGATTATTTATTTTTATCGAAGCACACACCTACGTATATACCGTACTGTACAATTTACTCGTAATTAGCGATAGTTACTGTAGCTACATTGAATTAATGCATACTTTTTTTTCAAGAATGGAGAGAAAGTGCAAAAAATGCACTTTGAGCAAATCAGTTATGAGAAAATAACCACATACCCGTGCAGTTATTTTTTGCTAACTGAATTGCTCACAATAGAGGAACATGACTGGTCAGTAATAGCTCGACATTACTTCAAGATTCCTTTGTTGCCATTGTTCTATATAATTTCCCCTCAGGGATCAATAAAGTGAATCCAATCTTATCTAATTCTATAACATGACGTGCACATAACATCCTCATTATTGCCTTCCAATACAGCACTATGCCTGAATAGCCTACTGTATTGCTCATTGCTCATTGTCTGTGTCTGTTGCTTGATGACTGGGAATTTGGGTGCAAATGGTGGCTAATGATGAGTGATGGAGTGGGATACTGTGAGCCGGGGTCAAGTGGGGACAACCACACGTCACGGAGCGCCGCTGATTAATGACACAGCATTGCTTGGTTGTTTACCTTGACCGCGAGGACGCTAGCCAGGGCCCTGTTGGATGATGTCAGCGAAACCTGCTGACAGAATGCATCCACTAATGAAGAGAGGGAGTAGCTGTAGGAAACAAGTGAGCGAGGAGAGAGGAAGAGGAAACAAAGGCACACAGTCTTGCCAGCGTACATTGTCGTGTAGGAAAATCAATCCATTTGAGCTTCGCCGTTTGGTGTTTGACTCATAACGGAAGCTGCGTTCGTCAGCCGTCCATCAGCTCTGTCCATTAGGTTGTAGGCCAAGTTATACTTCATGGAACAACCGCATTACTCCACGAAAATATGTTCCTTTCGTAGAGCAAAATGGCCACGTGACAAAGTATAAATTATGCTTCATGTCCCTATTTGTATTTATTTAATGCCCCTCTGTTCCAAATGTTGTTTGCTCTCTCTTTTTTCTTCTTTTATGCATTGCCTTTCTCCTTTCTCCTGCCTCCTTCCTCCTCCCCCCTCTCTCTCTTTGATTAAGAGCTTTACCACCGCAGCAATGCTCTCTCTCTCTCTCTCTCTCTCTCTCTCTGGCTTTTTTCTCTCCTTAATGTGTTGGTGTGGGTGTGTTAAATCTGTTCTTAATTGCCTTGGTGTGTAACAAGAAATGTGGATGTTAGAAACACTTGTCTCGACGCTGAACCTAAGCAGGGATCTTGCTGTGCACGTCTGTGCCGAGCAAGCATGGGGAGAGAGAGGGAAAGGGGGAGAAAGAGAGAGAGGGAGAGAGAGAGAGAGAGAGAGATGGGTGGGTTGGGGATGGAGAGAAGTGAGTGATATTAACTTCGAGTCTGTGCCAGGAACACCTGTGTGCTGTTATCTGATTACTCTGCCAGTATCGTATGATCCCCTAGTCTCTCTCTCTCTCTCTCTCTCTCTCTCGCTCTACCCCCACCCCCCACATACGCACACACGCAGTCTCTCGCTCTCTCGCTCTCTCTCTTGCTCTCTCTTTCACCTACACAAATCACGATAAGCGGAATTGAAATTGGATGGGGATTTAGAGACAGATGTACAGTATTCATTGCAACTGTTTTCTGACAGTGGTGATTTTGGAGTCATACTGCATCATAGACCCAAGGAGCTGACGTGAGACTGGCCTCAGGTGATATGAGGAAGAGGGCTGCTTTCTTTGATTGTAAACACAGAACCGAGCCTAGAATAACTGAGCTCTGTGGTTGGAATGGCTTCACTGCTGGTTCAGGCTTCATTCACACCTGGGCTAAATAGTAAGCATATAATGTGTGTTACAGTAGTTGAGTCAGCTGTATCTCGGGACAGTGACAGTCTGCAAGAAATGGTTAGGGTTATCATTTTTAGCATATAGCTACAGTGTTTTTGTCACTGACAATTTATTTGATGTTATCGGAGTTGACCCGATACAGCAAACTACAGCCATTTGATACTACGGTACGAATCGGTTAAAACAATAAAAATAAATGAAATAGAATAACATAAAATAAACACAATCAAATATAATTAGAACAGCTCTGGTTTCAACACAGTTTTTTAAATTAATATTTACGTTTTTCCTTTTCCGTCAACACAGTTCTTTGTGCTTAGTTTGGGGAGTTTAAAGGAAAGGTCAGCTGTGAATAGATCATAGATAGATAGATAAGGTAGGTTTGACAGCAGCTTGAGGCATGTATATACCTATACATTTATTGTTCCTATAGACTTGTCATAGAGGAAGGCCTAGAGGTAAATAGGCCAGTAATTGATGGTTTGATCCCCGGCACCGACAGGAAGGTGCATGCCAGTTGTGAGCTGGTGACTGAGTGTAGCTGGCGTTACATAAACGGTGCCCGTCAACTCTGCCTAAGTGCTCTGGAGCAAGTTACTGAGCCCCCTAACTGGTCCAGTGGCAATGCACTGCAGGTCACACAGTGCTCTCACCTCTCTGATGTGTGGGTTAACGGTGTGTAACTAGGAGGGATATGTGAATAGACACATTGCAACTGCCTTGTGTACATTGACAATAAAGTAATCTTCTAATCCTCTAATCTAATAGACCAGGCCTCTAATTTACGGGTGGTACCAATGAGGATTCTAGGCAACGCAATTGATGGGTTTGGATGGATGCAGGAGCTACCTGGCTAAAATGCTGTGCCTGATGAAAAGGGACAATTTACAGTTACAATTTACTAAATGCGTGTAAACAGAACGACTTAAGTGCTAGAGCAGAGTAAATGGTGTGAACCCTAATAAAAAAATAGTGCAAATGGTCACTTAAGTATAACAATTTAGTGTTTCAAATAAACTATGTGGGATAGGCTGCACAAGTAACCAAAATATATCTGCATATAGTGCATAGTATAAGCATCTATCAAAGACGACAAGACGTTGCCGCTGTTACAAAAATGCTGTCTCTGCTATATGTAAAGTGTCTTGAGACAACCTGTTGTGATTTGGCATTATAATAAAATTCAATTGAATTGAAGGGATACAAAGAAAAGGTGTGCTAGGGGCTGAGGTGGAGTCTTCAGAGTTTGGCGGAAAATGGGGCGCGAGCCTGCAGTCCTGAGTCCTGACCGAGGGGTGAGGTCATTCCACAGCTTGGGAGCCAGGAGGGAGAAGATTAAGACTGTTGGCAAGGGTGTTTTAGGTGAAGGGATGAGCAGACTTCCTGTGTTAGCTAATCTAAGTGAATAGGAAGGTGGATCATGTCCTGAAGCTAAGGGCGTGCCATGGCCCTTGATTGCCTTGTATGTCATCACCAGTGTTTTGGATTGTGAGCAACCAGAAGACAGTGAAGGGAATGCAAAAGCGGGAACATTTTGGGAGGTTGAAAACCAGGCATGCTGTGGCACTCTGGATCAGTTGGAGGGGTTTGAGCGAGCATGCCGGCAGACCAGCGAGGAGGAAGTTGCAATAGTCAAGACTGGACATGACTGAGACTTCGATAAGGAGCTGGGCATAGACTACTTGGTGAGGAAAAGTTTGATCGTCTGGATGTTGTACAGTGTAAACATACAGGAACAAGTGATCGCTGCAGTGTAGGCCTTGAAATACAGCAGACAGCTGACAACCAATCACAAGAACACTGGCTGTTATTGCCTTCTATTTCACCATTTTATTTTCCATGCGCCCCATCCAGTCAACGTGCGTTCTCAAAATGAAGAGGACAAGGGACGTAGTTTGTGCGCTGGGAGGATACGGCTACCATTAACCAAACTTGTCACATTGTCAGCATATTACTGACACACCCACATCAGGAACGGCGCATCTACGGCAACGGTTTACACTCACAATACTCAACACTGACGGGTGATTTCTTTACTTCCTCTGAAAACACTGTGCTGGTTAGTTATCGAATCGAGTGCACCAGTTACAGGCCCAACGGTTACAGCAGATGAACAACATTAATTTATCCCTTTTGAGTCTGAGTGTGTACAAATGTTTGTGTACAAATTTATACACACTCAGAGTTAAATCAGGGCCGGACTGGGACCAAAATTCAGCCCTTGCATTTTGGTCCGAACCGGCCCACCACCCCCCGGGCCCTTTTGTCAACGGGGGGGGGGGGGGGGGAGCGTTTTGTCAACGGGTGGGGGGGGGGGGCGTTTCACTGTTTCAGCGCAGCCCATGAACTCTGCAGCCGCACTGAGGCCCCTGCTGGAAAGCATCCCAGCCCAAACATTAACGTAACTAATAATTGGGCCACGCAACCCGGAAATGACCATAATAATCCTAAAACGGGAGCGAAAATATTGTTTTTTTTTGGGCCCAGCGGCCCACCGGGTATGTTCCCGGTACGCCAAATGGCCAGTCCGCCCCTGAGTTAAATTATATCAGCCCCACTGGCGCTATGGGCCACATGGCTCGGGAACCATTGGCTCCAAATACAATACTTACTCTTACTTACGCGATAAATACTGCAATATTACTGTTTTACCGTTGATAGATTGGTTATTTCCCTCTTTTACCCACTGTGGAGTGACAGTACATATTGACCACTTTGGTAAATACAAGAGGAAACCAAATCTGATGTTAAATCCAGCACAGTAACCACTTTCAACCTGGCGTCTCTACTTTGGGCATG